>NC_142616.1:3003799-3338411 GCF_059453375.1 Lepisosteus platostomus
TGAGAGGGGTGAGAAGATGAGAGGGGCGAGTAGATAGGGGATTGAAGTTAGAGACGGAGAGAGGAGAGAGAGGGGCGAGAAGATAGAGAACGGTGAGAAGATAGAGAGGGGTGAGAAGATAGAGAGCTGGTGAGAGGAGAGAGAGGGGTGAGAAGATAGAGAGGGAAGTGAGGAGAGAGAGGGGCAAGTAGAGAAGGGCGAGAAGATAGAGAGGGGCGAGAGGAGAGAGAGGGGAGAGAAAAGAGAGAAGATAGAGAGGAGAAAGAGGAGAGAGAGGGGTGAGAAGATAGAGAAGGGCGAGAAGATAGAGAGGGGAGAGAGGAGAGAGAGGTGATTGAGGGGAGAGATGAGAGAGAGGGACGAGAATATAGAGAGGGGAGAGAAGATAGAGAGCGGAGAGAGGAGAGAGAAGGGTGAGAAGAGAGAGGGGCGAGAAGAGAGAGAGAGGAGAGAGGAGAGAGAGGGATGAGGGACGAGAAGATAGAGATGGGCGATAAGATAGAGAGGAGAGAGAGGGGAGAGAAGATTGAGAGGGGTGAGAAGATGAGAGAGGCGAGAAGATAGAGAGGGGCGAGAGGAGAGAGAGGGGAGAGAGCAGAGAGAGAGTTGAGAGGAGAGAGAGGGGAGAGACGATTGAGAGGGGTGAGAAGATGAGAGGGGAGAGAGGAGAGAGAAGAGAGAGAGGGGCGAGAAGATAGAGAAGGGTGAGAAGATAGAGAGGGGAGAGAGGAGAGAGAGGAGAAAGTGGAGGAGAGAGGGGAGAGAAGATAGAGAGGAGAAAGAGGAGAGAGAGGGGTGAGAAGATTGAGATGGGCAAAAAGATAGAGAGGGGCGAGAGGAGAGAGAGGGGAGAGAGGAGAGAGAGGGTTGAGAGGACAGAGAGGGGTGAGAAGATAGAGAGGAGAGAGAGGAGAGAGAAGGGAGAGAAGATAGAGAGGGGCGAGAGGAGAGAGAGGGGTGAAAAGAGAGAGGGGCGAGAGGAGAGAGAGAGGAGAGAGGAGAGAGGGATGAGGGACGAGAAGATAGAGGGGGGCGAAAAGATAGAGAGGGGCGAGAAGATAGAAAGGGGAGAGAGGAGAGAGGAGAGAGAGGGACGAGAAGATAGAGTAGGGCGAGAAGATAGAGAGGGGCGAGAGGAGAGAGAGGGTAGAGACGATTGAGAGGGGTGAGAAGATGAGAGGGGCGAGTAGATAGGGGATTGAAGTTAGAGACGGAGAGAGGAGAGAGAGGTGCGAGAGGAGAGAGAGGGGTGAGAAGATAGAGAGGAGAGAGAGGAGAGAGAAGGGAGAAAAGATAGAGAAGGGCTAGAAGATAGAGAGGGGTGAGAGGAGAGAGAAGAGAGAGGGACGAGAAGATAGAGTAGGGCGAGAAGATAGAGAGGGGCGAGAGGAGAGAGAGGGTAGAGGAGATTGAGAGGGGTGAGAAGATGAGAGGGGCGAGAAGATAGAGAGGGGCGAGAGGAGAGAGAGGGGAGAGAGGAGAGAGAGAGTTGAGAGGAGAGAGAGGGGAGAGACGATTGAGAGGGGTGAGAAGATGAGAGGGGAGAGAGGAGAGAGAAGAGAGAGAGGGGCGAGAAGATAGAGAAGGGCGAGAAGATAGAGAGGGGAGAGAGGAGAGAGATAAGAGAGAGGAGGAGAGAGGGGAGAGAAGATAGAGAGGAGAAAGAGGAGAGAGAGGGGTGAGAAGATAGAGATGGGCAAAAAGATAGAGAGGGGCGAGAGGAGAGAGAGGGGAGAGAGGAGAGAGAGGGTTGAGAGGAGAGAGAGGGGAGAGAAGATAGAGAGGGGCGAGAGGAGAGAGAAGAGCGAGAGGAGAGAGGGGAGAGAAGATAGAGAGCGGAGAGAGGAGAGAGAGGTGCGAGAGGAGAGAGACGGGTGAGAAGATAGAGAGGAGAGAGAGGAGAGAGAAGGGAGAGAAGATAGAGAGGGGCGAGAGGAGAGAGAGGGGTGAAAAAAGAGAGGGGCGAGAGGAGAGAGAGAGGAGAGAGGAGAGAGGGATGAGGGACGAGAAGATAGAGTGGGGCGAAAAGATAGAGAGGGGCGAGAAGATAGAGAGGGGAGAGAGGAGAGAAGAGAGAGGGACGAAAAGATAGAGATGGGCGAGAAGAGAGAGAGGGGCGAGAGGAGAGAGGGTGTAGAGAGGAGAGAGAGGGTAGAGAGGAGAGAGAGTGGAGAGAAGATTGAGAGGGTGAGAAGATGAGAGGGGTGAGTAGATAGGGGAGAGAAGATAGAGATGGAGAGAGGAGAGAGAGGGGCGAGAAGATAGAGAGGGGCGAGAGGAGAGAGGGGAGAGGAGAGAGAGGGGTGAGAAGATAGAGAGCTGGTGAGAGGAGAGAGAGGGGTGAGAAGATAGAGAGGGAAGTGAGGAGAGAGAGGGGCAAGAAGATAGAGAAGGGCGAGAAGATAGAGAGGGGCGAGAGGAGAGAGAGGGGAGAGAAGAGAGAGAAGATAGAGAGGAGAAAGAGGAGAGAGAGGGGTGAGAAGATAGAGAAGGGCGAGAAGATAGAGAGGGGAGAGAGGAGAGAGAGGTGATTGAGGGGAGAGATGAGAGACAGGGATGAGAATATAGAGAGGGGCGAGAAGATAGAGAGGGGTGAGAGGAGAGAGAGGGGTGAGAAGATAGAGAGGGGAGAGAGGAGTTAGAGGGGCGAGAAGATAGAGAGGGGAGAGAGGAGAGAGGAGAGAGGAGAGAGAGGGGTGAGAAGATAGAGAGGGGAGAAGGAGAGAGAGGGGAGAGAGGGGAGAGAAGATAGAGAGGGGCGAGAGGAGAGAGAAGGGCGAGAGGAGAGAGGGGAGAGAAGATAGAGAGCGGAGAGAGAAAAGAGAGGGGTGAGAAGAGAGAGGGGCAAGAAGAGAGAGAGGAGAGAGGAGAGAGAGGGATGAGGGACGAGAAGATAGAGATGGGCGATAAGATAGAGAGGAGAGAGAGGGGAGAGAAGATTGAGAGGGGTGAGAAGATGAGAGAGGCGAGAAGATAGAGAGGGCGAGAGGAGAGAGAGGGGAGAGAGCAGAGAGAGAGTTGAGAGGAGAGAGAGGGGAGAGACGATTGAGAACGGCGAGAAGATAGAGAGGGGTGAGAGGAGAGAGAGGGTAGAGAGGAGAAAGAGTGTAGAGAAGAGAGAGAGTGGAGAGAAGATTGAGAGGGGTGAGAAGATGAGAGGGGCGAGTAGATAGAGATGGGAGAGAAGATAGAGACGGAGAGAGGAGAGAGAGGGGCAAAAGATAGAGAGGGGCGAGAAGATAGAGAGGGGCGAGAGGAGAGAGAGGGGAGAGAGGAGAGAGAGAGTTGAGAGGAGGGAGAGGGGAGAAACGATTAAGAGGGGTGAGAAGATGAGAGGGGAGAGAATATAGAGCGGGGAGAGAGGAGAGAGAGAAGCGAGAAGATAGAGAAGGGCGAGAAGATAGAGAGGGGAGAGAGGAGAGAGAGGGGAGAGAGGGGAGAGAAGATAGAGAGGAGAAAGAGGAGAGAGAGGGGTGAGAACATAGAGAAGGGCAAAAAGATAGAGAGGGGCGAGAGGAGAGAGAGGGGAGAGAGGAGAGTGAGGGTTGAGAGGAGAGAGAGGGGAGAGAAGATAGAGATGGGCGAGAGGAGAGAGAAGAGCGAGAGGATAGTGGGGAGAGAAGATAGAGAGGGGTGAGAAGATGAGAGGGGCGAGTAGATAGGGGATTGAAGTTAGAGACGGAGAGAGGAGAGAGAGGGGCGAGAAGATAGAGAACGGCGAGAAGATAGAGAGGGGTGAGAAGATAGAGAGCTGGTGAGAGGAGAGAGAGGGGTGAGAAGATAGAGAGGGAAGTGAGGAGAGAGAGGGGCAAGAAGAGAAGGGCGAGAAGATAGAGAGGGGCGAGAGGAGAGAGAGGGGAGAGAAAAGAGAGAAGATAGAGAGGAGAAAGAGGAGAGAGAGGGGTGAGAAGATAGAGAAGGGCGAGAAGATAGAGAGGGGAGAGAGGAGAGAGAGGTGATTGAGGGGAGAGATGAGAGAGAGGGACGAGAATATAGAGAGGGGAGAGAAGATAGAGAGCGGAGAGAGGAGAGAGAAGGGTGAGAAGAGAGAGGGGCGAGAAGAGAGAGAGAGGAGAGAGAGGAGAGAGGAGAGAGAGGGACGAGAAGATAGGGAAGGGCGAGAAGATAGAGAGGGGTGAGAGGAGAGAGAGGGTAGAGAGGAGAGAGAGTGTAGAGAAGAGAGAGAGTGGAGAGAAGATTGAGAGGGGTGAGAAGATGAGAGGGGCGAGAAGATAGAGAGGGGCGAGAGGAGAGAGAGGGGAGAGAGGAGAGAGAGAGTTGAGAGGAGAGAGAGGGGAGAGACGATTGAGAGGGGTGAGAAGATGAGAGGGGAGAGAGGAGAGAGAAGAGAGAGAGGGACGAGAAGATAGAGAACGGCGAGAAGATAGAGAACGGTGAGAGGAGAGAGAGGGGTGAGAAGATAGAGAGCTGGTGAGAGGAGAGAGGGGTGAGAAGATAGAGAAGGAAGTGAGGAGAGAGAGGGGAGAGAAGAGAGAGAAGATAGAGAGGAGAAAGAGGAGAGAGAGGGGTGAGAAGATAGAGAAGGGCGAGAAGATAGAGAGGGGAGAGAGGAGAAAGAGGTGATTGAGGGGAGAGATGAGAGAGAGGGACGAGAATATAGAGAGGGGCGAGAAGATAGAGAGGGGCGAGAGGAGAGAGAAGGGCGAGAGTAGAGAGGGGAGAGAAGATAGAGAGCGGAGAGAGGAGAGAGAGGGTTGAGAAGAGAGAGGGGCGAGAAGAGAGAGAGAGGAGAGAGAGGAGAGAGGAGAGAGAGGGACGAGAAGATAGAGAAGGGCGAGAAGATAGAGAGGGGTGAGAGGAGAGAGACGAGAGAGGGACGAGAAGATAGAGTAGGGCGAGAAGATAGAGAGGGGCGAGAGGATAGAGAGGGTAGAGGAGATTGAGAGGGGTGAGAAGATGAGAGGGGCGAGAAGATAGAGAGGGGCGAGAGGAGAGTGAGGGGAGAGAGGAGAGAGAGAGTTGAGAGGAGAGAGAGGGGAGAGACGATTGAGAGGGGTGAGAAGATGAGAGGGGAGAGAGGAGAGAGAAGAGAGAGAGGGGCGAGAAGATAGAGAAGGGCGAGAAGATAGAGAGGGGAGAGAGGAGAGAGATAAGAGAGAGGAGGAGAGAGGGGAGAGAAGATAGAGAGGAGAAAGAGGAGAGAGAGGGTTGAGAGGAGAGAGAGGGGCGAGAGGAGAGAGAAGAGCGAGAGGAGAGAGGGGAGAGAAGATAGAGAGCGTAGAGAGGAGAGAGAGGTGCGAGAGGAGAGAGACGGGTGAGAAGATAGAGAGGAGAGAGAGGAGAGAGAAGGGAGAGAAGATAGAGACAGGCGAGAGGAGAGAGAGGGGTGAAAAAAGAGAGGGGCGAGAGGAGAGAGAGAGGAGAGAGGAGAGAGGGATGAGGGACGAGAAGATAGAGTGGGGCGAAAAGATAGAGAGGTGCGAGAAGATAGAGAGGGGAGAGAGGAGAGAAGAGAGAGGGACGAAAAGATAGAGATGGGCGAGAAGAGAGAGAGGGGCGAGAGGAGAGAGAGTGTAGAGAGGAGAGAGAGGGTAGAGAGGAGAGAGAGTGGAGAGAAGATGAGAGGGGCGAGTAGATAGGGGAGAGAAGATAGAGATGGAGAGAGGAGAGAGAGGGGCGAGAAGATAGAGAGGGGCGAGAGGAGAGAGGGGAGAGGAGAGAGAGGGGTGAGAAGATATTTAGCTGGTGAGAGGAGAGAATGGGGTGAGAAGATAGAGAGGGAAGTGAGGAGAGAGAGGGGCAAGAAGATAGAGAAGGGCGAGAAGATAGAGAGGGGCGAGAGGAGAGAGAGGGGAGAGAAGAGAGAGAAGATAGAGAGGAGAAAGAGGAGAGAGAGGGGTGAGAAGATAGAGAAGGGCGAGAAGATAGAGAGGGGAGAGAGAAGAGAGAGGTGATTGAGGGGAGAGATGAGAGAAAGGGACGAGAATATAGAGAGGGGCGAGAAGATAGAGAGGGGTGAGAGGAGAGAGAGGGGTGAGAAGATAGAGAGGGGAGAGAGGAGAGAGAGGAGAGAGGAGAGAGAGGGGTGAGAAGATAGAGAGGGGAGAAAGGAGAGAGAGGGGAGAGAGGGAGAGAAGATAGAGAGGGGCGAGAGGAGAGAGAAGGGCGAGAGGAGAGAGGGGAGAGAAGATAGAGAGCGGAGAGAGAAAAGAGAGGGGTGAGAAGAGAGAGGGGCAAGAAGAGAGAGAGAGGAGAGAGGAGAGAGAGGGATGAGGGACGAGAAGATAGAGATGGGCGATAAGATAGAGAGGAGAGAGAGGGGAGAGAAGATTGAGAGGGGTGAGAAGATGAGAGGGGCGAGAAGATAGAGAGGGGCGAGAGGAAAGAGGGTAGAGAGCAGAGAGAGAGTTGAGAGGAGAGAGAGGGGAGAGACGATTGAGAGGGGTGAGAAGATGAGAGGGGAGAGAGGAGAGAGAAGAGAGAGGGGCGAGAAGATAGAGAAGGGCGAGAAGATAGAGAGGGGAGAGAGGAGAGAGAGGAGAGAGTGGAGGAGAGAGGGGAGAGAAGATAGAGAGGAGAAAGAGGAGAGAGAGGTGTGAGAAGATAGAGATGGGCAAAAAGATAGAGAGGGGCGAGAGGAGAGAGAGGGGAGAGAGGAGAGAGAGGGTTGAGAGGAGAGAGAGGGGAGAGAAGATAGAGAGGGGCGAGAGGAGAGAGAAGAGCGAGAGGAGAGAGGGGAGAGAAGATAGAGAGCGGAGAGAGGAGAGAGAGGTGCGAGAGGAGAGAGAGGGGTGAGAAGATAGAGAGGAGAGAGAGGAGAGAGAAGGGAGAGAAGATAGAGAGGGGCGAGAGGAGAGAGAGGGGTGAAAAGAGAGAGGGGCGAGAGGAGAGAGAGAGGAGAGAGGAGGGATGAGGGACGAGAAGATAGAGAGGGACGAGAAGATAGAGAGGGGAGAGAGGAGAGAGGTGAGAGAGGGACGAGAAGATAGAGAACGGCGAGAAGATAGAGAGGGGTGAGAGGAGAGAGAGGGTAGAGAGGAGAGAGAGTGTAGAGAAGAGAGAGAGTGGAGAGAAGATTGAGAGGGGTGAGAAGATGAGAGGGGCGAGTAGATAGAGATGGGAGAGAAGATAGAGATGGAGAGAGGAGAGAGAGGGGCAAGAAGATAGAGAGGGGCGAGAAGATAGAGAGGGGCGAGAGGAGAGAGAGGGGAGAGAGGAGAGAGAGAGTTGAGAGGAGGGAGAGGGGAGAGACGATTAAGAGGGGTGAGAAGATGAGAGGGGCGAGAATATAGAGCGGGGAGAGAGGAGAGAGAGAAGTGAGAAGATAGAGAAGGGCGAGAAGATAGAGAGGGGAGAGAGGAGAGAGAGGGGAGAGAGGGGAGAGAAGATAGAGAGGAGAAAGAGGAGAGAGAGGGGTGAGAACATAGAGAAGGGCAAAAAGATAGAGAGGGGCGAGAGGAGAGAGAGGGGAGAGAGGAGAGAGTGGAGGAGAGAGGGGAGAGAAGATAGAGAGGAGAAAGAGGAGAGAGAGGTGTGAGAAGATAGAGATGGGCAAAAAGATAGAGAGGGGCGAGAGGAGAGAGAGGGGAGAGAGGAGAGAGAGGGTTGAGAGGAGAGAGAGGGGAGGGAAGATAGAGAGGGGCGAGAGGAGAGAGGAGCGAGAGGAGAGAGGGGAGAGAAGATAGAGAGCGGAGAGAGGAGAGAGAGGTGCGAGAGGAGAGAGAGGGGTGAGAAGATAGAGAGGAGAGAGAGGAGAGAGAAGGGAGAGAAGATAGAGAGGGGCGAGAGGAGAGAGAGGGGTGAAAAGAGAGAGGGGCGAGAGGAGAGAGAGAGGAGAGAGGAGAGAGAGGGATGAGGGACGAGAAGATAGAGAGGGACGAGAAGATAGAGAGGGGAGAGAGGAGAGAGGTGAGAGAGGGACGAGAAGATAGAGAGGGGCGAGAGGAGAGAGAGAGGAGAGAGGAGAGAGAGGGATGAGGGACGAGAAGATAGAGAACGGCGAGAAGATAGAGAGGGGTGAGAGGAGAGAGAGGGTAGAGAGGAGAGAGAGTGTAGAGAAGAGAGAGAGTGGAGAGAAGATTGAGAGGGGTGAGAAGATGAGAGGGGCGAGTAGATAGAGATGGGAGAGAAGATAGAGATGGAGAGAGGAGAGAGAGGGGCAAGAAGATAGAGAGGGGCGAGAAGATAGAGAGGGGCGAGAGGAGAGAGAGGGGAGAGAGGAGAGAGAGAGTTGAGAGGAGGGAGAGGGGAGAGACGATTAAGAGGGGTGAGAAGATGAGACGGGCGAGAATATAGAGCGGGGAGAGAGGAGAAAGAGAAGTGAGAAGATAGAGAAGGGCGAGAAGATAGAGAGGGGAGAGAGGAGAGAGAGGGGAGAGAGGGGAGAGAAGATAGAGAGGAGAAAGAGGAGAGAGAGGGGTGAGAACATAGAGAAGGGCAAAAAGATAGAGAGGGGCGAGAGGAGAGAGAGGGGAGAGAGGAGAGAGAGGGTTGAGAGGAGAGAGAGGGGAGAGAAGATAGAAATGGGCGAGAGGAGAGAGAAGAGCGAGAGGAGAGAGGGGAGAGAAGATTGAGAGGGGTGAGAAGATGAGAGGGGCGAGTAGATAGGGGAGAGAAGATAGAGATGGAGAGAGGAGAGAGAGGGGCGAGAGGGGCGAGAAGATAGAGAGGGGAGAGAGAAGAGCGAGAGGAGAGAGGGGAGAGAAGATAGAGAGCGGAGAGAGGAGAGAGAGGGGCGAGAGGAGAGGGAGGGGTGAGAAGATAGAGAGGAGAGAGAGGAGAGAGATGGGAGAGAAGATAGAGAGGGGCGAGAGGAGAGAGAGGGGTGAAAAGAGAGAGGGGCGAGAGGAGAGAGAGAGGAGAGAGGAGAGAGGGATGAGGGACGAGAAGATAGAGGGGGGCGAAAAGATAGAGAGGGGCGAGAAGATAGAAAGGGGAGAGAGGAGAGAGGAGAGAGAGGGACGAGAAGATAGAGTAGGGCGAGAAGATAGAGAGGGGCGAGAGGAGAGAGAGGGTAGAGACGATTGAGAGGGGTGAGAAGATGAGAGGGGCGAGTAGATAGGGGATTGAAGTTAGAGACGGAGAGAGGAGAGAGAGGGGCGAGAAGATAGAGAGGGGTGAGAGGGGAGAGAGGGGAGAGAAGATAGAGAGGAGAAAGAGGAGAGAGAGGGGTGAGAAGATAGAGAAGGGCAAGAAGATAGAGAGGGGAGAGAGGAGAGAGAGGGGAGAGAGGGGAGAGAAGATAGAGAGGAGAAAGAGGAGAGAAAGGGGTGAGAAGACTGAGAAGGGCAAGAAGATAGAGAGGGGAGAGAGGAGAGAGAGGTGATTGGGGGGAGAGATGAGAGAGAGGGACGAGAATATAGAGAGGGGCGAGAAGATAGAGAGGGGCGAGAGGAGAGAGAAGGGCGAGAGGAGAGAGGGGAGAGAAGATAGAGAGCGGAGAGAGGAGAGAGAGGGGTGAGAAGAGAGAGGGGCGAGAAGAGAGAGAGAGGAGAGAGAGGGACGAGAGAGTTGAGAGGAGAGAGAGGGGAGAGACGATTGAGAGGGGTGAGAAGATGAGAGGGGCGAGAAGATAGAGAGGGGCGAGAGGAGAGAGAGGGGAGAGAGGAGAGAGAGAGTTGAGAGGAGAGAGAGGGGAGAGACAATTGAGAGGGGTGAGAAGATGAGAGGGGAGAGAGGAGAGAGAAGAGAGAGAGGGGCGAGAAGATAGAGAAGGGCGAGAAGATAGAGAGGGGAGAGAGGAGAGAGAGGGGTGAGAAGATAGAGATGGGCAAAAAGATAGAGAGGGGCGAGAGGAGAGAGAGGAGAGAGAGGAGAGAGGGGAGAGAAGATAGAG
Source organism: Lepisosteus platostomus (assembly GCF_059453375.1). NCBI lineage: Eukaryota > Metazoa > Chordata > Actinopteri > Semionotiformes > Lepisosteidae > Lepisosteus > Lepisosteus platostomus. The sequence continues at coordinate 3,013,596 of NC_142616.1, forward strand.
AGCGGAGAGAGGAGAGAGAGGGGCGAGAGGAGAGAGAGGGGTGAGAAGATAGAGAGGAGAGAGAGGAGAGAGAAGGGAGAGAAGATAGAGAGGGGCGAGAGGAGAGAGAGGGGTGAAAAGAGAGAGGGGCGAGAGGAGAGAGAGAGGAGAGAGGAGAGAGGGATGAGGGACGAGAAGATAGAGGGGGGCGAAAAGATAGAGAGGGGCGAGAAGATAGAAAGGGGAGAGAGGAGAGAGGAGAGAGAGGGACGAGAAGATAGAGTAGGGCGAGAAGATAGAGAGGGGCGAGAGGAGAGAGAGGGTAGAGACGATTGAGAGGGGTGAGAAGATGAGAGGGGCGAGTAGATAGGGGATTGAAGTTAGAGACGGAGAGAGGAGAGAGAGGGGCGAGAAGATAGAGAGGGGTGAGAGGGGAGAGAGGGCAGAGAAGATAGAGAGGAGAAAGAGGAGAGAGAGGGGTGAGAAGATAGAGAAGGGCAAGAAAATAGAGAGGGGAGAGAGGAGAGAGAGGGGAGAGAGGGGAGAGAAGATAGAGAGGAGAAAGAGGAGAGAAAGGGGTGAGAAGACTGAGAAGGGCAAGAGATAGAGAGGGGAGAGAGGAGAGAGAGGTGATTGAGGGGAGAGATGAGAGAGAGGGACGAGAATATAGAGAGGGGCGAGAAGATAGAGAGGGGCGAGAGGAGAGAGAAGGGCGAGAGGAGAGAGGGGAGAGAAGATAGAGAGCGGAGAGAGGAGAGAGAGGGGTGAGAAGAGAGAGGGGCGAGAAGAGAGAGAGAGGAGAGAGAGGAGAGAGAGGGCAAGAAGATAGAGAATGGCGAGAAGATAGAGAGGGGTGAGAGGAGAGAGAGGGTAGAGAGGAGAGATAGTGTAGAGAAGAGAGAGAGTGGAGAGAAGATTGAGAGGGGTGAGAAGATGAGAGGGGCGAGAAGATAGAAAGGGGCGAGAGGAGAGAGAGGGGAGAGAGGAGAGAGAGAGTTGAGAGGAGAGAGAGGGGAGAGACGATTGAGAGGGGTGAGAAGATGAGAGGGGAGAGAGGAGAGAGAAGAGAGAGAGGGGCGAGAAGATAGAGAAGGGCGAGAAGATAGAGAGGGGAGAGAGGAGAGAGAGGGGTGAGAAGATAGAGATGGGCAAAAAGATAGAGAGGGGCGAGAGGAGAGAGAGGGGAGAGAAGATAGAGAGGGGCGAGAGGAGAGAGAAGAGCGAGAGGAGAGAGGGGAGAGAAGATAGAGAGCGGAGAGAGGAGAGAGAGGTGCGAGAGGAGAGAGAGGGGTGAGAAGATAGAGAGGAGAGAGAGGAGAGAGAAGGGAGAGAAGATAGAGAGGGGCGAGAGGAGAGAGAGGGGTGAAAAGAGAGAGGGGCGAGAGGAGAGAGAGAGGAGAGAGGAGAGAGAGGGATGAGGGACGAGAAGATAGAGAGGGGCGAGAGGAGAGAGAGGTGATTGAGGGGAGAGATGAGAGAGAGGGACGAGAATATAGAGAGGGGCGAGAAGATAGAGAGGGGTGAGAGGAGAGAGAGGGGTGAGAAGATAGCGAGGGGAGAGAGGAGTTAGAGGGGCGAGAAGATAGAGAGGGGAGAGAGGAGAGAGAGGAGAGAGGAGAGAGAGGGGTGAGAAGATAGAGAGGGGAGAAAGGAGAGAGAGGGGAGAGAGGGGAGAGAAGATAGAGAGGGGCGAGAGGAGAGAGAAGGGCGAGAGGAGAGAGGGGAGAGAAGATAGAGAGCGGAGAGAGAAAAGAGAGGGGTGAGAAGAGAGAGGGGCAAGAAGAGAGAGAGAGGAGAGAGGAGAGAGAGGGATGAGGGAACAGAAGATAGAGATGGGCGATAAGATAGAGAGGAGAGAGAGGGGAGAGAAGATTGAGAGGGGTGAGAAGATGAGAGGGGCGAGAAGATAGAGAGGGGCGAGAGGAGAGAGAAGGGAGAGAGCAGAGAGAGAGTTGAGAGGAGAGAGAGGGGAGAGACGATTGAGAGGGGTGAGAAGATGAGAGGGGAGAGAGGAGAGAGAAGAGAGAGAGGGGCGAGAAGATAGAGAAGGGCGAGAAGATAGAGAGGGGAGAGAGGAGAGAGAGGAGAGAGTGGAGGAGAGAGGGGAGAGAAGATAGAGAGGAGAAAGAGGAGAGAGAGGGGTGAGAAGATAGAGATGGGCAAAAAGATAGAGAGGGGCGAGAGGAGAGAGAGGGGAGACAGGAGAGAGATGGTTGAGAGGAGAGAGGGGAGAGAAGATAGAGAGGGGCGAGAGGAGAGTGAAGAGCGAGAGGAGAGAGGGGAGAGAAGATAGAGAGCGGAGAGAGGAGAGAGAGGTGCGAGAGGAGAGAGAGGGGTGAGAAGATAGAGAGGAGAGAGAGGAGAGAGAATGGAGAGAAGATAGAGAGGGGCGAGAGGAGAGAGAGGGGTGAAAAGAGAGAGGGGCGAGAGGAGAGAGAGAGGAGAGAGGAGAGAGAGGGATGAGGGACGAGAAGATAGAGAGGGGCGAGAGGAGAGAGAGGTGATTGAGGGGAGAGATGAGAGAGAGGGACGAGAATATAGAGAGGGGCGAGAAGATAGAGAGGGGTGAGAGGAGAGAGAGGGGTGAGAAGATAGCGAGGGGAGAGAGGAGTTAGAGGGGCGAGAAGATAGAGAGGGGAGAGAGGAGAGAGAGGAGAGAGGAGAGAGAGGGGTGAGAAGATAGAGAGGGGAGAAAGGAGAGAGAGGGGAGAGAGGGGAGAGAAGATAGAGAGGGGCGAGAGGAGAGAGAAGGGCGAGAGGAGAGAGGGGAGAGAAGATAGAGAGCGGAGAGAGAAAAGAGAGGGGTGAGAAGAGAGAGGGGCAAGAAGAGATAGAGAGGAGAGAGGAGAGAGAGGGATGAGGGAACAGAAGATAGAGATGGGCGATAAGATAGAGAGGAGAGAGAGGGGAGAGAAGATTGAGAGGGGTGAGAAGATGAGAGGGGCGAGAAGATAGAGAGGGGCGAGAGGAGAGAGAAGGGAGAGAGCAGAGAGAGAGTTGAGAGGAGAGAGAGGGGAGAGACGATTGAGAGGGGTGAGAAGATGAGAGGGGAGAGAGGAGAGAGAAGAGAGAGAGGGGCGAGAAGATAGAGAAGGGCGAGAAGATAGAGAGGGGAGAGAGGAGAGAGAGGAGAGAGTGGAGGAGAGAGGGGAGAGAAGATAGAGAGGAGAAAGAGGAGAGAGAGGGGTGAGAAGATAGAGATGGGCAAAAAGATAGAGAGGGGCGAGAGGAGAGAGAGGGGAGACAGGAGAGAGATGGTTGAGAGGAGAGAGGGGAGAGAAGATAGAGAGGGGCGAGAGGAGAGTGAAGAGCGAGAGGAGAGAGGGGAGAGAAGATAGAGAGCGGAGAGAGGAGAGAGAGGTGCGAGAGGAGAGAGAGGGGTGAGAAGATAGAGAGGAGAGAGAGGAGAGAGAATGGAGAGAAGATAGAGAGGGGCGAGAGGAGAGAGAGGGGTGAAAAGAGAGAGGGGCGAGAGGAGAGAGAGAGGAGAGAGGAGAGAGAGGGATGAGGGACGAGAAGATAGAGAGGGACGAGAAGATAGAGAGGGGAGAGAGGAGAGAGGAGAGAGAGGGACGAGAATATAGAGAGGGGCGAGAAGATAGAGAGGGGTGAGAGGAGAGAGAGGGTAGAGAGGAGAGAGAGTGCAGAGAAGAGAGAGAGTGGAGAGAAGATTGAGAGGGGTGAGAAGATGAGAGGGGCGAGTAGATAGAGATGGGAGAGAAGATAGAGATGGAGAGAGGAGAGAGAGGGGCAAGAAGATAGAGAGGGGCGAGAAGATAGAGAGGGGCGAGAGGAGAGAGAGGGGAGAGAGGAGAGAGAGAGTTGAGAGGAGGGAGAGGGGAGAGAGGGGAGAGAAGATAGAGAGGAGAAATAGGAGAGAAAGGGGTGAGAAGACTGAGAAGGGCAAGAGATAGAGAGGGGAGAGAGGAGAGAGAGGTGATTGAGGGGAGAGATGAGAGAGAGGGACGAGAATATAGAGAGGGGCGAGAAGATAGAGAGGGTCGAGAGGAGAGAGAAGGGCGAGAGGAGAGAGGGGAGAGAAGATAGAGAGCGGAGAGAGGAGAGAGAGGGGCGAGAAGAGAGAGAGAGGAGAGAGAGGGACGAGAAGATAGAGAAGGGCGAGAAGATAGAGAGGGGTGAGAGGAGAGAGAGGGTAGAGAGGAGAGAGAGTGTAGAGAAGAGAGAGAGTGGAGAGAAGATTGAGAGGGGTGAGAAGATGAGAGGGGCGAGAAGATAGAGAGGGGCGAGAGGAGAGAGAGGGGAGAGAGGAGAGAGAGAGTTGAGAGGAGAGAGAGGTGTAGAGAAAACCGGTTCAGGGACGCCAAATATGTAATCATAGTGGCTCTCTGAAGGCACCAGTTCTGTAGGGTTTGGGCATTTACTGAGACAATTATTAATTGTAGCAGTAAATCACAAAGTTGATTCTTTTGATGGCTTTAGAATCCAACCATGCGACATAACTCAAACAACGCGCACACACAGGTACTAATACACGAGGATACATTTATTAATACATAGAATATGCATATAAACCTAACAGATCTTATCGAGAGGGTTATCAGAATACAAAAGATATATATTCAATCAGTTACAAAGTGTTACACATATCAAGAGGACATACGTTCAGTATATCATTCATTAAGACCGTTTCGTAAAGTGAACTTGGTTACAACTTCTACATTAGATACTCAAACAAGTACATAACTCTTAGGAATTAAATTGATATCAACTGGTTGGGATAACAATTGAATTCTCGAGCTGTAATGCATTGAAGTTGAATACTCATCCAATCTCTGGGGATTCAGATCTCCTGCGGGCACAAAGAAACAGTTGCAGGCTGTTGCTGTCCAATCCGCGCTCTCTGGCTCCGTGCCAGGTTGTGCTGTGCGGCTTGCGACGGTGCGCTGCTGATGCTCACTGTTGGCTTTAACTAGCAAAGTTTGTGCACAGGAGAAAAGATGACTGTGGGTCCCAGCAAGTCAGGAAGAGGACCAGTTCGTTTATGATGAAGAGCTAGTTCTGAATAGTAATTCAGCTGTCCACAGTTCCGACCTGTTCACGAGGCCTGCTGCTGGTTACTCTCTGGCAACCTCCACTCTAGACTCTTAGAACAAAGGAAAGTTCTGGCACTCGGACACACTGGCCGTTCCGTGGTTGTCCGGGCTGAGTCTCAGGATGGTCAGGAGGCGCGCTGCGAGAATGTCCTGCCCTTGGGAGCCTTCTGCTCCTGGGCCGTCCTGCCCTGGAATTCTCCTTTGAATTCCCTTTAGAATTGTTGAATCTGAATCTGAATCTGAATCTGAATCTTGTTGAATCTCATCTCTCTGTGTTGCCTGTTTTTACCTGGAGGAACTTCAGCTCATTGATTGGCTGAAAGTTCCATGGGCATCAGAGTCCCACGTGGGTTACTCGGCCCTACCGGTCCCTGATTGGTTGATCAAGGTGAGATATGAGTCACTTAGTCCTGACACTTAGGAATGCAATCCAGATGTCCAACTCGCACTCCCTAGACAGATAGGCGCCAATGGGTGACCATTGATCATGATAGCCAGGCTTAGCTAAGTGCATCCCCCTTTGGGAGCTGTCCTTGGACCTTAAATCACCTTGCATGAATGGTTTCTCTGTGGCTGCACCACAGAGATGAACAGAGAAATGAGGCCTAATTTGGGAAAGCTCAGAAACACTTAATTCTGTCTTATTATTAAGCCTCGCCGCTACAGAGGGGAGAGACGATTGAGAGGGGTGAGAAGATGAGAGGGGAGAGAGGAGAGAGAAGAGAGAGAGGGGCGAGAAGATAGAGAAGGGCGAGAAGATAGAGAGGGGAGAGAGGAGAGAGAGGGGTGAGAAGATAGAGATGGGCAAAAAGATAGAGAGGGGCGAGAGGAGAGAGAGGAGAGAGAGGGTTGAGAGGAGAGAGAGGGGAGAGTAGATAGAGAGGGGCGAGAGGAGAGAGAAGAGCGAGAGGAGAGAGGGGAGAGAAGAAAGAGAGCGGAGAGAGGAGAGAGAGGTGCGAGAGGAGAGAGAGGGGTGAGAAGATAGAGAGGAGAGAGAGGAGAGAGAAGGGAGAGAAGATAGAGAGGGGCGAGAGGAGAGAGAGGGGTGAAAAGAGAGAGGGGCGAGAGGAGAGAGAGAGGAGAGAGGAGAGAGAGGGATGAGAAGATAGAGAGGGACGAGACGATAGAGAGGGGAGAGAGGAGAGAGGAGAGAGAGGGACGAGAAGATAGAGAACGGCGAGAAGATAGAGAGGGGTGAGAGGAGAGAGAGGGTAGAGAGGAGAGAGAGTGTAGAGAAGAGAGAGAGTGGAGAGAAGATTGAGAGGGGTGAGAAGATGAGAGGGGCGAGTAGATAGAGATGGGAGAGAAGATAGAGATGGAGAGAGGAGAGAGAGGGGCAAGAAGATAGAGAGGGGCGAGAAGATAGAGAGGGGCGAGAGGAGAGAGAGGGGAGAGAGGAGAGAGAGAGTTGAGAGGAGGGAGAGGGGAGAGACGATTAAGAGGGGTGAGAAGATGAGAGGGGCGAGAATATAGAGCGGGGAGAGAGGAGAGAGAGAAGCGAGAAGATAGAGAAGGGCGAGAAGATAGAGAGGGGAGAGAGGAGAGAGAGGGGAGAGAGGGGAGAGAAGATAGAGAGGAGAAAGAGGAGAGAGAGGGGTGAGAAGATAGAGAAGGGCAAAAAGATAGAGGGGGCGAGAGGAGAGAGAGGGGAGAGAGGAGAGAGAGGGTTGAGAGGAGAGAGAGGGGAGAGAAGATAGAGAGGGGCGAGAGGAGAGAGAAGAGCGAGAGGAGAGAGGGGAGAGAAGATAGAGAGCGGAGAGAGGAGAGAGAGGTGCGAGAGGAGAGAGACGGGTGAGAAGATAGAGAGGAGAGAGAGGAGAGAGAGGGTAGAGAGGAGAGAGAGTGGAGAGAAGATTGAGAGGGGTGAGAAGATGAGAGGGGCGAGTAGATAGGGGAGAGAAGATAGAGATGGAGAGAGGAGAGAGAGCGGCGAGAAGATAGAGAGGGGCGAGAGGAGAGAGAGGGGTGAGAAGATAGAGAGGGGCGAGAAGATAGAGAGGGAAGTGAGGAGAGAGAGGGGCAAGAAGATAGAGAAGGGCGAGAAGATAGAGAGGGGCGAGAGGAGAGAGAGGGGAGAGAAGAGAGAGAAGATAGAGAGGAGAAAGAGGAGAGAGAGGGGTGAGAAGATAGAGAAGGGCGAGAAGATAGAGAGGGGAGAGAGGAGAGAGAGGAGAGAGAGGTGATTGAGGGGAGAGATGAGAGAGAGGGACGAGAATATAGAGAGGGGCGAGAAAATAGAGAGGGGTGAGAGGAGAGAGAGGGGTGAGAAGATAGAGAGGGGAGAGAGGAGTTAGAGGGGCGAGAAGATAGAGAGGGGAGAGAGGAGAGAGAGGAGAGAGGAGAGAGAGGGGTGAGAAGATAGAGAGGGGAGAAAGGAGAGAGAGGGGAGAGAGGGGAGAGAAGATAGAGAGGGGCGAGAGGAGAGAGAAGGGCGAGAGGAGAGAGGGGAGAGAAGATAGAGAGCGGAGAGAGAAAAGAGAGGGGTGAGAAGAGAGAAGGGCAAGAAGAGAGAGAGAGGAGAGAGGAGAGAGAGGGATGAGGGACGAGAAGATAGAGATGGGCGATAAGATAGAGAGGAGAGAGAGGGGAGAGAAGATTGAGAGGGGTGAGAAGATGAGAGGGGCGAGAAGATAGAGAGGGGCGAGAGGAGAGAGAGGGGAGAGAGCAGAGAGAGAGTTGAGAGGAGAGAGAGGGGAGAGACGATTGAGAGGGGTGAGAAGATGAGAGGGGAGAGAGGAGAGAGAAGAGAGAGAGGGGCGAGAAGATAGAGAAGGGCGAGAAGATAGAGAGGGGAGAGATTAGAGAGAGGAGAGAGTGGAGGAGAGAGGGGAGAGAAGATAGGAGAAAGAGGAGAGAGAGGGGTGAGAAGATAGAGATGGGCAAAAAGATAGAGAGGGGCGAGAGGAGAGAGAGGGGAGAGAGGAGAGAGAGGGTTGAGAGGAGAGAGAGGGGAGAGAAGATAGAGAGGGGCGAGAGGAGAGAGAAGAGCGAGAGGAGAGAGGGGAGAGAAGATAGAGAGCGGAGAGAGGAGAGAGAGGTGCGAGAGGAGAGAGAGGGGTGAGAAGATAGAGAGGAGAGAGAGGAGAGAGAAGGGAGAGAAGATAGAGAGGGGCGAGAGGAGAGAGAGGGGTGAAAAGAGAGAGGGGCGAGAGGAGAGAGAGAGGAGAGAGGAGAGAGAGGGATGAGGGACGAGAAGATAGAGAGGGACGAGAAGATAGAGAGGGGAGAGAGGAGAGAGGAGAGAGAGGGACGAGAAGATAGAGAACGGCGAGAAGATAGAGAGGGGTGAGAGGAGAGAGAGGGTAGAGAGGAGAGAGAGTGTAGAGAAGAGAGAGAGTGGAGAGTAGATTGAGAGGGGTGAGAAGATGAGAGGGGCGAGTAGATAGAAATGGGAGAGAAGATAGAGATGGAGAGAGGAGAGAGAGGGGCAAGAAGATAGAGAGGGGCCACAAGATAGAGAGGGGCGAGAGGAGAGAGAGGGGAGAGAGGAGAGAGAGGGGAGAGAGGAGAGAGAGAGTTGAGAGGAGGGAGAGGGGAGAGACGATTAAGAGGGGTGAGAAGATGAGAGGGGCGAGAATATAGAGCGGGGAGAGAGGAGAGAGAGAAGCGAGAAGATAGAGAAGGGCGAGAAGATAGACAGGGGAGAGAGGAGAGAGAGGGGAGAGAGGGGAGAGAAGATAGAGAGGAGAAAGAGGAGAGAGAGGGGAGAGAGGGGAGAGAAGATTGAGAGGGGTGAGAAGATGAGAGGGGCGAGTAGATAGGGGAGAGAAGATAGAGATGGAGAGAGGAGAGAGAGGGGCGAGAGGGGCGAGAAGATAGAGAGGGGAGAGAGGAGAGCGAGAGGAGAGAGGGGAGAGAAGATAGAGAGCGGAGAGAGGAGAGAGAGGGGCGAGAGGAGAGAGAGGGGTGAGAAGATAGAGAGGAGAGAGAGGAGAGAGAAGGGAGAGAAGATAGAGAGGGGAGAGAGGAGAGCGAGAGGAGAGAGGGGAGAGAAGATAGAGAGCGGAGAGAGGAGAGAGAGGGGCAAGAGGAGAGAGAGAGGAGAGAGGAGAGAGGGATGAGGGACGAGAAGATAGAGGGGGGCGAAAAGATAGAGAGGGGCGATAAGATAGAGAGGGGAGAGAGGAGAGAGGAGAGAGAGGGACGAGAAGATAGAGTAGGGCGAGAAGATAGAGAGGGACGAGAGGAGAGAGAGGGTAGAGAAGATTGAGAGGGGTGAGAAGATGAGAGGGGCGAGTAGATAGGGGATTGAAGTTAGAGACGGAGAGAGGAGAGAGAGGGGCGAGAAGATAGAGAGGGGTGAGAGGGGAGAGAGGGGAGAGAAGATAGAGAGGAGAAAGAGGAGAGAGAGGGGTGAGAAGATAGAGAAGGGCAAGAAGATAGAGAGGGGAGAGAGGAGAGAGAGGGGAGAGAGGGGAGAGAAGATAGAGAGGAGAAAGAGGAGAGAAAGGGGTGAGAAGATAGAGAGGGGAGAGAGGAGAGAGAGGAGAGAGGAGAGAGAGGGGTGAGAAGATAGAGAGGGGAGAAAGGAGAGATAGGGGTGAGAGGGGAGAGAAGATAGAGAGGAGAAAGAGGAGAGAGAGGGGTGAGAAAATAGAGAGGGGTGAGAGGAGAGAGGTGCGAGAGGAGAGAGAGAGGAGAGAGGAGAGAGAGGGGTGAGAAGATAGAGAGGGGTGAGAGGAGAAAGGGTAGAGAAGATAGAGAGGGGAGAGAGGAGAGAGGAGAGAGAGGGACGAGAAGATAGAGAGGGGTGAGAGGAAAGAGAGGGGCGAGTAGATAGAGAGGGGAGAGAAGATAGAGAGGGGCGAGAAGAGAGAGAGAGGAGAGAGGAGAGAGAGGGATGAGGGACGAGAAGATAGAGAGGGGCGAGAGGAGAGAGAGGGTAGAGAGGAGAGAGAGTGTAGAGAAGAGAGAGAGTGGAGAGAAGATTGAGAGGGGTGAGAAGGTAGAGAAGGGCGAGAAGATAGAGAGGGGTGAGAGGAGAGAGAGGGTAGAGAGGAGAGAGAGTGTAGAGAAGAGAGAGAGTGGAGAGAAAATTGAGAGGGGTGAGAAGATGAGAGGGGCGAGAAGATAGAGAGGGGCGAGAGGAGAGAGAGGGGAGAGAGGAGAGAGAGAGTTGAGAGGAGAGAGAGGGGAGAGACGATTGAGAGGGGTGAGAAGATGAGAGGGGAGAGAGGGGTGAGAAGATAGAGAGGAGAGAGAGGAGAGAGAAGGGAGAGAAGATAGAGACAGGCGAGAGTAGAGAGGGGTGAAAAGAGAAAGGGGCGAGAGGAGAGAGAGAGGAGAGAGGAGAGAGGGATGAGGGACGAGAAGATAGAGTGGGGCGAAAAGATAGAGAGGGGCGAGAAGATAGAGGGGGGAGAGAGGAGAGAAGAGAGAGAGGGACGAAAAGATAGAGATGGGCGAGAAGATAGAGAGGGGCGAGAGGAGAGAGAGTGTAGAGAGGAGTGAGAGGGTAGAGAGGAGAGAGTGGAGAGAAGATTGAGAGGGGTGAGAAGATGAGAGGGGCGAGTAGATAGGGGAGAGAAGATAGAGATGGAGAGAGGAGAGAGAGGGGCGAGAAGATAGAGAGGGGCGAGAGGAGAGAGGGGAGAGGAGAGAGAGGGGTGAGAAGATAGAGAGCTGGTGAGAGGAGAGAGAGGGGTGAGAAGATAGAGAGGGAAGTGAGGAGAGAGAGGGGCAAGAAGATAGAGATGGGCGAGAAGATAGAGAGGGGCGAGAGGAGAGAGAGGGGAGAGAGGAGAGAGAGAGTTGAGAGGAGGGAGAGGGGAGAGACGATTAAGAGGGGTGAGAAGATGAGAGGGGAGCGAGGAGAGAGAAGAGAGAGAGGGGCGAGAAGATAGAGAAGGGCGAGAAGATAGAGAGGGGAGAGAGGAGAGAGAGGAGAGAGAGGGTTGAGAGGAGAGAGAGGGGAGAAAAGATAGAGAGGGGCGAGAGGAGAGAGAAGAGCGAGAGGAGAGAGGGGAGAGAAGATAGAGAGCGGAGAGAGGAGAGAGAGGTGCGAGAGGACAGAGAGGGGTGAGAAGATAGAGAGGAGAGAGAGGAGAGAGAAGGGAGAGAAGATAGAGAGGGGCGAGAGGAGAGAGAGGGGTGAAAAGAGAGAGGGGCGAGAGGAGAGAGAGAGGAGAGAGGAGAGAGAGGGATGAGAAGATAGAGAGGGACCAGAAGATGGAGAGGGGAGAGAGGAGAGAGAGGGTAGAGAGGAGAGAGAGTGTAGAGAAGAGAGAGAGTGGAGAGAAGATTGAGAGGGGTGAGAAGATGAGAGGGGCGAGTAGATAGAAATGGGAGAGAAGATAGAGATGGAGAGAGGAGAGAGAGGGGCAAGAAGATAGAGAGGGGCCACAAGATAGAGAGGGGCGAGAGGAGAGAGAGGGGAGAGAGGAGAGAGAGGGGAGAGAGGAGAGAGAGAGTTGAGAGGAGGGAGAGGGGAGAGACGATTAAGAGGGGTGAGAAGATGAGAGGGGCGAGAATATAGAGCGGGGAGAGAGGAGAGAGAGAAGCGAGAAGATAGAGAAGGGCGAGAAGATAGAGAGGGGAGAGAGGAGAGAGAGGGGAGAGAGCAGAAAGAGGAGAGAGAGGGGTGAGAACATAGAGAAGGGCAAAAAGATAGAGGGGGCGAGAGGAGTGAGAGGGGAGAGAGGAGAGAGAGGGTTGAGAGGAGAGAGAGGGGAGAGAAGATAGAGATGGGCGAGAGGAGAGAGAAGAGCGAGAGGAGAGAGGGGAGAGAAGATTGAGAGGGGTGAGAAGATGAGAGGGGCGAGTAGATAGGGGAGAGAAGATAGAGATGGAGAGAGGAGAGAGAGGGGCGAGAGGGGTGAGAAGATAGAGAGCGGAGAGAGGAGAGAGAGGGGCGAGAGGAGAGAGAGGGGTGAGAAGATAGAGAGGAGAGAGAGGACAGAGAAGGGAGAGAAGATAGAGAGGGGCGAGAGGAGAGAGAGGGGTGAAAAGAGAGAGGGCGAGAGGAGAGAGAGAGGAGAGAGGAGAGAGGGATGAGGGACGAGAAGATAGAGGGGGGCGAAAAGATAGAGAGGGGCGAGAAGATAGAGAGGGGAGAGAGGAGAGAGGAGAGAGAGGGACGAGAAGATAGAGTAGGGCGAGAAGATAGAGAGGGGCGAGAGGAGAGAGAGGGTAGAGAAGATTGAGAGGGGTGAGAAGATGAGAGGGGCGAGTAGATAGGGGATTGAAGATAGAGACGGAGAGAGGAGAGAGAGGGGCGAGTAGATAGGGGATTGAAGTTAGAGACGGAGAGAGGAGAGACAGGGGCGAGAAGATAGAGAGGGGTGAGAGGGGAGAGAGGGGAGAGAAGATAGAGTGGAGAAAGAGGAGAGAGAGGGGTGAGAAGATAGAGAAGGGCAAGAAAATAGAGAGGGGAGAGAGGAGAGAGAGGGGAGAGAGGGGAGAGAAGATAGAGAGGAGAAAGAGGAGAGAAAGGGGTGAGAAGACTGAGAAGGGCAAGAGATAGAGAGGGGAGAGAGGAGAGAGAGGTGATTGAGGGGAGAGATGAGAGAGAGGGACGAGAATATAGAGAGGGGCGAGAAGATAGAGAGGGGCGAGAGGAGAGAGAAGGGCGAGAGGAGAGAGGGGAGAGAAGATAGAGAGCGGAGAGAGGAGAGAGAGGGGTGAGAAGAGAGAGGGGCGAGAAGAGAGACAGAGGAGAGAGAGGAGAGAGGAGAGAGAGGGCAAGAAGATAGAGAAGGGCGAGAAGATAGAGAGGGGTGAGAGGAGAGAGAGGGTAGAGAGGAGAGAGAGTGTAGAGAAGAGAGAGAGTGGAGAGAAGATTGAGAGGGGTGAGAAGATGAGAGGGGAGAGAAGATAGAGAGCGGAGAGAGGAGAGAGAGGGGTGAGAAGAGAGAGGGGCGAGAAGAGAGACAGAGGAGAGAGAGGAGAGAGGAGAGAGAGGGCAAGAAGATAGAGAAGGGCGAGAAGATAGAGAGGGGTGAGAGGAGAGAGAGGGTAGAGAAGAGAGAGAGTGGAGAGAAGATTGAGAGGGGTGAGAAGATGAGAGGGGCGAGAAGATAGAGAGGGGCGAGAAGAGAGAGAGGGGAGAGAGGAGAGAGAGAGTTGAGAGGAGAGAGAGGGGAGAGACGATTGAGAGGGGTGAGAAGATGAGAGGGGAGAGAGGAGAGAGAAGAGAGAGAGGGGCGAGAAGGGCGAGAAGATAGAGAGGGGAGAGAGGAGAGAGAGGGGTGAGAAGATAGAGATGGGCAAAAAGATACAGAGGTGCGAGAGGAGAGAGAGGGGAGAGAAGATAGAGAGGGGCGAGAGGAGAGAGAAGAGCGAGAGGAGAGAGGGGAGAGAAGATAGAGAGCGGAGAGAGGAGAGAGAGGTGCGAGAGGAGAGAGAGGGGTTAGAAGATAGAGAGGAAAGAGAAGGGAGAGAAGATAGAGAGGGGCGAGAGGAGAGAGAGTTCAATCAAACTTTATTTGACAGAAAAAAAACAAAAGTATTAATCAAGGGTCTTAAAACTCTATTTTAAGAATTAAGAGGAAAAAAAAATAATAAAAATAAATAAAAATCATAATTGGAATAAAACTCTTTCGTTATTTATGATCCTGCACAGGACATTTCCAAAACACCAAAACTTTTCGAATGTTTTGAGGTCATTATGCGATTTGTAAAACAGAAATTCTAACGATATCCTGCTCTTCACCAACCCTTCGAACATCCTCACCAAGTCTACAGACCCGGAACCAGAGATCTTATTTTTCCGAGTCCTGTAGATGGTGAGTTTGGCCTGGCCCAGCAGAAAATTAGCGAGGAGGGTCTGAGTTTTCCGTTTTTTTGTATGACCTACCCCAAACACGAAAATAACATTGTTGAAGGCCAGGCCAAGGTTGGTGAAGAGCCGGATCAGTACGGCAAACATGGGCGACAGGCGGGGGCAGGCGCTGTAGCAGTGGAACACCGTCTCCCTCTGAGCGCAGAAGGGACAGGCGTCAGACACCGCCGGGTCCAGAACCGACACAAACGAGTTGACCCCCAGGATGGTGTGCAGGACCCTCCATTGCAGATCACCAGCCCTCTTGTTGAGGGGAAATCTGTAGAGGCTACCCCAGGCAGGCCGGACGTCATCCGGCACTCCCAGACGAGCCCTCCAGGGAGTGTCAGGGAGCACGGACAGCTGGGCCTGGTGCCTAGATGTTACGACTAGTCTGTACAGACATTTCCCCCCAACACCAGCTAGAGACCTCTCCTCTGAGGCAAGGGGCTCAAGGAGAGATCCCGTCGGTCCGGGACTGAGCGCAGGAGACACTAGCAGACCAGGGAAAGGAGGCTGTGTGGTTGGAATGCGATGATCCTCAAACAGACCCTGGATCAGCAGCATCTCCTGGAGAGGCAGAGCAGAGCGAAGCTGACTGAGAAACCTGTCTACACACCGCCGCGAGTGTAGTCCCAGCGCGTCACACGCCCACTCCACGCTGCGCCAGCAGCCCTGATCCACGTCCAGCAGGTGGTGGAGCTGTGTGATGTTGGCGTGGACCAGTCTGCTGGTAAAGTCCAAGAAACGGTCCCATTCTATGTCCATTCGTAGATTGTGTATTAATGGTTCCCTTAGTGTCCAGTATAGACTGGGCCGCTCCTCTTCCCTCTGCACGCGCAGATGCCGCCAGGCCTCCAGGAGACTGCGCTGGAAAGGCGGCAGTGGAGACAGGTCAACCCTGCTGGTGTCCATCAGGAAGAGCACACAGTCGAGCCCGAGGTGTCCTGCTCGACGCAGCAGGGTGAAGGTCAGCTCCCTCCAGGACAGCGAGGCCGGGCCGAACAGCAGCTTCTGCACTGCCTGCAGGCGAAAGGCGTCCACCCGGTTCTGGATGTCGATGAGTCCTTGCCCTCCGTCCTCTCTGGGCAGATAGAGGACGCCCCTCCGCAGCCAGTGCAGTCTGTCCCAGAAGAAGTCGAGGAGCGTGGCCTGCAGCTCCTCGACCAGTCCGGCTGGTGGCTCCAGACACACCAAGCGATGCCACAACATCGAAGCCACCAGGGTGTTGACAATCAGAACCCGGCCTCTGTAGGAGATCTGGGGGAGCAGCCAGCGCCAGCGGTCCAGACGACTTTTCAGTTTTTCAAGGAGCCCCTCCCAGTTCTTTTTCACGCTGGCCTCATCCCCCAGGAACACCCCCAGGTATTTGAGTCCCCCTCTGGTCCAGCTGAGCCTCTCTGGCAAGGCTGGGGGACCCATCTCGCTCCACTCCCCCAGGAGTAGGGCGCTACTCTTGGCCCAGTTCACTTTGGCTGATGATAGCCGCTGAAAATCACTCAAAGTTGTCTGTAGCGCCCTGACATCCTGTTCTCCTCCGACCACGACCATGATGTCATCAGCGTACGCCGAGATCTTGACAGTGGAGTCGGGGCAGCCCGGGATGGACAGCCCCTTGATGACCCGGCGCAGCTGATGTAGCAGAGGCTCAATGGCAAGGGAGTAGAGCATTCCTGAGAGTGCACAGCCCTGCCTGACTCCCCTCCGCACTGGAAACGGAGCACTCAGCCCTCCGTTGACCTTTAGCACACTGAAGATGTCACTGTACAGCACCTGAATCATGGCAACAAAGACAGGGCTGAACCCGAAGGACCTCATGGTCCTCCACAAATACTGATGTTCAACCCTATCGAAGGCCTTTTCCTGGTCTAACGAAATGAGACCAGTGTCTAAACCCAATAGTCTGGAGGTGGCCAAAACATCTCGAATCAGAAATATGTTATCAAAGATTGACCTTCCGGGCACGCAGTACGATTGGTCGGAGTGCACCACAGACCCCAGCACCACCTTCAGCCTGTTGGCCAGAGCCTTGGACAGGATTTTATAATCCACACACAGCAGGGCAACAGGTCTCCAGTTCTTAATGTCACACAGGTCCCCTTTCTTGGGCAGCAGGGTGACAACAGCTCTCCTGCAACTCAGTGGCAGATCCCCCTGCTCCAGACTTTCCAAATATACATCGAGCAGGTCAGGACCCAGCACAGCCCAGAAGGCACGATAGAATTCGGCTGGCAGGCCATCGAGACCAGGGGTCTTGCCATTGCTCAAGCCACTGAGTGCGGTGGAGAGCTCCTCCAGGGAGAGAGGCCTCTCCAGCCCTGCCCTTTCCTCTTCGGGGACCTGTGGAAGGTCTTTAAGGAACCTGCGTGTGCGGACCGAGTCCTCACTAGCCTCGCTGGAGAAGAGCGCTTTATAGAACTGCACGGTCCTCTCCTGGATCTGCCCGGCCTCGTGCAGCTCCTGCCCTGTCTCCGAGCGCAGGCAGTGGATCTGCCGGCTCTGGCCCGGTTTCTTCTCTAGGCCGAAGAAATAGCGAGTCGGGGCGTCTACCTGTGATGCACTCTGAACCCTAGAATTTATTAGAGCTCCTTGTACTTTTGTGTCCAGAAGGCCAATGAGTGATTCTTTTTGGGTGTGGAGGTCATCAATTAGCCTCCTGTCTGCACGACACTTCAGAGCCTGGTGGAGCTCCAGAATGTCTCTCTCCAGAGCCTTCATGGACTCACGGATACCTCTCGTGACACTTCCAGTGTACTGCTGGCAGAACTGGCGAATCTGCACCTTGCCAATATCCCACCACTGCCTCAGGGAGACAAAGTGGGCTTTCTGACTCCTCCACTGCTGCCAGAAGAACACGAGGCAGTCGCAGAAGTGAGCATCGTCAAGCAGCTGGGTATTAAAGTGCCAGTAGGCACTGCGGGACCTCACTGATGGCACAGCGACTGTGCAGACAGTGAGACAGTGGTCCGACAGGCCCACTGGACAGATGGAGCACTGCTTGACGATGCTGTAATGATGTTTACGGCAGTAAAGTCGGTCTAGCCTGGCCAGAGAGAGGGTATTCCCCCTGACCTGGGCCCAGGTGTACTGCCTCGTGTCCCCATGACATCTCCTCCAGATGTCAGTGAGGTCAGACTTGACGAGGATCCTGCGCAGCTCCCTGGCCGACGGGCCATGTGGCTCTGCGTGATTCCTGTCCAGTGTGCTGCTCTCTGTGCAGTTGAAATCCCCCCCCAGGAAGACCAGCTCTTCAGGCTGGCAGGTCGCCAGTGCAGTCTCAAGCTCCCTGAAGAGGGTGACCCTCTCCCTGCCGTCGGTGGGTGCGTAAACGTTAATAAAAACAAAGGTTTTCTTTCCGATAACTACTCGCACGAGTAGCAGACGACCCTTCACCACCTCCTGGACGGCGATAGAGAGGGGCTTGAACCCCACAGAGAACAGCACCGCGACCCCCACGCTCACAGGGGACCCGTGACTGTACACGATGTCCCCCTGCCACTCCTGCTGCCAGGCGACGATGTTGGAGCTGTCGGTGTGGGTCTCCTGCAGGAAAGTCACCTGCAGGTTCTTTTCTTTGATAATCTCCAACACCGCAGCTCGCTTCAAAGCCCTCCTGCACCCATTGGTGTTCAAACTCCCTATCCTAATGTCGCCCATGTTTGCGGAAAAGAAAAAAAGAAAAAACATAAAACACGAACAGACATGTAGCACGCAGACGGATAGTGATGTGACGTGAGAGACAGGACTCATTCGTGCTGAGGTGCGTTCCGCGGTCCTGCCTTGATCTTACCTAAAAGGCTCTTCAGGCGCCATCTCTCCTGATCGCTGAAGTCATTCGCACCCGAGCCCCTCTTCAGATGGCGCGTCGCGGAGAGGACAAAGAGCTCGGTGTCGGGAAAAAAGTCCTCGACCACAGTTCCCCTCTTACCTTTAGTCTTCTCTAAGAACTCCCTAATGCTCTGGAAACTGTAGCCTCCTCTGCAGCTCCGCCGGGCCGAGGAGCCCGAGGCGAGAGAGGAGTCGGTGAAGCCGCCCTCGTCGTCGCTCCCGGACTCCGAGGAGCTCCGGGCGGCGGCGGCGGTGGCGGCGAGGACACTCCAGCGCGTCCTCACTCTCCCGGTGTCGGAGTCACTCGCGGCCCCCGGGCCGGCGACAGAGCCGCCCTCCACCGAGCTCTCTGTGCTGCGCTTCTTCTGCACCGCACTCTGCACAGATTTTTTCGTGCGCTTTCTCCGCGGCGTCTTAAAACCATCATCTATTTTTTCAGATGATAACTCATTTCCTCCCCACACCGTGTCTACAATTTTCGCTGGCGCTTGAGACGCGTTTTCCCCTGTCGGTGTCACTACCTGCTCTCTCTCTCCCTGACTCTCCTGAGCAGCGCTCATCTCTCCGCCAGCGCTCATCTCTTGCTCTCCGGTGTGGGGGGCTCCCTGCTCTTCTGAGGGCTGCGGTGGTCCACTCTTTACTATCTGCTCTCCTGATTGGGACGCCACCGGCTCGGGCTCACCTGCTCCCTCCAGCGATCTCCTCTCCTGCACCCCGGCCGTGGGCTCTGACTCCCCGCTGCCTCCCTGCGCTGCTCCGCTCCCCGCTGCCTGACGCTGTCGGCTAGCCTCCTGTGCGCCCTGGGGCTGAGGCTCCCTGCCTGTCTCTTCCTCCACCTCCGGGCAGTTCTTCACCACATGCCCCTCGCTCCCGCACCTGAAGCACTTCATCGATTCCGAAGTCACGAATACAACATAGTCGCAGCTGTCAATACGAAATTTAAGGGCCACATTGATCTCTTCCGTGGGGTTTTTTAGGATGACGTAGACCTGTCTCCGGAAAGAGACGACGTGCTTCAGCTGCGGAGCCCTGCAGCCCAGAGGGACCCTCCTGATCGGAGAGACCACCTGTCCGTATCGGGACAGTTCCCTCTCCAGCAGCTCGTTCCTCATGAACGGAGGCACGTTGGAGAGGGTGATCTTTCGAGCCGGGGCCGCGAGAGGCAGTACCGGGGTGAAGGTGCCGTCCAGGACAACTCCCTTCTCCACCAGGGTGTTTGCCAAATCGGTAGACTGCAAGAAAATGACTATACCTCCACTCATGCGGGAAGCGGACCTGATGTTCCTGCAGCCCACGACCTCCCCGACCGCAAGAACGCACCTCTCAAGCGGACAGAACTCCGCAGGGGAGATTTTCACACCATGGCGACGAGTTAGTTTCTCAAAGGAGAGGTCTGGAGGATCAGAGCCTCCAGAACCGGCCATGATGAGAAAATAAACCCCGCTTTTCCCCAAAAAAGACAGAAAAACACAAACCCAGTGAAGAAAACACCGCCACACGATCAAACCCACCGAAGCTCCGCCCACTCACTCACTCAGTCTCGCGAGAAACACACAGAGAGAGAGAGAGGGGTTCATACAGACACACTGACTGGACACTCCAGTACATTAACACTGCACTGAGAGAGAGAGGGGTGAGATGATAGAGAAGGGCAAGAAGATAGAGAGGGGAGAGAGGAGAGAGGTGATTGAGGGGAGAGATGAGAGAGAGGGACGAGAATATAGAGAGGGGCGAGAAGATAGAGAGGGGTGAGAGGAGAGAGAGGGGTGAGAAGATAGAGAGATGAGAGAGGAGAGAGAGGGGTGAGAAGAGAGAGAAGGGCAAGAAGATAGAGAGGGGAGAGAGGAGAGAGAGGGGACAGAGGGGAGAGAAGATAGAGAGGAGAAAGAGGAGAGAAAGGGGTGAGAAGACTGAGATGGGCAAGAAGATAGAGAGGGGAGAGAGGAGAGAGAGGTGATTGAGGGGAGAGATGAGAGAGAGGGACGAGAATATAGAGAGGGGCGAGAAGATAGAGAGGGGTGAGAGGAGAGAGAGGGGTGAGAAGATAGAGAGGGGAGAAAGGAGAGAGAGGGGAGAGAGGGGAGAGAAGATAGAGAGGAGAAAGAGGAGAGAGAGGGGTGAGAAGATAGAGATGGACAAAAAGATAGAGAGGGGCGAGAGGAGAGAGAGGGGAGAGAGGAGAGAGAGGGTTGAGAGGAGAGAGAGTGGAGAGAAGATAGAGAGGAGCGAGAGGAGAGAGAAGAGCGAGAGGAGAGAGGGGAGAGAAGATAGAGAGCGGAGAGAGGAGAGAGAGGTGCAAGAGGAGAGAGAGGGGTGAGAAGATAGAGAGGAGAGAGAGGAGAGAGAAGGGAGAGAAGATAGAGACAGGCGAGAGGAGAGAGAGGGGTGAAAAGAGAGAGGGGCGAGAGGAGAGAGAGAGGAGAGAGGAGAGAGGGATGAGGGACGACAAGATAGAGTGGGGCGAAAAGATAGAGAGGGGCGAGAAGATAGAGAGGGGAGAGAGGAGAGAAGAGAGAGAGGGACGAAAAGATAGAGATGGGCGAAAAGAGAGAGAGGGGCGAGAGGAGAGAGAGTGTAGAGAGGAGAGAGAGGGTACAGAGGAGAGAGAGTGGAGAGAAGATTGAGAGGGGTGAGAAGATGAGAGGGGCGAGTAGATAGGGGAGAGAAGATAGAGATGGAGAGAGGAGAGAGAGGGGCGAGAAGATAGAGACGGGCGAGAGGAGAGAGGGGAGAGGAGAGAGAGGGGAGAGAGGGGAGAGAAGATAGAGAGCTGGTGAGAGGAGAGAGAGGGGTGAGAAGATAGAGAGGGGCGAGAGGAGAGAGAGGGGTGAGAAGATAGAGAGTGAAGAGAGGAGAGAGAGGGGCGAGAAGATAGAGAGGGGCGAGAGGAGAGAAGGGAGAGAAGATAGAGAGGGGAGAGAGGAGAGAGAGGGGTGAGAAGATGAGAGGGGAGAGAGGAGAGAGAGGGGCGAGAAGATAGAGAGGAGAGAGAGGAGAGAGGAGAGAGAGGGGCGAGAAGATAGAGACGGTAGAGAGGAGGCTGGTGTCTATCAGGAAGAGCACACAGTCGAGCCCGAGGTGTCCTGCTCGACGCAGCAGGGTGAAGGTCAGCTCCCTCCAGGACAGCGAGGCCGGGCCGAACAGCAGTTTCTGCACTGCCTTCAGGCGATAGGTGTCCACCCGGCTACGGATGTCGATAAGTCCTTGCCCTCCGTCCTCTCTGGGCAGATAGAGGACGCCCCTCCACAGCCAGTGCAGTCCGTCCCAGAAGAAGTCGAGGAGCGTGGCCTGCAGCTCCTCGACCAGTCGGGCTGGTGGCTCCAGGCACACCAAGCGATGCCACAACATCGAAGCCACCAGGGTGTTGACAATCAGAACCCGGCCTCTGTAGGAGATCTGGGGGAGCAGCCAGCGCCAGCGGTCCAGACGACCTTTCACTTTTTCCAGGAGCCCCTCCCAGTTCTTTTTCACGCTGGCCTCGTCCCCCAGGTGCACCCCCAGGTATTTGAGTCCCCCTCTGGTCCAGCTGAGCCTCTCTGGCAAGACTGGGGGACCCATCTCGCTCTACTCCCCCAGGAGTAGGGCGCTACTCTTGGCCCAGTTTACTTTGGCTGATGATAGCCGCTGGAAATCACTCAAAGTTGTCTGTAGCGCCCTGACATCCTGTTCTCCACTGACCACGACCATGATGTCATCAGCGTACGCCGAGATCTTGACAGTGGAATCGGGGCAGCCCGGGATGGACAGGCCCCTGATGACCCGGCGCAGCTGATGTAGCAGAGGCTCAATGGCAAGGGAGTAGAGCATTCCTGAGAGTGCACAGCCCTGCCTGATTCCCCTCCACACTGGAAACGGAGCACTCAGCCCTCCGTTGACCTTTAGCACACTGAAGATGTCACTAAACAGCACCTGAATCATGGCAACAAAGATGGGGCTGAACCCGAACGACCTCATGGTCCTCCACAAATACTGATGTTCAACCCTATCAAAGGCCTTTTCCTGGTCTAACGAAATGAGACCAGTATCTTAGCCCAATAGTCTGGAGGTGGCCAAAACATCTTGAATCAGAAATATGTTATCAAAGATTGACCTTCCGGGCACGCAGTACAATTGGTCGGAGTGCACCACGGACCCTAGCACCACCTTCAGCCTGTTGGCCAGAGCCTTGGACAGGATTTTATAATCCACACACAGCAGGGCAACAGGTCTCCAGTTCTGAATGTTATACAGGTCCCCTTTCTTGGGCAGCAGGGTGACAACAGCTCTCCTGCAACTCAGTGGCAGGTCCCCCTGCTCCAGACTTTCCAAATATACATCGAGCAGGTCAGGACCCAGCACAGCCCAGAAGGCACGATAGAATTCGGCTGGCAGGCCATCGAGACCAGGGGTCTTGCCATTGCTCAAGCCACTGAGTGCAGTGGAGAGCTCCTCCAGGGAGAGAGGCCTCTCCAGCCCTGCCCTCTCCTCTTCGGGGACCTGTGGAAGGTCTTCAAGGAACCTGCGTGTGCGGACCGAGTCCTCACTAGCCTCGCTGGAGAAGAGCGCTTTGTAGAACTGCACGGTCCTCTCCTGGATCTGCCCGGCCTCGTGCAGCTCCTGCCCTGTCTCCGAGCGCAGGCAGTGGATTTGCCGGCTCTGGCCCGGTTTCTTCTCTAGGCCGAAGAAGTAGCGAGTCGGGGCGTCTACCTGTGATGCACTCTGAACCCTAGAATTTATTAGAGCTCCTTGTACTTTTGTGTCCAGAAGGCCAATGAGTGATGCTTTTTGGGTGTGGAGGTCATCAATTAGCCTCCTGTCTGCACGACACTCTAGAGCCTGGTGGAGCTCCAGAATGTCTCTCTCCAGAGCCTTCATGGACTCACGGATAACTCTCATGACACTTCCAGTGTACTGCTGGCAGAACTGGCAAATCTGCACCTTGCCAATATCCCACCACTGCCTCAGGGAGACAAAGTGGGCTTTCTGACTCCTCCACTGCTGCCAGAAGAACACCAGGCAGTCACAGAAGTGAGCATCGTCAAGCAGCTGGGTATTAAAGTGCCAGTAGGCACTGTGGGACCTCACTGATGGCACAGCGACTGTGCAGACAGTGAGACAGTGGTCCGACAGGCCCACTGGACAGATGGAGCACTGCTTGACGATGCTGTAATGATGTTTACGGCAGTAGAATCGGTCTAGCCTGGCCAGAGAGAGGGTATTCCCCCTGACCTGGGCCCAGGTGTACTGCCTCGTGTCCCCATGACATCTCCTCCAGATGTCAGTGAGGTCAGACTTGACGAGGATCCTGCGCAGCTCCCTGGCCAACGGGCCATGTGGCTCTGCGTGATTCCTGTCCAGTGTGCTGCTCTCTGTGCAGTTGAAATCCCCCCCAGGAAGACCAGCTCTTCAGGCTGGCAGGTCGCCAGTGCAGTCTCAAGCTCCCTGAAGAGGGTGA
This sequence comes from Lepisosteus platostomus, assembly GCF_059453375.1. Taxonomy (NCBI): domain Eukaryota; kingdom Metazoa; phylum Chordata; class Actinopteri; order Semionotiformes; family Lepisosteidae; genus Lepisosteus; species Lepisosteus platostomus. The sequence continues at coordinate 3,036,649 of NC_142616.1, forward strand.
CCCTCTCCCCGCCGTTGGTGGGTGCGTAAACGTTAATAAAAACAATGGATTTCTTCCCAAGAACTACTCGCACGAGTAGCAGGCGACCCTTCACCACCTCCTGGACGGCGATAGAGAGGGGCTTGAACCCCACAGAGAACAGCACCACGACCCCCGCGCTCACAGGGGACCCGTGACTGTACACGATGTCCCCCTGCCACTGCGCTGCCAGTCGACGATGTTGGAGCTGTCGGTGTGGGTCTCCTGCAGGAAAGTCACCTGCAGGCTCTTTTCTTTGATAATCTCCAACACCGCAGCTCGCTTCAAAGCCCTCCTGCACCCATCGGTGTTCAAACTCCCTCTTCTAATGTCGCCCATGTTTGCGGAAAAGAAAAAAAGAAAGAACATAAAACACGAACAGATCGGCCAGATCGGTAGACTGCAGGAAAATGACTATCCCTCCACTCATGCGGGAAGCGGACCTGATGTTCCTGCAGTCCACGACCTCTCCGACTGCAAGAACGCACCTCTCCAGCGGACAGAACTCCGCAGGGGAGATTTTCACACCATGGCGTCGAGTTAGTTTCTCAAAGGAGAGGTCTGGAGGATCAGAGCCTCCAGAACCAGCCATGATGAGAAAATAAACCCCGCTTTTCCCCAAAAAAGACAGAAAAACACAAAACCAGTGAAGAAACACCGCCACATGATCAAACCCACCGAAACTCCGCCCACTCACTCCCTCAGTCTCGCGAGAAACACACAGAGAGAGAGGGGGGTTCATACAGACACTGACTGGACACTGCAGTACATTAACACTGCACTGAGAGAGAGAGCGGTTAATACAGACACACTGACTGGACACTCCAGTACATTAACACTGCTCTGAGAGAGAGAGGGGTTAATACAGACACACTGACTGGACACTCCAGTACTTGAACACTGCACTGAGAGAGAGAGGGGTTAATACAGACACACTGACTGGACACTCCAGTACATGAACACTGCACTGAGAGAGAGAGGGGTTAAGACAGACACAGTGACTGGACACTCCAGTACATTAACACTGACCTGAGAGAGACAGAGGGGTTAATATAGATGGAGTGAGAGAGAACCTTTATTTCTCTGGTTATGATCCTGCGCGTGTTTCTGGTGTGGGTGGCGGGTGGTAATGATTAACAGGAGAGAGAGGCGTGTCTCACTGCGGTGGCACACCTGATGGCAGCCCCCTGTCTGGGCAGCAGCGCGCCGAGAGCACAGACGACCCGCAGACGTGCAGCTCAGCTCCGCCACAGTGAAACAGGACGAGGCAGTTGTCCTGTGGCCTCAACCAGCTTGTGTTTCTTGAAAGCAGGAGATTCATAGTGAGGCTGGAGGTGAGTCTGACAGTAAGAGGCCAGACACACCAGACAGGATTTCACAGCTCCCCTCTGTCTCCCAGTGCAGACATCACACAGCACATCTCCAGGGCCAGCAGGACTGTGAGCAGGAGGAGGGCCACTGAGCCCTGTCTCCTTCAGTTTCTCCACCACTTCAGCCAGGATGGTGTTTCTGTGAAGATCAGGTCTTGGGGTGAAGGTCTGTCTGCACTGGGGGCAGCTGTAGATCCCAGTCTGATCTTCCTGATCCCAGCATTTCTTAATACAGCCCTTACAGTAACTGTGTCCACAGAGCAGAGCCACTGGATCCTTCAGCAAATCCAGACACACTGAGCAGCTGAACTGGTCCTGAGAAACTGAAATACTGCCTTCAGCCATTTTTCTGACAAGTAGAAACTGCACAGAGAGGAGCAGTAGAGACGGAGCTGCAGTGAGGCTGTTTCTAGTGAAACAAAACTGATCTCTGAGTTTCACTTCCTGGATCTGCACAGAGCTGCGGGGGTGTGATTATTAGGGGGTGTGGTTGCTAGGGGTGTGATTAGGGTTGTCAGGGGGTGTGGTGAAACAGGACGCGGCACACGCGCTCAAACAGCAGCGAGGGACACACGTGACGAAACGAGCCGAGAGGAAGTCGAGGAGTCTGGGACGTGTCACCATCCCCACCCCTCCTCTAGGGGGCGCTCCGGTCCTTTCCGATGTCCCCTGGTGACGGGCCCCTGCCCCCAGTCCTGCCCCTCCCGCTGTTCCGGGCTCAGCACTGGGAAGACCCGCCTGCCAGCAGCTCCAGGAGAGCCCCGACGGCACGGGCTTCACCCCGACTTCACCCTGACCCCTGACCCGGGGCTCGCAGCGCCTGGTTCGAGTCCCTGTCCCTGCCCCGGATCCCGTTCCGGATCGGAACCCGTCTGTCTCGGATGGACCCCCCGGCTCCTGTTTCAATACGTTTGAAACATTTATTTCCATTCTCTAGGAATCTGAAAAGTGCAAAAGCAAGTGAACGTTTGTTCTATGTCAAAAATAATCTTCTTATATAATTTCCTTCATCACCTCTGGCGGTTAATTGTTTTTTTTTCTGATTGTGTCTTTTTCCTCTTGTACTGGTCTCTGCTCCTCTAGTTGTAGTTGTATCTGTAAATTCTTTAAACACTGAATCATTTAAAAAAAAACAACGAAACCAGCCCTGCTCAAACTCCTCAATCTCATCATGACAGCCGGCTGTTTCCCCGAGGCCTGGAACCAAGGACTGATCACGCCCATCTGTAAGAGTGGAGACAGACTCCATCCCAACAACTACCGGGCATCTGTGTGAACAGTAACCTGGGGAAGGTATTCTGCAGTATCCTGAACACACGAATACTGGCCTTCCTTACTGAACACAGTGTCCTGAGCAAGAGTCAGATTGGCTTCTTGCCAGATCACCGCACATCTGATCACATTTACACCCTACACACACTGATAGACAAACACGTCCACCAGAAACACAAAGGAAACATTTTTGGCTGCTTTGTCGATTTCGAAAAAGCATTTGACTCGATTTGGAGTGAAGGACTCTTTTACAAAGCCCTCCAAAGTGGTGTAGAAGACAAACTCCACAACGTCAATGTGCTCAGAGAACACATCCCAATCAGATCTTATGATGTTGGCACAGCTTTGCACCACATGCATATTATATTTGGAAGAACAAAGATAAAATAATAATAATAATAATAATAATAATAATAATAATAATAATAATAATAATTGCTGACACTTATATAGCGCTTTTCTGGACACTCCACTCAAAGCTCTTTACAGGTCATGGGGATCCCCTCAACACCCACCAGTGTGCAGCCCCACCTGGATGATTCACCAGTACACTCACCACACACCAGCTCTCAGTGGGGAGGAGAGCAGAGGGAAGCCAGTTCAGAGAGAGGGGTTATTAGGAGGCCATGATTGGTAAGGGCCAATGGGAAATTTGGCCAGGACACCCCTACTCTTTTCGAGAAACACCCTGGGATTTTTAATGACCACAGAGAGTCAGGACCTTGTTTTTACGTCTCATCCGAAGGACGGCGCCTGTTTTACACTGTAGTGTCCCCGTCACTACACTGGGGCATTAGTACCCACACAGAGTGCAGGGAGAGAGCGCCCCCTGCTGGCCCCACTAACACCTCTCCCAGGAGTCTCCCCTCCAGGTACTGGCCAGGCTCCCCCTGCTGGGCTCCAGTGGGCTGGGAGCTGGGTGAGAGCGCCCCCTGCTGGGCTCCAGTGGGCTGCCAGTTGTGAGCTGCAGAGTGACCTAACTGCTGTCCAGATCAAAACGTGCCAAACCTTTGGAAAGAACTAATAATGCAATTGGAGACTTGTCGATTGAGGTAATACGGCACATCTTGAGAGCTACATAGCTCAGTAGCTACGGCGAGCAATGAAGAGATTCGGAGCGCCTAAAAGCTGTTTTTGCAGAGGTTCATCCCCTTCCACCCAAACCCACCCGTTTGGACATAACTTCTACAGAGGAGACAGCTCTAAAGTCAGGACTCCGCGACCCGACAATGGTGTTTTGTGGCTGTAAGTGACTGAACACGCGGTCTCAGAAGTGGTGAAAAGACCGACCCCCGACTAACGCCAAGCGTCCGCACGTCAGTACAAGACTTGAACTTGCGAAAGCATTTTTTGCTGAGGGGCAGAATAAGAGAATGTGGGGGCAGGAAGGAGGTGATGTGATGGTCAGGGGTGCTGCAGCAGAACCTTGAACTTGAACTTGAACTTTACTGCCATATGTAACCGGTACTGGTCCAATGGAATTCTTACTGACAGGAAGTCTCTCGATTGTAAAACAGGTGTAAAAAACAAAACAAAGTGCAAACAGTGCATCAAGACAATATACAAACAAACAATAGACAATGTGCAAGTAAACATGTAGACAGTTTGAATGTAAACAATACAGACGTGTAAACAGTGACTGGAGATGTGCAACAGATAAGAAATCATAAAGAGGTAGATGGTGATGGTGTAGGTGTGGTCCGAGGGGGATGGCTAATTGTGTTCGCCAGTCTCACTGCTTGTGGATAGAAGCTATTGAAGAATCTGGTGGTCAGTGTCCGTATGCTCTTATATCTCTTGCCTGAGGGCAGTGGGGTGAAGAGCTCATGCCCGGGGTGGTGACTGTCCTCTGTGATGGCCAGAATTCTACCACGGCAGCAGTCCTCATAGAGCTGTTTAATCTCGGTGAGACCGCAGCCGATGATCTTCTGGGCCATATTGACCATTCTCTGCAGTGCCTTTCTTTCTAGCGAAGAGGTGTTGCCATACCACACGGTGATCCTGTTGGTGAGGACGCTCTCGATGGTGCAGCGGTAGAAGTTCACCAACACATGTATTGGCATCCCCCAGCGCTTGAGGCACCTCAAGAAATAAAGGCGCTGCTGAGCCTTCTTCATGATAGAGTCAGTGTTCACAGTCCAGGTTAGATCTTTAGAGATGTGAATTCCCAAAAACCTAAAGCTGGTGACTGTTTCCACTTCCGTTCCATCAATACTGAGTGGGCTGTGAGTGTGTGGCCTGTGTCTCCGAAAGTCCACTATTAGCTCTTTCGTTTTCTTTACGTTCAAGTCCAGGTTATTGCTATGACACCACCTAAGCAGCTGTACGACTTCATCCCTGTAAGTGGACTCGTCATCATCACTGATCAGTCCTATTATAGTGGTGTCATCAGCAAACTTAATGATGCGGTTGTTGCTGTGTCTTGCTGTGCAGTCGTGAGTGAACAGGGAGTACAACCTTGGACTCAGACAGCAGCCTTGTGGGGTTCCAGTGCTCAGGGTGAGTGGTGTTGATGTTTTATTGCCTATCCGCACCACCTGTGGTCTCTCGATAAGAAAGTCCAGCAGCCAGTTGCAGACAGAGGTGCACAGACCTAATCCCCTGAGCTTTGTCACCAGTTGACTGGGTATGATGGAATTGAATGCTGAACTGTAGTCCACAAACAGCATTCTCACATACGAGTTCTTAGTGTCCAGGTGTTCCGAGGCTGTATGCAGAGCCAGGGAGACAGCATCATCCACTGATCTGTTGTTCTGGTAGGCGAACTGCAAGGGGTCCAGGGACTCTGTGATGGAGGAGTTGATGTGTGACAACACCAGCTTCTCCAGGCATTTCATCACCACAGATGTTAATGGTGGTGATGAAACACCACCAACATTGTTTTTACCACATTGTAGTCATAGAGACATTTTAGTCAAGCGGTTTAATTTATGTGCATAATAAAATGTATTTCTAAGAGAATAACTGAACAGCTCGAAGTTCGATACTCATTTTGTCAACAGTGTTTTCCCGCGGTACAGCGCTGCGTCACGAAGCGAACAAAGTGAAATATTTCAGATGCGGTCGGAGAGGGCGGTACTGAGAGTCCTGAACTGGACGTTTCTCAGGTTGTTCTGAGAGTCTGGACACGGCTGGGATTAAAACAAAAGTTGAACAAGTAACGAATTGTAGCGCGTTTTGTTCCAATACAGAGGAACTAAAATAATCGAAATGAAATATATTTATATATTCTACATGCCAAAGTTTCACAAATAATCCCTCAGATAATGATGTTGAATACACAAACTGCCGAAGCAGTGCAGTAATCTCCCGGTGCAGTCTCTCGTGTTTCAGGTTAGTTTATATATATTAAACACAGCTGAACACAACACCAGGAATGAGTTTAACTTCACTTCTTACTAGAACAGCAGGTCTGTCGCCATCTTCTAACCCGCTTGCTCTAGGGAGCGTCTCACAATTACCACACTAACCAGCGCACAAGGGAGTGTGTTAAAACTACCTCTCACGACACAGTCCCTCTCTGGAAAGAGAATCGTCCACATGAAATGTCCAAACGGCAGGACAGAACACAAGACTGACACGGAGCCCAAGGTTCTGTCCGTGAAGAAAAAAACTCGCCGCTACCAACAAACTTTTGGGCTTCATATGAAGGAAAGCGGAGCTTTCACTGGCCCAATACCAAACTTTATTGGGAAATAAAATAAAAAAAAGACTAGAAAGAAGCATCCACTTTTCCCTGGATCACGATCAGAGATCAAATAAAACGTCTCTCATAAACCACCACAGTAAAAATAAACCCCAAACGAACATAAAATACCGAATATAGTCATGTATCCCTGTATTAAAGGGAGCCGGGTATTAGACTGGCTAGAGCTGCTCACAGACACAGCGCTGGTGATAAACTACAACTCCCATAACCACCCTGATCCACTTCCTGTCTGCGTCACAGTCCCTATTCCTCCTGGCTGTGGTGACGTCACCGGGTCCCTCCCCGATCTGGCAGCTTCACGATCACCGGCGCGCGCAGGAGAGACTCACACGGGATTTCATTTTTAAAAGTTTATTTTCTCAAAAATTAGAAGAAAAACACAGCAGGGTTTCCAGAGATATTTACAAGTCAGGAGTACAGCAGGCTGGTAGCGAGGTATATCTCCCTCTCTCGTACATGTTATTTTTCCCCGTTTAATTTAAAAAAAATTAATATAACGCATTTAAACACAACACAACATCATAATTTCTAAAATTACTACTGTATTTCTGACCTCACCTCACTGCCCGTCAGTAAACCCGTCTCCCAGTGTGAGCAGTGGACAGAGAGCTGGGAGAGAGTCAGCCTGTGTTCATGAGTCAGTGACGGGTTTAATCTCCACACTGACAGCAGGCAGCAGCTCAAGGTCTTTATCTGAATCCCCAGTACAGAAGACAGGATAGATCTTCTCCCCCTGAGGGAAGACCATGTCAGTGAAAGTGTAGACATGAGCTCTGGACCCCACTGTGTAAAAGGAGACCTTCTTCTCCTCAATATCCACACACACCCCCAGCTTCCTGGGCCGCAGACTGAGGGGGAGACGGGTCACAGGGGCAGTGAGAGCAGAGAAACCAGGGTAGTAGTCCAGACACCAGTAACCCTGCTGGGGAGAGAAGCTGAACCCCCCTTTCCTCTCTGCAGACTCTCTGGTCACTCCTATTCTCCAGCTGTCATTCACCTCCACCTCCCAGTAGTGTCTCCCTGAGGTGAAGGCCTCCCTGCTCACGACACAGGACCAGTAATCAAATCTGTGAGGATTGTCAGAGAGATCCTGTTCCTCCTCTCCCCGTCTCACTCTCTTCCCATCCTCAGACAGGCTGAGCCCACAGTGAGCTGTATCAGGGTCCAGAGTCACAGCAGCTGGGGAATAAAACACAAACATCACAACAGGCTCCTGCCGATCACAGTCCAACTCAACTCCATCAGACTGTGAAATGTCTTTGTCCCCAAACACACCGAGAGAGAAACACCAGTCAATTACTAATGACTGCTCTTCCCTTCCAGAGAAACGACATCTTCTTCACTGTTTCACTAGTATTACACATGGGAGTGATCCCAATATCCTCTAAATACAAACATTAAACACTTGTTTTCACAGCGATTAAACTTTATTTTTTTAAACGACATTATTAATAAACACAGGACCGACCGGACTGCAGGAGAAACTACAGCCCGACCACTCGCTTTCAAACACTTCACAACCCACCACAACGACCTGTATACTGTAAGAAACTGGACAGCCTGTCTGTTAAACCGGTTTATTTCAAATCCCAGTTCATCAGCTCGTTCATCTTCTCTGAGACCATTTTCCTGACGACGCAGAATAAAAAAGTGCTGAATTCAAAGACTGCATAATGCTCGTTTTTACAGAAATAAAATATAATGGAAAAAGCAAAGTCTTACTGAAATATAATAAAGCCTTAACACTTACTTTGAAAATGCGAAGAAATATCCAAAGTATTCAATTTAAAGCAGAAATAACACATCCAGAAACCCGGAGAGAAAGACGAGAGAAACAGAGGCGCTCATACTGACTTCAGACTGCTCGCGCTCACTGTCCGCACAGTAGGAGTAGGAGTAGGAGTAGGGGTGTAACCCTGGTGTCCTGGCCACATTTCCCCCTCGCTTTTACCCATCATGCCCTCCTAATAACCCCCCTCTCTGAACTGGCTTCATCACTCTGCTCTCCTCCCCACTGAGAGCTGGTGTGTGGGGAGTGTTCTGGCACACTATGGCTGCAGTCGCATCAACCAGGTGGGGCTACACACTGGTGGTGGTGGAGGGGAGTCCCCATTACCTGTAAAGCGCTATATAAGTGTAAGCAATTATTATTAATACCTGAATTCATTTCTGGGCTCAAAGCGCCTTTATTTCAGTGATGAGAGAGGTCGCCCTCTTCTGGACACTGCAACTCTGAAGCCATCATGACAACATCTTCCACTGAAATTTCACACTTATTCTGTGTAGAACAGGACACAGTGTCAAACACTGACTTACTCCAAAGGAGAGTCTATCAGTCTGGAAACACAGACACCCTCTAGATCACTCCTGTTTGAAACGAGGTCCCCAATATCGCAGGCAAACACCCCAATACACACTCACTCTGGTGGGACTAGTGAAATAATATTGACACTCCAGTGTCATTCTTAGTGAAACACACCACTGGGTCTCTTAATGACCAGGACCATGTGAGAACACCAGCTGGGCTGAAGAGAAAGACCCCAAAGTTATTACCCCTGGCCAGTAAGAGGAGCCCTACAGCCCCAGTAAATACCCCTCTTAAGCTAACCATGAGCACCTGACCCTGACATGTCTGAGCTGCTCTGAGGAAAACAGGCTGTACTGTGACCCCAAGCTTCTCTCTGTCTGTGTGTCTGTGTCTCATGGAGAGCAAGCTGGGGTACTGTATGTGAAAAGATGAATTCCTAATGCAAGAGATTGTATATGGCAAATAAAGAGATCTTGATCTTAAACATGTGTCATTTTTACCATTTCTGTGACAAGTAGAATTGACACAGCTTTCCAAACATCTGTTCTTCTTGATGTGAAACTGCAGAAACATGTCCTGTACAGAGTGTTTGCTCACTCTTTCAACACTGAACAGAATACATTTACGATGACTTATACCTGCTGTTGGGGTTGGGGTTAGGGTTAGGGTTAGGGTTAGGTTGTTACTGTTGGTCCCAGTAAACAGCAAGCCAGCAATGAACAAACTGTGTAACGGGTTGTGTGTCGTCCTGAATTCTTTTTCTTTTTGTCTGTCATTCCCCTATCTCTTCACAGTCATCTGCGCAAAATACACAGAAATACTGTTTCTTCCCCCTTCAACTTATACCTCTCCTGCATTGTACTGTGTAATTCCCAGTTCAAGTGTATTTGATGTCTGCAGACTGTAGTCTAAAAGCGTTTGAGGTTTTTGTGCTTAAAGATTTAGTGACTGACCAACAATAACCTAAGACATTCTTATTTTGGCAGGATATCAAGAACAAATGATGTTGGGTTTTCCTATCGCTCTGTTTGTTCAGACAGATCAAGTCCTGACTGTTTCTTCCTGCTGACCCATCAGCCTGGTTGATGTGTGAAGAGAAGAAGCCATTTCTCAGACAAGAGAGAGGCCTACAGGCCCCAGAGGAGCCCCTGTACCAGAGTCCCACTGCTGCCGCTCACAAGAGGCTGTGTGTCTGTGAAGCTGCAGGGGAAGAGCACTGTCATCATACCATCATTATTGTGAGACTGGCTCTGCTCCTGAATATTCCAGTTATTCACAAATCCAGGGTCTCAGACTCTGACACATTCTGACAGATGGAGAATGGCAAAGGGCTGTGGCAAGACGGACTTCCCAAGGAATTCTACACCTGCTTCTGGGACACCCCAGTGGCAGACCTGGTGGAGGTGGAACAAGAGCTCTTCCATCAGCAAAAAGCTTGGACACAGGATGAGGGAAGGTGTCATCTCTCAGCACTTCAGGAGGGGTTCAAAAGATGCTCTGCATGGACATCAAGATCGTGTCCAAGCTACTGGCCATTAGATTGAGGACCACCCTGCACCACTTCATCAACAGCCACCAGATATGTGGGGTGGGAGGGTGATAAGTCAGCTGGAAAGTTTCAGCTGCTGGACAGAGATACTGTACTCTGAAGTGGGTAGTAGGGTCAACATGAACAGACATCTTTGGGATTTCATCCCCCAGGAATCTGGAGTAGGACAAGGGTGTCCTCATTCACCTCTTCTCTATGTTCTCATTACAGAGCTGTAGGCAGAGGCACAGGGGAAGTCCTCAAGATCTCCCAGTACACATGACGCTGTTCCTGATTTCAGACTGGGGGTTGCAGAGTGGGCTGCAGGTCAGGGAGCAGCCCACTCTTTGGACACTGGAGGGAAAGGAACATGCCGCCAGAAGGTCTCAAGCTTTGCATGGAGCCCCTAATGATACTGGTGGTTTCATTCCAGAGCCAGGACAACAAGAACATAAACTGGACAGAGAGGACCGTCAAGGTCAACGTGTAACTGGGCCTGTGGAAGACTTGCACGCTGACTCTCATGGGGAAAGTGAGGGTGCTGAAGGCAAACATCCTGCTGGCTTAAGCTGACCTTGGTCGTGGTGTACCCTCTGTCAGCCAGACTCAGACAAGCTCTGCAAGGGAGGGTGGAACAGGTACGAGTACATCACAAGTAACCAGATGTGCCAGACAGTGAGGAAGGGGGAGAGATGTGCCGAATTTCCCCCTGAAACTCCACTGCATCTTCTTCTGCAACCTCTGTCACTAGGGGCTGGACCCCATCAGTCACAATTCTCAGTACTTTGTCAGGCTGTGGTTCTCCCTCCCAGTGAAGCATCTGATCCGGTGTCAAATTTAGTCCTAAAGCATAAAACTGACCGAAGACCTACTAAGAGGTATGAGGCCGTGAGACATCCAGAGCTCTGCACCAACAAAAGGCACTATACAAGGAAGAGGAAGGAGGAACTAGTCACCAGGGAGAGACAGATGATCCTACAGGTCACCGGGAAGGGGCTGACGATCCCATGGGAGACCTGGGTAAAGACTCAACCCAGAGGACTAGACAACAAGCTGAAGGCCCTCAGCTGGATGACTGTGCACCAGAGCTGGTGACCAGAGAGGTGTCATGCCCTCTGCAGCCAAAGGGCGCTCCTACTCTGTCCTGTCCCCAGTTCCTTGTGCTTTGCTATCCTTCCGGTGTCTCTGTCTCTGGGGATATATATGTCCAGGTCTTTCATTCCCCTTGGCTCAGCATTGACGTTCGGATGTCCTGAGACCCGCCCAGCACCAGGTCGCCCCACGTCCGCTGCCTGAGGACATTGGTTTCTATACGACTCCTGAACTGCTGAACTGTTTCATCAGAGCAAAAGAGCACTGGACAGTACTGAGGGCTGAAGAAAACCCAGAAAACCTGTTCTTTAGTGCTCCTTTTGAGAAATGGACAATCGCAGGTTCAGAGCCAGGACTGCAGCCAGTGGTAACACCCAGGAGGCTTGGAGGGGCTCTTATTGTGTGAACCAGCCTCACTGACCACTTGCAAAATAGAATGATTGAGAATGGACAATCACTCTTTTTGAGACTATTTAAATTCTGTAGAAGAGTTGTTGTCAGAATTGTATTCTCTGTAAGCACTGTGCACTGCACATTGTTGTAATAAAGTGCATTTTCTTAAATAAACTACACCCACTGGAACTTCTGTGTCCATCTGTGTGTTTGACACAGTGTGTCTCTGATCCACACAGAGCGACTGTCTGCAAGCTTGACTTTCTGAATTCAGACGTGTATCAGCATGTATCAGAGTGTGAATCAGTGTGTGTGTCAGAGTGTGTATCAGTTTCTGTATCACTGTTCCTGCTGTGTGTTTGAGCTCCAGGTATATTTCAGAGGGGAACTGTTGTGAAAACAGACTCACAGTGTAAAATCTCTGCTCTGGACCCGGGCTCTGGAGTCAGCAGACTGTAGACTTCAGTCACTGGGGAGACACACAGAGAAATGTCTCATCAGGGCTGCAGTAACAGAGTATCAGGAATAACATGTTCTACTGTACTGGGACTGTAGCCCCTATTAAAACGTTCCTGTTAAACTATATACAGCACAATATAACAACACACTTACTGTCATAAAGATTTGTGAGACTGGAGATTTTAAGACATTTCACCTAGAATTTGAATCATTGACTGATAAGCTGCTCTGATAAATACAGTCACTGCACAAAAAATCCATTAACAATATAAGAGAGAAACAGGAAATATATAAGCTATCCAGAAAGACATCAGTGTGTTTCTCTACTAACCTGTTGTGGAAATCTTTATTGATTCCTTCTTGCAGAGATCCTCCAGTCGCTCTTTCAGTCCAGAGACGGCTCTCCTCACTGCCTCAGGAGAGAAGTGTGGATGGACAGGGATGCTGGGTGAGTCTCCAGCTCCAGGAGGGACACAGACAGACTGGAAACCCTGCAGCAGGGAAGAGAAAGAGGAGTTTCCAGTCAAACACAGCACACATTCCTGGGGAGAAGCCAGGAGCAGCTCTGTGTGAGAGACACCCTTCTGTACTGCAGAGTCACAGAGCAGTGATGTTACCTGGAGGAAATGGATGTGATCCTCTGTGTGTGAGAGCTGGTTCAGCTCAGAGTCTCTCCCCTTCAGCTCAGTGATCTCCTTCTCCAGTTGCTCTAGAAGTCCTTCAGCCTGACTCACTGCAGCCCTCTCTTGAGCTCTGATCAGCTCTGTGACCTCAGAGCGTGTTCTCTCAATGGAGCGGATCAGCTCAGTAAAGATCCTGTCAGTGTCCTGTACTGCTGTGCGTGCAGAGCTCTGAGGGAGGAGACACACACTGGATTATTACACAGGAAAACACTCAAACTACATTATGCTGTATGCTCTGTTTCCAAAGGGTACTGTCCAGTGTCCAGCTGTGGAAATGTGTGTCTGTGTGTCCACTCATCTGCTGAATACCCACTCTGAGTGACTCCACAGCCTGTCTCAGCTCCTGCAGCTTCTTCTCTCTCTCCTTGAGTCTCTGCTGGGTTTGTGTCTGTGTCTCCCCCAGCTGCTTCTGTGGAGAAACAGAGACACTCAGGACATTTCTGCTGTAAGAGAATCACATCACAGAGACACCCCTTAGAGTCACCCTGGGAAATCCACACTCTGTATCCCTGATGTCTTGTCCACACGAGATGTGTTTCCTGGTCCTGTCTGACATGCTCCTGTTTCATGTCTAATCTACACCGGCAGCGTGTGCAGCGCAGCAGACACCTGACACCTGGGTCTGCACATCTGTATGTGAGGTGAAATGTAAAAAGAAGATAATTGTGTTTCAAATGATATATAAAACATCATCTAGAGATAGTTCAGGTGGGGAGCTGCGTCAGCATGCGTAGGCTGCAAAGGAACAAGCAATAGGTTTATTCCATACTGAAAAAAAGAAGAAAGAAAACACAACGTTTCGGCTGTGAAGCCTTCTCACACATGAAGAAGAATAAACCTATTACTTGTTCCTTCATAATCTAGAGATTTCAGATTTCATTCATCTCAATATACACTAGTGTCCTGACTGCTCTCGGCATCTCAAAACAGAGGACTACAGCAGTGCTGATGAGCCTTGTTGCCACTAGTTTCTCTGAGTGGTCAGAGGAGACCTTGAGGCTGACGTGCTTGACCGCTGGATGAGGTTCTGGACCAGGCAGACCCTGTGTCCGACCACATCTCACATCCTGTCTGCTTCTGGGAAAATTCAGATCATTTCAGAGGAGAAAATGAAACATGTTCTGTGTCAGATTGACTCCAGCAGAGCCCAGCGTGAGTCTTGTATTTAATAAAGCAGGTGAAGGTATTATACCACAGTTCACTGGTTTATGTGTCTGAGATCCACCACCTGCCTATTAGATCCCCTTCCCAGCACTTTATTTCAATCCTGTTTCTCTGCTTTCTGCCCCATAGTCCTCAGTATAATAAATGAATCCTTGAGCACTGATGTGGTACCAGTGGCTTCACAGCTGCTGCTGTTACCCCTGTGTGAGAAAGAGAATCATGGCTCTGGACAGCCTGAACAACTTTCACCCTCTATCCAACTTTCATACCCTTTCATTACCTTTTCATGCAGAAAGTTTACAGTGTGCTGTTAGATTTCAGTTAAATAATCCTCTTTGAACTCCAATATGGTTTCAGACAACCTCACAGCACAGAAAGTGCCCTGGTCAAAGTCACAAACGATCTTCTAACGGCTTCTGATTCTTGTTCTCTTTCTGTCCTCATTCTTACTGAACTCAGTGCTGCTTTCGACACTGTCAGCCATGACCTCTCACTTTCTTGTCTTGAGACTGTGTTTGGAGTTTCTGACACTGCTCTTCAATGGTTCCAGTCTTACCTCACTGATCACTTTCACTCTGTCTCTCTCGGCGATTGTAGCTCTGAAATTGGACTCATTAAGTCTGGTCTTCCTCAGGGGTTGACACTGGGCCCCTACCCTTCAGCATGTATGAGTTCTGATGATACTCAAATCTGCAGTACAGTATGTCCATACTAAATTGACACTGACATGTCTCTGCTCTAATTGCTTCTCTGACATAAACACATGGATGACTCACAATTTCCTTCATTTAAACTGCTACAAGACAGAAGTCATGCTTCTTGGCACACCAATGCAGTATCCTTATCTGTGGATGACACTGTACTGGAGTCACAGTCAAAATTGAACTTGGGGGTGATATTTGATCCTGGATGACATATTCAACAAATTATCAAAACATCATTCTTCCACCTCAGAAATACTGCCAGGCTGCATCCTATGTTATATCTAATTGTTGCTGAAAAGCTGGTGAACTCTTTCATCTTTACTCATATTGACTACAGTAACGCTCCACTCGCTGGGGTATCTAAACCCACACTGAACAAACTTCAGTATGTCCAGAATATGACAGCCAGAATTCTGACCAGGTCTAGTGCAAGTGATCACATAACTCCTGTCCTGAAGTCCCTGCACTGGCTTCCTATCAGGTTTCATGTTGACTTCAAAGTCCTCATGATCCCCTAAAAGTCTCTGCATGGCTCGACACCTCAGTACCTGTCAGAGTTACTATCATCCTACTCCCCACCTCACAACCTTCACTCTTCTAATTCTGGTCTCCTGTCTGTCCCCCAAGCCAGCACTCTGGGTGAAAGGGCTTCTCCTGCTGCAGCCCAGAGCTCTGGAATTCTATCCCTGTGGATGTCATAGAGCCACCTTCCCTGAGCTCTTTCAAATCCAGACTCACAATCTTCTGTTTCAGAAGGGTTTTAATTTAACTGGGTCTGTTTCTGCTTCTTTGCTTTTATACTGTTTTCCAAAACCCCCTTCTACCTTCTACCTTTTGTGTTCTGTAAAGTGCTTTGAGAAGCCATTTTAAATCTATCATATAAAAATAGAGTTTATTATTATAAATAATAATACTATTGTGCTGAAATTAAAGCAGGACTTAATTAATGAGGGTGCAGTCTGATCTAGAGGTGTTGAGTATGCTGTGCATTAATGAGGGTGCAATCTGTTCTAGAGGTGTTGAGTATGCTGTGCATTAATGAGGGTGCAGTCTGTTCTAGAGGTGTTGAGTATGCTGTGCATTAATGAGGGTGCAGTCTGTTCTAGAGGTGTTGAGTATGCTGTGCATTAATGAGGGTGCAGTCTGTTCTAGAGGTGTTGAGTGTGTTGTGCATTAATGAGGGTGCAGTCTGTTCTAGAGGTGTTGAATGTGGTGTGCATTAATGAGGGTGCAGTCTGTTCTAGAGGTGTTGAGTGTGCTGTGTGCAGTTGTACAGCTTCACTGGTGCTTCATGAGGACAGTAAAGAGAGAAACAGTGAAGGTGAGGAGGAGGAGATAATGAACAACAGATAGAAGAACAGGAGACACGTCCGAGACACAAAAAGTGTGGATCACAGCTGAGTACATGAGCAGGACTCAGCAGTGGAAATCCAGCATTACAGATACAGTAAATACAGTCCAGAGATCACTTAGAGCACCAAATATCCTAAATATCCTTTTTACATTTTGTACTAGACACTTTATGAACAGACACAAAGTCTTCACCTGTTTCTCAGTCCATCCTGCTGCAGCTGAGACAGTATCATGGCCTCTGTGTTCATCCATTACACAAAGATAACAAACACACTTCTCATCAGTACGGCAATAGAACTCCAGCAGTTTGTCATGAGTGGAGCAGATCTTCTCCTGCAGTTGTCCTGTGGCATCAGCCAGCTCCTGTCTGTGTCCAGGGTGAAGCTCATTGTGTAGATTGAGGTGAGTCTGACAGTAAGAGGCCAGACACACCAGACAGGATTTCACAGCTCCCCTCTGTCTCCCAGTGCAGACATCACACAGCACATCTCCAGGGCCAGCAGGACTGTGAGCAGGAGGAGGATCACTGAGCCCTGTCTTCTTAAGTTTCTCCACCACTTCAGCCAGGATGGTGTTTCTGTGAAGATCAGGTCTTGGGGTGAAGGTCTGTCTGCACTGGGAGCAGCTGTAGATCCCAGTCTGATCTTCCTGATCCCAGCAGTTCTTAATAGAGCCTTTACAGTAACTGTGTCCACAGAGCAGAGTCACTGGATCCTTCAGCAAATCCAGACACACTGAGCAGCTGAACTGGTCCTGAGAAAATGGAAAAGTGCCTTCTGCCATTTTTCTGAGAAGTAAAAGCTGCACAGAGAGGAGCAGTAGAGACGTAGCTGCAGTGAGGCTGTTTCTAGTGAAACGAAACTGATCTCTGAGTTTCACTTCCTGGATCTGCACAGAGCTGCAGGGGTGTGATTATTAGGGGGTGTGGTTGTTAGGGGTGTGATTAGGGTTGTCAGGGGGAGTGGTTGAGAACTGCAGTTATGAAACGGCTTTGGTGGTTGTTGTTTGGGGAAGGTGTGGGGTTGTAAGAGATGTTACTTACTGTGACATTTCGGACTGACAGAAAGAAGTTTTTTTAATAAACATTGATGTCAGTAGCTGCTCAGGTGAAGTCAATCCAGTTGTTTGTGTTCCCAATAATCAAAACAATAAAATACTAACTCGCTCACACAGCATGAGAAGATCAGAGCATGATGGTGACAGACAAGAGGAGGCCAGCTGGCCCATCCAGCTGTTTAATCGTTGGGAGTTATTTGGCTCCAGGATCTCCTCCAGCTGTGTTTTGACAGAGGGGTGTCACAGCTCCACATGGTGCAGAGGATTTCACTGTCCGGGTGTGAGCTCTTACTGCGAGCAGTCCAGCCTGCTGTGTCTCTCTCTCCAGGCCAGTGAGCCCAGCCTGCTCTCTGGCTCTGCCCTGCAGCGTGTGGGCCAGCAGGGTACGTCCAGGGCTTCGTGCTTCACCTGCGCAGTGACCCCCCTGTGAGCCACACAGACCTGCGGAGCGCTGCAGAGAGTCACGAGCCCATCTCTCCCCCGAGAGACGCTGGAGGAGCAGATGGACAGGGCAGTGTCATGTGGGTGTGATTGTGATCTCCATCCACCCAGCGCAACAGCGAGCCCCTGATCTCTGTGTGCAGCAGCTCTTCTTCCTTCCACAGGGACTGACAACACCCCGCGTGTCTGATAATTACTAGAAACTCATTAGTCTGACCATCTCATCTCATGTTACTCTAAGGGGTTGTGGAACCTGTTTCACACTCCCACCACTGTTTGTGTAAAGCAGTACTCCTGTGCTGTGATGGAAACCCACTTTCTTGTCAACACCCCTGAGAAGTTAATCAGCCTGGATACAGTAAGTCTCTCCTGTATCTCCTGCAGCTGAGATTCACTGGTGTTCAGTGTGACGTTTTCAGAGGTCGTCTGGTCACAACCAACTGGAATCTCAAGGCTGTACTCCTGAGAAAAGCCAGGATTTTTTCCTCAAGTCTTTTACAACAAAGGCATCCTAAAACACAAGCAAGTTCCCTCTTTTAGGAAGAGAACCCCAAGCAAATGGAATCCTTAATACAAACACCTGTCACGCTCGTAAACCCCTCCTCTTAAGGAGGCTCCAGCCCTTCCTAGTTTAGTGTTGATCTCCTGCACCTGCCTCCGGTTCCTGCCCCCCCTGCTATACAAGCCAGGCGTTCCTGCCAATCTGGGCTCAGCTGTGGAAGATGGACACCCGGAAGCCCAGGAGCGACTCAGCGGCACAGGCTTCATCACGGTGTCCTGATCTTCTGGGTCCGGGATGAGGGAGCGTCTGGCCCCGTGACCCCCTTTTATTCCCCCGACCCTCCGCCAGATCCCGCTCCGGCTTGTAACTCTGCTCGTCTGTCAGGATGGATCACCCGGTCTTGGACTATTGCTACACTCATGGATTCACCTCGGACTCCCTTGGACAGTTTGCCTTGGACACACCTCCCCCAAACACCCCTGTTTTCCTCCAGCCCCGGTTGTGGAGCATCTTCAGGTGTGAGAAAGACAGGGTGGTCAGCAAAGGTAATGGTCTTTTTATCTGTGCTGCCTGCAGTTTGTCTTTGAGGACAACATGAAGGAAGTTAAGGAATTTCCACAGGTAACATCTCCTCTTCCTTTTATCAGCTGTGAACTTCACACCTGAAGGAGGCGTAGGTCCTGAGCCGCAGAGCCATATAATGATGTAGCGTTTTCGGGGTTCAGGGGGGTCTGCGCCCTCGCCACCACCACCACCACTAACGTTCTTTTTCTTAACTTTCTGCATAAACGATAACAAAAGAAATACAATCCAAACCAGAGTACATCTAACATTTCGAGATAAAAAGAACAGGTACACATGACGAAATCAATTCAGAATGATTCAAACGAGTTTAAACGAAATTAAATAGAGATGACGTCCGCACCGCTTAATCATGTAATGCTCAGGGGTGCTGCAGTAGAGCCTGAGAGCGATAACTTTGAGAGAATCAGGTTGGCGGCGGCGGCGGTGGCGATGCGACCGTATAATCTATCATTTTAGAGCAGCAGAGCACTAGGCACAAGCACTCGTGTTGTTCATCTTGACAGAATAGTCCATTCATTTCAAGGTATTTTTATATAGTGCCTTTCACAACAAGGTTGCCCCCAGGTGCTTAACATAGCAAGTGACCCTCAAGTTGTGAACACAGGACAGAAAAGACCAGGAGACAACGGAAGAGAGGAACCACAAACCCCTCAGTATGGAGAAAAAAAATCCTCTGGGGGTCCAAGGTCAACTGGCTGCCCAACCCCTTTGGGCATGTTAACATTATAGAATTAAAAAAGAAAAAATGAATGAGGGTATTAATCCAGCCATCATGTCTTCTGTGTGTCAGTACTCCATGCAGATCTCTGTGGCCCAGTAAATCCTCCTAAACGACAGCTATATCCACGATGTCCCTCTTGGATCCATGGCAGTGATGCAGCATCCAGCTCAGATGGTGCCCAGCCTGGGTGACATCCAGACGTGGGGAGGAGAATAGGATAGTCTGGTCAGAACAGATGTATCTGCCTGGTGGGCCAACACAGAGACACACAATGGCCTGTACAGCAGCACCAGCAGCCATGGCTGCAGCAGGCTATGATGTCAGGTGTGAGGAGGCGAGGCTGTGGTCATGGGTCTTCAGTCTGGATCTGAGGACAGATTGACCCGCAGGTACAGGCGATGGACGCTGCGCATGGGGCCGCCCGGAGATCATCCGCCGAGCTGTCGCCGAGCGATTTCGTTCAGCTGCGTTTGTCTTCCGGCCGGTTTAATAACCCGCTGTTCTCGCCCAGACGGCGACCCGGGGAATTGAAACACCGCCGATACTTTCAGCCACACCTCGGCCCCCTTACAGAGCCGCACAGGGGTCCTCACAGACGACACCCCCCCGACGGGCAGGCACGGCAGCGGAAGAGGCAGAAGCCCGAGTCCAGCGAGACCGCGTCTCAGAGCGCGTCTCCCCCACCACACCCCCGGCCCGCCTGGTCCTCCAGCACGGTTCCCCCTCCCTCCCCGCTCAGTGCCGGTCCTCGGTGTGAGCCGCTCTGTCGCGCTACGCCTAGTTCCTCGTCCCAGCGGCCGTGGGAGGGGTGAATCGCGCAGGCGGCCGAGATAGATAGATAGAGGAGACTTTATTGATCCCGTAGGGACATTGATGCGTTACAGCAGGCCAGCCCAAGACAAGCAAAAACAGACATCGGAATAGTTATAAAACAAAAGACAACAAAATAAATAAAAATGAATAAATACATAGGTGTGTGCAAAATGTGATGATCATAATCACTGTAAAAACAATAACATATGTGAGAAATGTGCATAGGTTTATACAGATTGAGTGTCCAAAAAGTCCAATGGAGCACCATGCTGTCCATAGACAAGCAGATGAAGGGCTGACAGTCCTCGCCTGGGGCAGCGTTCTACACCCTGACAGCCGCCGGGAGGAGAGACCTCCGGAAACGTTCCCTTGAACACCGCAGCTGGAGCAGTCTGGTGCTAAAGGTGCTCCGCTGCCCAGTAACAGTCCCATGAAGCGGAGGAGAGGCGTCGTTCATGATGGCTGTGAGCTTGGTCAGCATTCTCCTCTCAGCCACCAGCTCCATGAGTACATACGAGTACAGCCAGCAGGGCTACCGTGCTGCCGAGGAGCGGGGGAAAACCCTTTTTGGTTTAGGATAAGGATGGACTGCGCTCTGCAACGTGATTGATTTTTTTGTCGTGACTTGTTATTCTTGTATATTAATAAAAAAAATGCCTTATTCCTCTCTGCTGCTTTGTGGTTACGGACTCTTGGTTCTCTCCCTCGACCACGGCTTCAGGATCACGGCTTGGCTTCGGTTCCTCTCTCCCTGGTTTGGGGGGTCACTGGCTTCCCCTGTGGACGTGGGCTTGTTTGGCGGTGCAGATCTCCTACAGGGTCACTCCTCCGGCTCCCGCGAGTGGGTTCGTTGGCCGGATCTCTGACGGGCGGTCCGGAACGGTGACGGCAGGAGGTCTCGATCCCTGTTGTACAGGAGGGTCACTGAGCGGGGGAAAAGCGCACCTTGTCGACGGTCCTCTGTGTTTCGCCAGGTCGTGTGCGCGGCCTGGTGGACACTGGCTGTGGCGACAGGGGGCTGAGCCGACACGCAGCGAGTCGGGTCGCTCAGAGGATCGGGAGACGAGCTTGTCAGACGCTGCAGCTTTTTTCTTTAATAAAAAGCCCTTAGAGGAGCTCGTTCAAATTCTGTCCCGTGAAGCGGGGCGAGTGGAAATATTTCACGCCGGGTCCCCCGCCGTCAGAATCTAAACCGCTGTTTGTTCTACTGCGGGAAGGTCATGGCTCATCTTTTTAAACAGTCGAGCTGTTGTCATCGATCCGCGGATCTTCGCAGTCACGGCCACGCCGCGGATCGCCACGGCAGCGCGCCGGCGTTAAAGCCCGTCAAACGTGTTTTCGGTCCCGCATGTTGCGGCACGGAGGCAGACGTTCAGAACCGCCCTGTGCGCGAGGTCTCGGGTCTCGTTCAGAAGGCGGCGGCGGGTGTCGGTCGCTGTGAGAAATGGGGGGTTTATAACCTCGCAAATCATCACACGCCGTGAAGAGAAGCTGTGCCAGCGGTGTAACGCCCTCATCGACACCCCTGACACGCACCTGTGCGACAGGCCGCCTGTGGAGACCCCCACAATCTCACACACGGACGCGCAGGAAACGGGGACGCGCACCCCGGACGACGCTCCCGCCCGTGTCGAAGAAAACTCGTCTCTCGATCGGGGGAGGTGGGGTCAGGAGGCGGGACCCGGTGCGGGGCTCACCCCGGTGGAGTCTGGGCGGGAGACCGACTGGGTCCCAGAACAGTGTGGGGCCAAGAACGAGAGGAGCAGCCGGGCTCTGAAACGAGGGCGAGGAGTCGGCAGCTGAAAGGTAATCCAGCCGATAGAAGAGACGAGTAACTGGTTTCAGAGCTCAGGGAGAGAGAGGGGGGGTGAACAGGGTGCGGGGGCCGTTCAGCGTGACTGGAGCTCGTGGGCATGGCGGAGCGCTTGCGTGCTCGCGGGCGGGTCGTGACGGGGGGCCACTCGAGTCCTTGATCCGTGCGCGCGGGGAAGACGCCACCAGGCGGATCGGAGAGCAGCCTCTCGCACAGATCTGTGGGTTACCTCTACCCCGCGGTGGGAAAGGCGCTGGGTTTCACAGAGATCTCCACATTCGGAGTTGTGTTTCTCTCTCTCTACACAACACTTCGCTGTGACTGACCACGTTCTTCTTCTGAAGTGATTTTACCTTGTTGACAGAGACAAGGGAGTAAACAGGAAGTGTGAAATGAGCTAGAGGCTCTGCGATTGTGGCACTAATGTCAAAGTCCAGTAACGCGCTTGAATTGTCCGTTGACACTGCTGCTGAGCAGGGCAGGCAGATGAGCGAACAGTCACTGTAGTACAGGCTGAAAAGAGGTGGATGGTCACACTCTTCCTCACCCCTCACGCTCACGACAAACGAGGCTGGGAGTGTTGTGGCGAAGCGTGTTTCGAGGATTTGGCGTGTAAACGTATTCTTCAGCAGATCTCCTGAACCGGCTACACGGGCTTCAGCAGATCACCTGTACCGGCTACACGGGCTTCAGCAGATCACCTGTCCTGGCTCCCCAGACACACAGCTGTCACTGTATTCGGCACACCGCACTCCTGGGACACCCTGGACACATCGCAGCTCTGTGAATGTACTGTTAATGTACTGTAACGGACTCTGTTCACACTGAGCTCTGTCTGGGTTTATTCTGTTCAATCTCTGTCGGTCCCCCCACCGCTGCGGACTCGAACCCGGACCTCCGGCGTCGCTCCACAGGGACCCAGCCAGCTGAGCTAGAGGGCAGATCTCCCCTTGACGAGGGGTCGACCTGCGAGTGTGTGGATGAAAAGGCAGCCTGCGCCACCTGCCAACGCGCTGAAGACGCGGCGGGGAAGCCACAGCGGTCTCGTGCGCGAGCGCTGCGCTTGTGCCGGTGAAAGTAACTTCCCTGCTGCTCTCTTTCCCGAGATATAACGTCTAACGATTGACGTCTGACCTGGCACTGACGAGTGAGACCGGTCCGGTTCCCCTATGAGGTTGTGGGGGGGCTGAGTGACGTCACGACCCCGAAACGACAAGGCGCTACATCTGGGGAACGACAGCAGCGCCGACGCCACCTTCAACGGCACACGAGCGCAGCGCTGACGAAGGAGGGGGGGGGTTTCTTCGTTTGTGCTGTCTGCAGGGGGGTGGGGGGGCAGCTTCCCGGCGCTCGAACCCGACTGTGGCGTGTAAGGCCTGCGCGAGGCCTGCGGCGTCCCAGCGCTCGGGTGACCCCGTTTCGATCAGGGGATGATGCCCTGTGCCCTCCTGGTCCGGCGCTGAGGGGGAAAGCGAGCAGTGTCCCCCCCCCCGGCGTGCTCCCCGCGGTGCTCCGGCAGGGGCTCGTCTCCCAGACGCTTCCCGGCTGTGTCCGCCAGGGGAGAGCTCTCCGCTCCGGAAGTTGGGCTGAAGAGGCTGCTTGGGGATTGGCCCGCCCGTGAACAGAGAGAGACAGGAAGACACACGGTGTCGTGTTCACAGGCGAAGGGGGTTTGAGGGAACGCTCCTGCTGACTGCCATTTTGGCCTGCACCTACACTAACGCACACACACACACACACACACACAGGGACGGGTTAGAGTGCTACACACACACACAGGGTTAGAGAGAGAGGGGGGTACGGAGAGAGAGACCGTCATGCTTTCAGATGAAATGACACCTGCTCGTTTCGATCCGTCTTTATTTCGAGAGCGATGGTGTTTTAAACTGATCGATGCTCACCAGCACGCAGTGGGGCTTGTCATGCAAGACCGTGACGAATTCGCCATCCACGCCTTTGAAAGGCACGCAACGCAGAAGCGGCGCCTAGACGTCGCCTATGAACTGGTGTTCTATGATTTCTGTGTATAGACACGCCTGGTGATAAACCCGCCCGTCATATTGACAGGATGGGGCGATTTTACACTTCCGCCACCTGATCTGAGACCCATGACCCTCGCCAGAGGGTCATGCTTGTACATTAGAAACCGGGTATCCCTCCCAACAACCCCCACAGCCCGGCTCATGGGGTGGTCTTTTCCAGAGCCCGGGAGGGGACCATTGGTAGGAAAAAAAAGTTAAATATCGAGGGAACGATTTACACTGCGTGCGCATGAAAAGGCTAAATCGTTCCCCTCGTTTTCTCTCAAAATATCGTTTTCTAACTCTGCCCTTCGCAAGGACAGGTGCGGCACTAGCAGTGAAAGAGAGCTGCAGTCCTCACTAGGAAGTTCAAGAGTACAGGAGCTACAGTGCCCTAATAACTCCTCCCCAAACCAGAATAAAACTTCATCAGTTCATCTCTCTCCATTATCCCAATCTATAGCAGTGTCAGACAGTTCGGCTTTATTGCACTGATACAAAGACACAGTAACGCGTTTGATAGTTTTTGATACTGTATGTTGTAATATGCTTTGATATTTCCTTTTCCTGTGCATTCATTGTGCAGGGAAACTTCAGTGACCGTATGATTTTCCTTGCCGTTGGCTGCAAGTTTTCATACACAGTTTCAATTTCCTCAAGGGCTTTGCTGAGGGGAGCGAGTACACTTTCCCACTGTTCGATAACATAAGCAGGCTCTTGAATAAGGGTTTTGTGAGCCAGTTCTTGCAGAATTTGTTCAATGTTGTGTGCATTTGGCATTCTTCGGCAGCTGTAGTTGTCCAAGATTTCCAGTAATTCATCTTGGTCAGAACTGTTGAAGTCTCTGCGACAACATTCCAAGGTATAACGGTCAGATTCTGAGACATACTTTAGAAAATTGTCAACAAGATCACTCTTCACATATCCAAGAGCTGCCTGTTCCAAGATTACAGGAGCAAGCTTGATGGGCAAATACTTCTCTTTCTGCCAACCAAAAGAAATAATTTTACCTATACTCTGCCACTTTTTCTTGCCATAGTCATGTCGGAGAAATAGTATCTTGAAAGTGCTGCCTGTTGTACATTGTTCATAGAATTCATGCCAGAATTCAGAGAGGCCATCTCTGAGAACGCCTCCCTCATCATATCCATTCTCATACTGCCCATTTGGTAGTAGAAGCTTTACTTGAATTTCTGATTGAGTATATGAAAGGCGTTCATCAGTGAAATGTTCAATAAGCTCAGATAGTATCTGGCTGCGATGGACAACAAGGATTTTTTTGTCTGGTTCCCTGAGTTCTTGTGCCAGAGGCAAAGTGTCTTCTAGACTTTGTTCTCCCATCTCAGAGAGGTCTCCATTGAAAATTGTAATGATATTGCTATCCTCCACATTTTCCCCAGTAAACATGGTAGAACTTTGCTGAGCTAAACTGGAATCGTCTGTGACATCTGCAGGATGAAATTGTGCCACGTCATCACTGCCTAAGTTCAAATCATTTCCAGTATTTCCAACATAGATGACATCTAATGTTTCTAATTCCAATGCTGGATCAATCAGTGAGTCTGTAGAGGGAAACTCCTGTGTGTTTTCCTGTGAGGGACCTGCAGTGTTTGATTCTTGCTTTGTCTCCACACCACCACTGTCATGTTTCTTTTTGGTTGACAGATAGAACCTCATGACAGTTAACTTTGAGGCTTCATATAGAGCTCCCACTGTACTGTCCTCATCTAAGGAAACGTCTTGATAATTTGTCAGATCCACCTCAAACCCAGAAATATTTCCATGTGCATTCTTTCCATCTGGGAAAAACAAACGTATTGCCTCCGCTATGAGGTCTTTTTTTCCCAGTGCTTTGAAACACTTAACTTTCGTGTTCCACCACCCTTTTTGGTTCTCACCTGGATCAAGCCTCCTTCTCCTTCCTCATACAGCATCCAGCCCAACTCCACTTTCCTTACTTTCCTCTGTGTGTTCACCTCTTGATGAGGAGTGATATTTTCTGGATGCTTACACTTTTTTCTTTTATTCAGTTTTGACTTCAGTCTATCAAAAAGCTTTGATTTCCTACTTTTGGGCTCTTTTCATGTCTCCTACAATATCCCATCACTGCCAATCTGTCTCCATAAGACGGCAAATAATCCCTCATCTGTTCATCTGTCATTAACATCAGGACACTGGCATCAATCTAAAAATGAAGAGTGTATTATCAATTTTCAGTTTCAAAATACCATACTTAAAGCATCATTTTATGTGGATCAATATGCTGATACTGGTTTAAGGAAAAAGTCCATTCGGGATTGTGGAGGTACTGTATGAAGTGAAAAAATCTACAATACGTGAAAATATCAGTATACTGTACAGTACTGTGCAGAAGTCAGAGACCACCCTTGCATTTATTTAATTTCCAGTTCAAACAGCCATTCAGTGCAAATTATTTAGTTTTTGGTGTCAGAAAATAATGCAAGAAACATATATTTGACAGAAGAGTACACTAAATATAATATCAAATCTATCAGTATTTAATTTGCCCACTCTTTACTGTTGTGCACCCTTCTGGCACTTTAAGTCTTCCATCCGTCCAATCAAACAAGTTACAGCTGTGTCCTCCCAACACAAGTTGATCCCAAAACTGTCACTGACATTATATTAGAACACTTTCCATTAAAAGTGACACTAACATTCAAACAACTACCCAAACACACCATAGCTGCCTTGCACATGTCTTTGTCATGTGCATCTGAAATGGCAAGAGGCGATATTTCTGATGAGATTAGCTGTAAAGATAGTTCACTTGCATTAGGAAAATATAAGCCAAAGGAAATTAAGTGAAAAACAAGTTTCCAAAACTGGAGACAAAAATTACTACAATATATAGAGAAAATGGGACTCCTCACAATCGTGCAAGGCCTGGTAGACCACTGAGAGCATCACCATCACATAGACAGAAGTTAACGTTTTGATCACTCTTGCATCGGATCTGAAAAAAATCCACAAGTGTTTCTGTCAATACTTCCATTGTAAGAAGACAACACAATGCTATGGGTCTGAAGGGGTGTGTATCTGTCAAAAAGTCACTATTTGAAAAGGAAATAGACAAAAGAGAAGAAAATTTGCCCTAGAACACCAAAACTGGACACTTGAGATAAGTGAGGTTTTATGGACGATGAGTTACAGAGTGGATTTGGATTTGAACCAGCAGAAGCAGAAAATACAACCAACTTCTAAGACTGAACTTTGGAGGTGTTTACAGGAAGCATGAAAAAATATCCCAGTGGATTTATTTGAAAAACTCAAAGAAAGTCTCCTGTAAATAATGGAAGCTGTAATAAAAGCAAAGGGTGGACACGCTAAACAATGAAAGATTTGACATGATATTTAGTTGTGGATGCTTTTGTGTAATTTTGTGTTAAATATATGTTTCCTGGAATAATTCCTGACATTGAAAAATAAATCAATTGCACTTAATGACCGTTTTGACTGGAAATTAAATAAGCGAAAGGGTGGTCTCTGACTTTTCACAGTACTGAAAGTGCTGTCAATATCTACAGTAGGTCAGTGGGAGTTAGTTATAATAGACATGAACACACTCATTCTGTTAACTACCTCTTCTTCCTTCATTTTTCCGATAGTGGACTCTGGAATGTCCCTCTCCCTGAGGAAATCGATAAGATCCTCCATCCTGCAATTGTGGCCTAGGAAGCACACATGGGACAGCGGTGCAGCATTGATTAGTTAGCATAGTGTAATTACCTAGCCTCCTGTTTGCCCAGACTCCAACAGTATGCATTATAGTACATTTAGAAGTAGTCCAGGACAGGCAACGATGACCAACACTCGCCACACATTTGCATTCACAGGGTGCACATACAGTAGGTCACACCCCAAGGGTATGTGAATGACAAATGTAGAGTAGGCTTTTCAATTTAATCTGACTTGTCACACACAGTATGCATACACAGGCAGCACCTCACTCAACTAATCACTGTCTATAGAACACCCGGTTAGCCTGAGCTCAAAGATACAGATTTGAAACAGTCTAAACTCTGCAGAAAGTTATATCTCCTGAAAGAGGGTTGGTCAATACTAACCTAGTGACTAGTTTTAACCTACTCTACCTTGTAATCATCTTAAGAGCAGCTAACTTATCAAAAAGTTACAGAAAGCTGAATCAAACCACAGCTGTAAAAACATGTTCTGTAAACCAAAAATTGATATAACTAAGTTTTGGAATTGTTACCAAACACACACGAATGTCTTCATTATGATAACGGCTGTTTTGTGCGTGTCACTTGGTAATTTACAGCCTTAGGAAGCCGAAAGGACCGGATGGAGGGTTTGTAAAAATGAGACCGTTGTGCCTATCAAAGTCCGGCTCGGGAGACACACGGGCCGCTCCCATGGCAAGACGTTTGCGACACTTTAATGTCGCCTGATCATGTTTAGTAAACATAAACATGCTTGTGATCCTGGTATGTTTCTGAGAGATACGCGATCACAGAATTGTATCTGAGCAATTAGACGGAGAGATACTGGGGTTTGGCCAAGTACATTATTGGAAGGATATTGAAAATAAATAAGCATATCAAATCTCTTAACGTACAAAGGGGGAGAGTAAACCAAAATAATAAAAGACGTTCCCTTTAATGTGTGTCTGTATTGTTACGGTTTTCATTAATTGTATCGAAGCAAATTTATGTTTTGATCGTGAATAGGCGACCCCAGATTGACTTGCCTAGAAGCTCATAGCACCATCCTCGCTCATATGGGTCCACAGCTATGTGACTGTGCTGAAACAGCTGCTGGTAAAGTGTTTGCAGGAGCTGCCTTGTACAAACGGACGAAACCCCCACAAGAGTACAGGCCTACTGTTAGTTTTGCCTCATTAATTAGGTCGCACTTGGAAAGGTTAAATCGATCAACCAAAACCATCCAAGTAGCTCTTGCATATGATTTTTTTTACTTAGCTACGTTAGTCTCTGTACAGTTTACGCAGACGGTATTTAAGTCTGTGAATTGTATGAAGGCATCAGTAGAATGTGGCGCTGTACCTGGACTGGATTGTGAACAGTGGATTTCCTATGCCAGATGAGCAACCTACTGTACTTTCATTGCTGGCGCCAGAAGTGACGTCAAAACTGTGAGACTTGAAGTCGCAATTCTGAGATACCATAGTGCGTTTTTTTTTACTCCCTGGCGGAAACGGGCTTCCATAGGTATGCAGAGCCAGGGAGACAGCATCATCCACTGATGTGTTGTTCTGGTGGGCGAACTGCAAGGGGTCCAGGGACTCTGTGATGGAGGAGTTGATGTGTGACAACACCAGCTTCTCCAGGCATTTCATCACCACAGATGTTAATGGTGGTGATGAAACACCACCAACATTGTTTTTACCACATTGTAGTCATAGAGACATTTTAGTCAAGCGGTTTAATTTATTTGTATAATAAGATGTATTTCTAAGAGAATAACTGAACAGCTCGAAGTTCGATACTCATTTTGTCAACAGTGTTTTCCCGCGGTACAGCACTGCGTCACGAAGCGAACAAAGTGAAATATTTCAGATGCGGTCGGAGAGGGCGGTACTGAGAGTCCTGAACTGGACGTTTCTCAGGTTGTTCTGAGACTCTGGACACGGCTGAGATTAAAACAAAAGTTGAACAAGTAACGAATTGTAGCGCGTTTTGTTCCAATACAGAGGAACTAAAATAAGCGAAATGAAATATATTTATATACTGTACATCCCAAAGTTTCACAAATAATCCCACAGATGATGATGTTGAATACACAAACTGCCGAAGCAGTGCAGTCTCTCGTGTTTCGGGTTAGTTTATATATATTAAACACAGCTGAACACAACAGCAGGAATGAGTTTAACTTCACTTTTCACTTGAACAGCAGGTCTGTCGCCATCTTCTAACCCGCTTGCTCTAGGGAGCGTCTCACAATTACCACACTAACCAGCGCACAAGGGAGTGTGTTAAAACTACCTCTCACGACACAGTCCCTCTGTGGACAGAGAATCGTCCACATGAAATATCCAAACGGCAGGACAGAACACAAGACTGACACGGAGCCCAAGTTTCTGTCCGTGAAGAAAAAAACTCGCCGCTACCAACAAACTTTTGGGCTTCATATGAAGGAAAGCGGAGCTTTCACTGGCCCATTACCAAACTTCATTGGGAAATAAAGAAAAGACTAGAAAGAAGCATCCACTTTTCCCTGGATCACGATCAGAGATCAAATAAAACGTCTCTCACAAACCACCACAGTAAAAATAAACCCCAAATGAACATAAAATACCGAATATAGTCATGTATCCCTGTATTAAAGGGAGCCGGGTATTAGACTGACTGGAGCTGCTCACAGACACAGCGCTGGTGATAAACTACAACTCCCACAACCACCCTGAGCCACTTCCTGTCTGCGTCACAGTCCCTATTCCTCCTGGCTGTGGTGACGTCAGCGGGTCCCTCCCCGTTCTGGCAGCTTCACGGTCACCGGCGCGCGCAGGAGAGACTCACACGGGATTTCATTTTTAAAAGTTTATTTTCTCAAAAATTAGAAAAAAACACAGCAGGGTTTCCAGAGATATTTACAAGTCAGGAGTACAGCAGGCTGGTAGCGAGGTATATCTCCCTCTCTCGTACATGTTATTTTTCCCCGTTTAATTTAAAAAAAATTAATATAACGCATTTAAACACAACACAACATCATAATTTCTAAAATTACTACTGTATTTCTGACCTCACCTCACTGCCCGTCAGTAAACCCGTCTCCCAGTGTGAGCAGTGGACAGAGAGCTGGGAGAGAGTCAGCCTGTGTTCATGAGTCAGTGACGGGTTTAATCTCCACACTGACAGCAGGCAGCAGCTCAAGGTCTTTATCTGAATCCCCAGTATAGAAGACAGGATAGATCTTCTCCCCCTGAGGGAAGACCATGTCAGTGAAAGTGTAGACATGAGCTCTGGACTCCACTGTGTAAAAGGAGACCTTCCTCTCCTCAATATCCACACACACCCCCAGCTTCCTGGGCTGCAGACTGAGGGGGAGACGGGTCACAGGGGCAGTGAGAGCAGAGAAAACAGACCAGTACTCCAGACACCAGTAACCCTGCTGGGGAGAGAAGCTGATCCCCCCTTTCCTCTCTGCAGACTCTCTGGTCACTCCTATTCTCCACCAGTCATTCACCTCCACCTCCCAGTAGTGTCTCCCTGAGGTGAAGGCCTCCCTGCTCACGACACAGGGCTCTTCATCAAACCTGTGAGGATTGTCAGAGAGACTCTTCCTCTGTCCCCATCTCACTCTCTTCCCATCCTCAGACAGGCTGAGCCGACAGTGAGCTGTATCAGGGTCCAGAGTCACAGCAGCTGGGGAATAAAACACAAACATCACAACAGGCTCCTGCCGATCACAGTCCAACTCAACTCCATCAGACTGTGAAATGTCTTTGTCCCCAAACACACCGAGAGAGAAACACCAGTCAATTACTAATGACTGCTCTTCCCTTCCAGAGAAACGACATCTTCACTGTTTCACTAGTGTTACACATGGGAGTGATCCCAATATCCTCTAAATCCAAACATTAAACACTTGTTTTCACAGCGATGAAACTTTATTTTTTTAAACGACATTATTAATAAACACAGGACCGACCGGACTGCAGGAGAAACTACAGCCCGACCACTCGCTTTCAAACACTTCACAACCCACCACAACGACCTGTATACTGTAAGAAACTGGACAGCCTGTCTGTTAAACCGGTTTATTTCAAATCCCAGTTCAGCAGCTCGTTCATCTTCTCTGAGACCATTTTCCTGACGACGCAGAATAAAAAAGTGCTGAATTCAAAGACTGTGTAATGCAAGTTTTTACAGAAAAAAATATAATGGCAAAAGAAAAGTCTTACTGAAATATAATAAAGCCTTAACACTTACTTTGAAAATGCGAAGAAATATCCAAAGTGTTCAATTTAAAGCAGAAATAACACATCCAGAAACCCGGAGAGAAAGACGAGAGAAACAGAGGCGCTCATACTGACTTCAGACTGCTCGCGCTCACTGTCCGTCTCTCTGATAGGAGACACCAGCTGTCAATCAGTGAGCTCTGACCACTGACAGACGGGGGCGGGGCTTATACATGCCCAGAGCGAATGGGGGTTTTAATCGATTCAAGAAGCTTTATTCGCATGACTAATGAATACTGACTTAATACTCTCCTCATACTTAATACTTCAGTGTAAACTATTAATACTTAATACTGAGTAAATACTCCCCTTTGCCTGTCTGCCTGTCAATCTAGTGAAGATCAAAGATATTCTTATCAGCTCTTATTTTTTGACTCCTGGAGCCTAGAAAGGCTGACACAGTCACCTACATGAATTTATAAAAACACCAGCAGCCATATCACTCTGCAACTCACAACTGGCAGCCCACTGCAGCTCAGCAGGTGTGAGCCTGGTCAGTACCTGTATGGGAGACCTCCTGGAAAAAACTAAGGCTGCTGCTGGAGAAGGTGTGAGTGGGGCCAACAGGGGGTGCTCACCCTGCAGTCTATGTGGGTCCTAATTCCCCAGTATAGCGATGGGGACATGATACTGTAAACAGGCGCTGTCCTGTGGATGAGACTTAAAACCAAGGTCCTGTGTGGTCATTGAAAATCCCAGGGTGTTTCTTGAAAAGAGTAGGGGTGTAACCCTGGTGTCCTGACCAAATTTCCACCTGGCTTTTACCCATCATGGCCTCCTAATAACCCCCTCTCTGAACTGGCTTCATCACTCTGCTCTCCTCCCCACTGAGAGCTGGTGTGTGGGGAGTGTTCTGGCACACTATGGCTGCAGTTGCATCATCCAGGTGGGGCTACACACTGGTGGTGGTGGAGGGGAGTCCCCATTACCTGTAAAGCGCTATATAAGTGTAAGCAATTATTATTAATACCTGAATTCATTTCTGGGCTCAGAGCGCCTTTATTTCAGTTATGAGAGAGGTCGCCCTCTTCTGGACACTGCAACTCTGAAGCCATCATGACAACATCTTCCACTGAAATTTCACACTTGTTCTGTGTAGAACAGGACACAGTGTCAAACACTGACTTACTCCACAGGAGAGTCTATCAGTCTGGAAACACAGACACCCTCTAGATCACTCCTGTTTAAAACGAGGTCCCCAATATCGCAGGCAAACACCCCAATACACACTCACTCTGGTGGGACTAGTGAAATAATATTGACACTCCAGTGTCATTCTTAGTGAAACACACCACTGGGTCTCTTAATGACCAGGACCATGTGAGAACACCAGCTGGGCTGACGAGAAAGACCCCAAAGTTATTACCCCTGGCCAGTAAGAGGAGCCCTACAGCCCCAGTAAATACCCCTCTTAAACTAACCATGAGCACCTGACCCTGACATGTCTGAGCTGCTCTGAGGAAAACAGGCCACAGAGACACTGACTGACTTCATGTCACTGAAACACTGTCAGTAAAGAGAGATCAGAATTAATTACCCCCTGTCCTGAGAGGAGGGCAATTCTCAGCTCAATACTCTACTGCTTCTTCCTTTCACAGTGCTGGCATGAGTAACTGAACTTCTTATTTTGGCAGGAAATACATTATTTATTATATTACTCTTGGCCTAGGAATAGTCCCTCAATTCAAATTACATATCCCCAACTGTTATAGTAGTTTTTTTCACACATAGATTCTTAGACACACAGTCACTGTGTCACACTAAGGAGATAAAGACCTGTCTGATATGGGAACACAGAAGCTAAATTTACTCCCCCTGCCCTGTAAAGAAACACCCAAATCTGAGGTAAAAACCCCAATCTCTACTGACAGTAGTGATTAATGAGCTGATGTTGAAATGACTGATCTATTCTGAGACAAAAACCCCACTGAGTCTCTTACTGAACCCCCATCACTGCAGCCTGCAGGTTTATTCTCCAGATCAATCACAGCCTCAGGGAGCGCAGTGGGAAGGGTCTGATTTCCTAGCGCAGCACAGTGGGAAAAAGACAAAGTGTAGCTACAGTTTCCCTGGAAAAGCAATGCAAAAGAGGGAAGAAACACCAAACAACATGAATAAGGCCACAAACTGTACAAAAAGAAAAACAATCCTTACCATGGAGAAAAACACAAAAATAATCCTTATATTGCAGAAAAAACCTCACCCTACTTCCAAGGATTTAGCAACAGCTTTAAAGCCCTTTAAGAGAAATAGTGCTTCTCTTGTGCCTTCAGACAAGCCTGACCAGACCTGCCTTCACTCCCCTTTTATACACTGCAGGGCTGTATAGACTGAAACACACACTGAGACTGGGGAGCATATGGGGAAAAACATTCATGCCCAGTTGAAAATAAACTTTTCTTACTTGATACATCCTCCTGTAAATCAGGATATATAAAAACAGAGAAAAATGGGGATTGTTGTGTTCTGTGTTTTGGCCCAGTCTTACAAGACGTACGGTAATCTGAAAAAGGGCACTGCTGTTAGGAGACATACGGTAGTTAAAGAAGTACAGGCAGCAAAAATTGTCCCCAGGTACAAGGATGTGTTTACAGGGATTCAAATCTAGTTTATGTCATTTTCAGAGAGGAAACTGGTTTTTAAACATGGAATGGGAAGATATTTTTTTAAAATCCAGAGTAAGAGAGGACAGCAAGCTGCAGGAGAGCCCAGAGTAAGAGAGAGAGAGACAGAGGACAACAAGCTGCAGGAGAGCCCAGAGTAAGAGAGAGACACAGAGGACAACAAGCTGCAGGAGAGCCCAGAGTAAGAGAGAGAGAGACAGAGGACAGCAAGCTGCAGGAGAGCCCAGAGTAAGAGAGAGAGAGAGACAGAGGACAGCAAGCTGCAGGAGAGCCCAGAGTAAGAGAGAGAGACAGAGGACAATGACCGACACTAACAGAAAGATTACAGCAGCTGAGAAATGAGCAGAGACTGTTTTTTTTATATTTTCTGTACTGCAAAAGGTGAAGATGTTGCTGTCATTTTTTTCATGTATAACGGTCATGTACCCTAGGATTTGGACAGCTGATTGTTACTGGCTCTGCTCCTGATTCCTCCTGATATTTCACATTTATTCTCAAAATCCAGGGTCACAGGCTCTGCAAAATTCAGCCTGAAGACCCTCACGAAGGAGTGACACTGACAAAGGAGTGAGCAGAGCTCACAGGACATGGCCTTTGAGTAGAACGAGTTTTGGAACACCTTCAGCCCCTCTGGAAGAACTTTCTGCTGGCCACTAGGTGAAGATCTCTTAAGGATCCCAATAGGATTTCATGTACTATATTACAGACGTGACAATGAAATACATCTTCTATTTACCTAACAGGAACAACCAATTAACACTAAAGAGATCGTCTGAGAGTGTATTCAATAACCTCTGACACGAGGGCTTAAAACAGCCCCTGTGTCATCAAGAGGAAACAGACCTACCTGCAGCACTGCAGATCCACTGCCATTCTGAAACACAGAGATACAGACACTGTTAATCACAGTCACACAGTGGAACACAGAGATACAGACACTGTTAATCACAGACACACACTGGAACACAGAGACACAGACACTGTTAATCACAGACACACACTGGAACACAGAGATACAGACACTGTTAATCACAGTCACACACTGGAACACAGAGATACAGACACTGTTAATCACAGTCACACACTGGAACACAGAGATACAGACACTGTTAATCACAGTCACACACTGGAACACAGAGACACAGACACTGTTAATCACAGACACACACTGGAACACAGAGATACAGACACTGTTAATCACAGACACACACTGGAGCACAGAGATACAGACACTGTTATTCACAGCCACACACTGGAACACAGAGATACAGACACTGTTAATCACAGACACACACTGGAACACAGAGATACAGACACTGTTAATTACAGTCACCCACTGGAACACAGAGATACAGACACTGTGAATCACAGTCACACACTGGAACACAGAGACACAGACACTGTTAATCACAGTCACACACTGTAACACAGAGATACAGACACTGTTAATCACAGTCTCACACTGGAACACAGAGACACAGACACTGTGAATCACAGTCACACTCTGGTAATAAGATGTCAGTACAGTCAGTGCTGTCAGTCAGCAGAGTTTCACACAGTGTACATACGTGATTTAGGGATAGGAGCTCGCTTCACAGCATCTACAGAAAGAGAGAGTAGATCTTTATTGTATTAAAGACCTTTATTGCTTCTTACCTGTTATTATAGCAGAGTTTATCCTACAGTCTGCAGTCAGTCCATTTCAGGATCCCCAGTCTCCACTGCAGTGTGGATCAGAGTGTCAGTGAGTGTGAGCAGCAGTGGCTGTAAGACTGGAGTCTCACTCAATAAGACTGAGCAGCACAAGGCAATAAGACACACAGACACATCACAGGACACCCTGGAGTCTGGTGCTTGAGCCATTGAGAGATGAGAAATTAACAGTCTGCTGTTAACAACAGTGAGGAATATTTCAAATTTAAAGACCAATCATTGATACTGAAAACTGTTCCTTGTTCAGTCAGATGAGCGAAAGTGTTGGCAATTCTCACACAGCCTGAGTGACCCGTCCCCACAGTGACCAGTATCACTGCCTGAGATACAGTGATGTCCTGCTCACTGGTCACACTGCCTGATCTCTGGACATCAGCTGGACAGTGAGAGATGACCAGTTACACTCGATGGTGAGCACATCTCCACACCAGGCCTGATCCAGGAAGACTGACACACAGACAGTGCGCTCCTGTGTTTTTGTGTATGGCTCATGCATTCATCAAGACATCTCAGACAACCTCATCCATCGTACACATGTGTAGAATATAAATAAATAATATATAGTATCTTACAAAAAATGGTAATTGTACCTAATTTTAATACATTAAAATATCTGCTGTCCCAAACACAGAATTTTTCAGAAAAACCTGAATGTAAAACAAGATGCAACCTATTATTTATGATGAGAAAAATGTCCTCGGGTTATATTTCTAGTTCACAATGGTCTAAATCATAGAGTTTAAGGAAAGTGAATAGGTTTATGGAGTGGGAAATATGTCAAATATTTCAAACATAATCTTCTACTTATTTGTATAGAGTGGGAGAGCTGTATAAGCTGTTGCAGGTTGCAAAAGAAAAAGAAGAAGCTAATTCTATGCTGCAAAGTAATGTAAGACAGCAAAATA
This sequence comes from Lepisosteus platostomus, assembly GCF_059453375.1. Lineage (NCBI taxonomy): Eukaryota > Metazoa > Chordata > Actinopteri > Semionotiformes > Lepisosteidae > Lepisosteus > Lepisosteus platostomus. The sequence continues at coordinate 3,073,859 of NC_142616.1, forward strand.
TGCAACATTTCACCTTTGAAGTCTTCATGCATTTCATAGAATTAAACCTCATTTGTTACTTCAAGTATTCCATTTCCTTGTTTATTTTTTTAATAGAATCTCTTCCATTATGTTTTTAAACAGGTTTTTGCTCCCCTTTCTTTTTAAACCTCTCTCACACTCACTCTGGTGGGACTAGTGAAATAATATTGACACTCCAGTGTCATTCTTAGTGAAACACACCACTGGGTCTCTTAATGACCAGGACCATGTGAGAACACCAGCTGGGCTGAAGAGAAAGACCCCAAAGTTATTACCCCTGGCCAGTAAGAGGAGCCCTACAGCTCCAGTAAATACCCCTCTTAAACGAACCATGAGCACCTGACTCTGACATGTCTGAGCTGCTCTGAGGAAAACAGGCTGAACTGTGACCCCAAGCTTCTCTCTGTCTGTGTGTCTGTGTCTCATGGAGAGCAAGATGGGGTCCTGTATGTGAAAAGATGAATTTCTAATGCAAGAGATTGTATATGGCAAATAAAGAGATCTTGATCTTAAACGTGTGTCATTTTTACCATTTCTGTGACAAGTAGAATTGACACAGCATTCCAAACATCTGTTCTTCTTGATGTGAAACTGCAGAAACATGTCCTGTACAGAGTGTTTGCTCACTCTTTCAACACTGAACAGAATACATTTACGATGACTTATACCTGCTGTTGGCTTCCAGTTACTGTTGGTCCCAGTAAACAGCAAGCCAGAAATGAACAAACTGTGTAACGGGTTGTGTGTCGTCCTGAATTCTTTTTCTTTTTGTCTGTCATTCCCCTATCTCTTCACATTCATCTGCGCAAAACACACAGAAATACTGTTTCTTCCCCCTTCAACTTATACCTCTCCTGCATTTTACTGTGTAATTCCCAATTCAAGTGTATTTGATGTCTGCAGACTGTAGTCTAAAAGCGTTTGAGGTTTTTGTGCTTAAAGATTTAGTGACTGACCAACAATAACCTAAGACATTCTGATTTTGGCAGGATATCAAGAACAAATGATGTTGGGTTTTCCTATTGCTCTGTTTGTTCAGACAGATCAAGTCCTGACTGTTTCTTCCTGCTGACCCATCAGCCTGGTTGATGTGTGAAGAGAAGCAGCCATTTCTCAGACAAGAGAGAGGCCTACAGGCCCCAGAGGAGCCCCTGTACCAGGGTCCCACTGCTGCCGCTCACAAGAGGCTGTGTGTCTGTGAAGCTGCAGGGGAAGAGCACTGTCATCATACCATCATTATTGTGAGACTGGCTCTGCTCCTGAATATTCCAGTTATTCACAAATCCAGGGTCTCAGACTCTGACACATTCTGACAGATGGAGAATGGCAAAGGGCTGTGGCAAGACGGACTTCCCAAGGAATTCTACACCTGCTTCTGGGACACCCCAGTGGCAGACCTGGTGAAGGTGGAACAAGAGCTCTTCCATCAGCAAAAAGCTTGGACACAGGATGAGGGAAGGTGTCATCTCTCAGCACTTCAGGAGGGGTTCAAAAGATGCTCTGCATGGATATCAAGATCGTGTCCAAGCTACTGGCCATTAGATTGAGGACCACCCTGCCCCACTTTATCAGCAGCGTCCAGATATGTGTGGTGAGAGGGTGATAAGTCAGCTGGAAAGTTTCAGCTGCTGGACAGAGATACTGTACTCTGAAGTGAACAGTAGGGTCAACATGAACAGACATCTTTGGGATTTAATCCCCCAGGAATCTGGAGTAGGACAAGGGTGTCCTCATTCACCTCTTCTCTATGTTCTCATTACAGAGCTGTAGGCAGAGGCACAGGGGAAGTCCTCAAGATCTCCCAGTACACATGACGCTGTTCCTGATTTCAGACAGGGGGTTGCAGAGTGGGCTGCAGGTCAGGGAGCAGTACTGCAGGGCCTCAGAATTGAGGCTATTAAACAGAAAGAGCAAGGGCAAGCTCTTTGGACCCTGGAGGGACAGGAACATGCCGCCAGCAGGTCTCAAGCTTTGCATGGAGCCCCTAATGATACTGGTGGTTTCATTCCAGAGCCAGGACAACAAGAACATAAACTGGACAGAGAGGACCGTCAAGGTCAACGTGTAACTGGGCCTGTGGAAGACTCGCACGCTGACTCTCATGGGGAAAGTGAGGGTGCTGAAGGCAGACACCCTGCTGGCTTTAGCTGACCTGGTCGTGGTGTACCCTCTGTCAGCCAGACTCAGACAAGTGCTGCAAGGGATGGTGGAACAGGTACGAGTACATCACAAGGAACCAGATGTGCCAGACAGTGAGGAAGGGGGAGAGATGTGCCGAATTTCCCCCTGAAACTCCACTGCATCTTCTTCTGCAACCTCTGTCACTAGGGGCTGGACCCCATCAGTCACAATTCTCAGTACTTTGTCAGGCTGTGGTTCTCCCTCCCAGTGAAGCATCTGATCCAGTGTCAAACACTAGTCCTGAAGCAGAAAACTGACCGAAGACCTACTAGAAGGTATGAGGCCATGAGACAGCCAGAGCTCTGCACCAACAAAAGGCACTATACAAGGAAGAGGAAGGAGGAACTAGTCACCAGGGAGAGACAGATGATCCTACAGGTCACCGGGGAGGGGCTGACGATCCCATGGGAGACCTGGGTAAAGACTCAACCCAGAGGACTAGACAACAAGCTGAAGGCCCTCAGCTGGATGACTGTGCACCAGAGCTGGTGACCAGAGAGGTGTCATGCCCTCTGCAGCCAAAGGGCGCTCCTACTCTGTCCTGTCCCCAGTTCCTTGTGCTTTGCTGTCCTTCCGGTGTCTCTGTCTCTGGGGATATATATGTCCAGGTCTCTCATTCCCCTTCGCTCATCATTGATGTTCGGATGTCCTGAGACCCGCCCAGCACCAGGTCGCCCCAAGTCCGCTGCCTGAGGACATTGGTTTCTAAACGACTCCTGAACTGCTGAACTGTTTCATCAGAGCAAAAGTGCACTGGACAGTACTGAGGGCTGAAGAAAACCCAGAAAAACTGTTCCTTGGTGCTCCTGTTGAGAAATGGACAATCGCAGTTTCAAAGCCAGGACTGCAGCCAGTGGTAACACCCAGGAGGCTTGGAGGGGCTCTTATTGTGTGAACCTGCTTCACTGACCACTTGCAAAATAGAATGATTGATAATGGACAATCACTCTTTTTGAGACTATTTAAATTCTGTAGAAGAGTTGTTGTCAGAATTGTATTCTCTGTAAGCACTGTGCACTGCACATTGTTGTAATAAAGTGCATTTTCTTAAATAAACTACACCCACTGGAACTTCTGTGTCCATCTGTGTGTTTGACACAGTATGTCTCTGATCCACACAGAGTGACTGTCTGCAAGCTTGACTTTCTGAATTCAGACGTGTATCAGCATGTATCAGAGTGTGAATCAGTGTGTGTGTCAGAGTGTGTATCAGTTTCTGTATCACTGTTCCTGCTGTGTGTTTGAGCTCCAGGTATATTTCAGAGGGGAACTGTTGTGAAAACAGACTCACAGTGTAAAAGCTCTGCTCTGGACCCGGGCTCTGGAGTCAGCAGACTGTAGACTTCAGTCACTGGGGAGACACACAGAGAAATATCTCATAAGGGCTGCAGTAACAGAGTAACAGAAATAACATGTCCTACTGGACTGGGACTTTAGCCCCTATTAAAATGTTCCTGTTAAACTATATACAGCACAATATAACAATACAGTTACTGTCATAAAGATTTGTGAGACTAGAGATTCAAGATATTTCACCTGGAATTTGAATCATTGACTGATAAGCTGCTCTGATAAATACAGTCACTGCACAAAAAATACATTGACAATATAAGAGAGAAAAAGGAACTTTATAAGCTATCCAGAAAGACATCAGTGTGTTTCTCTACTAACCTGTTATGGAAATCTTTATTGATTCCTTCTTGCAGAGATCCTCCAGTCGCTCTTTCAGTCCAGAGACAGCTCTCCTCACTGCCTCAGGAGAGAAGTGTGGACGGACAGGGATGCTGGGTGAGTCTCCAGCTCCAGGAGGGACACAGACAGACTGGAAATCCTGCAGCAGGGAAGAGAAAGAGGAGTTTCCAGTCAAACACAGCACACATTCCTGAGGAGAAGCCAGGAGCAGCTCTGTGTGAGAGACACCCTTCTGTACTGCAGAGTCACAGAGCAGTGATGTTACCTGGAGGAAATGGATGTGATCCTCTGTGTGTGAGAGCTGGTCCAGCTCAGCATCTCTCCTCTTCAGCTCAGTGATCTCCTTCTCCAGTCGCTCTAGAAGTCCTTCAGCCTGACTCACTGCAACCCTCTCTTGAGCTCTGATCAGCTCTGTGACCTCAGAGCGTGTTCTCTCAATGGAGCGGATCAGCTCAGTAAAGATCCTGTCAGTGTCCTGTAATGCTGTGCCTGCAGAGCTCTGAGGGAGGAGACACACAGTGGATTATTGCACAGGAAAACACTCAAACTACATTATGCTGTATGCTCTGTTTCCAAAGGGTACTGTCCAGTGTCCAGCTGTGGAAATGTGTGTCTGTTTGTCCACTCCTCTGGTAAATACCCACTCTGAGTGACTCCACAGCCTGTCTCAGCTTCTGCAGCTCCTTCTCTCTCTCCTGGAGTCTCTGCTGGGTTTGTGTCTGTGTCTCCCCCAGCTGCTTCTGTGGAGAAACAGAGACACTCAGGACATTTCTGCTGTAAGAGAATCACATCACAGAGACACCCCTTAGAGTCACCCTGGGAAATCCACACTCTGTATCCCTGATGTCTTATCCACACGAGATGTGTTTCCTGGTCCTGTCTGACATGCTCCTGTTTCATGTCTAATCTACACCGGCAGCGTGTGCAGCGCAGCAGACACCTGACACCTGGGTCTGCACATCTGTATGTGAGGTGAAATGTAAAAACAAGATAATTGTGTTTCAAATGATATATAAAACATCATCTAAGATAGTTCAGGTGGGGAGCTGCATCAGCATGCGTAGGCTGCAAAGGAACAAGCAATAGGTTTATTCCATACTGAAATAAAGAAGAAAGAAACACAACGTTTCGGCCGTGGAGCCTTCTCACACCTGAAGAAGAATAAACCTATTACTTGTTCCTTCATAATCTAGAGATTTCAGATTTCATTCATCTCAATATACACTAGTGTCCTGACTGCTCTCGGCATCTCAAAACAGAGGACTACAGCAGTGCTGATGAGCCTTGTTGCCACTAGTTTCTCTGAGTGGTCAGAGGAGACCCTGTGGCTGACGTGCTTGACCGCTGGATGAGGTTCTGGACCAGGCAGACCCTGTGTCCGACCACATCTCACATCCTGTCTGCTTCTGGGAAAATTCAGATCATTTCAGAGGACAAAAGGAAACATGTTCTGTGTCAGATTGACTCCATGAGAGCCCAGCGTGAGTCTTGTATTTAATAAAGCAGGTGAAGGTATTATACCACAGTTCACTGGTTTATGTGTCTAAGATCCACCACCTGCCAATTAGATCCCCTTCCCAGCACTTTATTTCAATCCTGTTTCTCTGCTTTCTGCCCCATAGTCCTCAGTATAATAAATGAATCCTTGAGCACTGATGTGGTACCAGTGGCTTCACAACTGCTGCTGTTACCCCTGTGTGAGAAAGAGAATCATGGCTCTGGACAGCCTGAACAACTTTCACCCTCTATCCAACTTTCATACCCTTTCATTACCTTTTCATGCAGAAAGTTTACAGTGTGCTGTTAGACTTCAGTTAAATAATCCTCTTTGAACTCCAATATGGTTTCAGACAACCTCACAGCACAGAAAGTGCCCTGGTCAAAGTCACTAACGATCTTCTAATGGCTTCTCATTCTCGTTCTCTTTCTGTCCTCATTCTTACTGAACTCAGTGCTGCTTTCGACACTGTCAGCCATGACCTCTCACTTTCTTGTCTTGAGACTGTGTTTGGAGTTTCTGACACTGCTCTTCAATGATTCCAGTCTTACCTCACTGATCACTTTCACTTTGTCTCTCTCTCTGCTATTGTAGCTCTGAAATTGGACTCATTAAGTCTGGTCTTCCTCAGGGGTTGACACTGGGCCCCTACCCTTCAGCATGTATGAGTTCTGATGATACTCAAATCTACAGTTCAGTATGTCCATACTAAACTGACACTGACATGTCTCTGCTCTAATTGCTTCTCTGACATAAACACATGGATGACTCACAATTTCCTTCATTTAAACTGCTACAAGACAGAAGGCATGCTTCTTGGCACACCAATGCAGTATCCTTATCTGTGGATGACACTGTACTGGAGTCACAGTCTTGGGGGTGATATCTGATCTAGGTTTGACATGTACAACAAATTGTCAAAACATCATTCTTCCACCTCAGAAATACTGCCAGGCTGCGTCTTATGTTATATCTAACTGTTGCTGAAAAGCTGGTCAACTCTTTCATCTTTACTCATATTGACTACTGTAACACTCCACACGCTGGGGTATCTAAACCCACACTGAACAAACTTTAGTATGTCCAGAATATGACAGCCAGAATTCTGACCAGGTCTAGTGCAAGTGATCACATTACTCCTGTCCTGAAGTCCCTGCACTGGCTTCCTATCAGGTTTCATGTTGACTCATGATCCCCTAAAAGTCTCTGCATGGCTTGACACCTCAGTACCTGTCAGAGTTACTATCATCCTACTCCCCACCTCACAACCTTCACTCTTCTAATTCTGGTCTCCTGTCTGTCCCCCAAGCCAGCACTCTGGGTGACAGGGCTTCTCCTGCTGCAGCCCACAGCTCTGGAATTCTATCCCTATGGATATCATAGAGTCACCTTCCCTGAGCTCTTTCAAATGCAGACTCAAAATCTTCTGTTTCAGAAGGGTTTTAATTTAACTGGGTCTGTTTCTGCTTCTTTGCTTTTATACTGTTTTCCAAAACCCCCTTCTACCTTCTACCTTTTGTGTTCTGTAAAGTGCTTTGAGAAGCCATTTTAAATCTATCATATAAAAATAGAGTTTATTATTATAAATAATAATACTATTGTGCTGAAATTAAAGCAGGACTTCATTAATGTGGGTGCAGTCTGTTCTAGAGGTGTTGAGTGTGCTGTGCATTAATGAGGGTGCAATCTATTTTAGAGGTGTTGAGTGTGTTGTGCATTAATGAGGGTGCAGTCTGTTCTAGAGGTGTTGAGTGTGTTGTGCATTAATGAGGGTGCAGACTCCTCTAGAGGGGTTGAGTGTGTTGTGCATTAATGAGGGTGCAATCTGTTCTAGAGGTGTTGAGTGTGTTGTGCATTAATGAGGGTGCAGTCTGTTCTAGAGGTGTTGAGTATGCTGTGCATTAATGAGGGTGCAGTCTTTTCTAGAGGTGTTGAGTGTGCTGTGAAGTTGTACGGTGCTACATGAGGACAGTAAAGAGGGAAACAGTGAAGGAGAGGAGGAGGAGATAATGAACAACAGACAGAAGAACAGGAGACACTTCAGAGACACAACCAGTGTGGATCACAGCTGAGTACATGAGCAGGACTCAGCAGTGGAGATCCAGCATTACAGATACAGTAAATACAGTCCAGAGATCACTTAAAGCCCCCAAATATCCTAAATATCCTTTTTACATGTTGTACTAGACACTTTATGAACAGACACAAAGTCCTCACCTGTTTCTCAGTCCTTCCTGCTGCAGCTGAGACAGTATCATGGCCTCTGTGTTCATCCATTGCACAAAGATAACAAACACACTTCTCATCAGTACGGCAATAGAACTCCAGCAGTTTATCATGAGTGGAGCAGATCTTCTCCTGCAGTTGTCCTGTGGCATCAACCAGCTCCTGTCTGTGTCCAGGGTGGAGCTCATTGTGTAGATTGAGGTGAGTCTGACAGTAAGAGGCCAGACACACCAGACAGGATTTCACAGCTCCCCTCTGTCTCCCAGTGCAGACATCACACAGCACATCTCCAGGGCCAGCAGGACTGTGAGCAGGAGGAGGACCACTGAGCCCTGTCTCCTTCAGTTTCTCCATCACTTCAGCCAGGATGGTGTTTCTGTGAAGATCAGGTCTTGGAGTGAAGGTCTGTCTGCACTGGGGGCAGCTGTAGATCCCAGTCTGATCATCCTGATCCCAGCAGTTCTTAATACAGCCCATACAGTAACTGTGTCCACAGAGCAGAGTCACTGGATCCTTCAGCAAATCCAGACACACTGAGCAGCAGAACTGGTCCTGAGAAAATGGAAAAGTGCCTTCTGCCATTTTTCTGAGAAGTAAAAACTGCACAGAGAGGAGCAGTAGAGACGGAGCTGCAGTGAGGCTGTTTCTAGTAAAACGAAACTGATCTCTGAGTTTCACTTCCTGGATCTGCACAGAGCTGCAGGGGTGTGAATATTAGGGGGTGTGGTTGTTAGGGGTGTGATTAGGGTTGTCAGGGGGAGTGGTTTAGAGCTGCAGTTATGAAACGGCTTTGGTGGTTGTTGTTTGGGGAAGGTGTGGTGTTGTAAGAGATGTGACTTACTGTGTCATTTTGGACTCAGCCTGACAGAAAGACGTTTTTTTAATAAACATTGATGTCAGTAGCTGCTCAGGTGAAGTCAATCCAGTTGTTTGTGTTCCCAATAATCAAAACAATAAAATACTAACTCGCTCACACAGCATGAGAAGATCAGAGCATGATGGTGACAGACAAGAGGAGGCCAGCTGGCCCATCCAGCTGTTTAATCGTTGGGAGTTATTTGGCTCCAGGATCTCCTCCAGCTGTGTTTTGACAGAGGGGTGTCACAGCTCCACATGGTGCAGAGGATTTCACTGTCCGGGTGTGAGCTCTTACTGCGAGCAGTCCAGCCTGCTGTGTCTCTCTCTCCAGGCCAGTGAGCCCAGCCTGCTGTCTGGCTCTGCCCTGCAGCGTGTGGGCCAGCAGAGTACGTCCAGGGCTTCGTGCTTCACCTGCGCAGTGACCCCCCTGTGAGCCACACAGACCTGCGGAGCGCTGCAGAGAGTCACGAGCCCATCTCTCCCCCGAGAGACGCTGGAGGAGCAGATGGACAGGGCAGTGTCATGTGGGTGTGATTGTGATCTCCATCCACCCAGCGCAACAGCGAGCCCCTGATCTCTGTGTGCAGCAGCTCTCCTTCCATCCACAGGGACTGACAACACCCCGCGTGTCTGATAATTACTAGAAACTAATTAGTCTGTCCATCTCATCTCATGTTACTCTAAGGCAGTGATTCTCAAACTTTTTGGACCAAGTACCACCCCTAATCCAACCAAAGCATCCAAGTACCACCTACATCATCATTTCATAGGAACCCCAGAAATTCTCAATGACCAACATGAGCGCGCGTGCACACACACTCACACATACATATAATAAATATTATAATAATAAACTTTATTTGATATAGCGCCTTTAAAGGTGGCTTCTCAAAGTGTTTTACAGAAAAAAAACAGTAACAACAACTAATACAAAAGTACAAAAGAGAGGGGTGAGCCTATTTAGTCGAGCAAAGCAGATGTGAATTAATTTTTTGAGCCTTGATACAATTCACAACAGAGTCTTTCTTTCAGGCATTTTCTTGACGGCAAAGATCTCGCGGTGGATGTTGCAATGCATCATTGCATGTTGCAATGCTCCATTAATTTCTGGAGCAACCTCTCTAACTCGTGCAACTACACCGTTATGTCTGCTTGTCTTTGCTCTAGCACCATCTGTACAAACTCCGACGCATTTTATCCAGTCCTCATGGGACGTACCCTCAAACTCGTATCTAACGTAAACGAGCAAATTGGCCAAATCGACTACAGACTCATCTAATTGCAGTGAAAAACATCTGCTCATCTTAACGCGCTCTATCAGTGTACTTTTGATATAATCCGCCATTTCAATAAGTGTCTTTCGGGGGGGCAGCAGGTCGAGCTGTTTAGCAGCTTTTTCTCCACACATAATACGTGTCAGCTCTTTTGCCAATGGTAAATAAGGTTCTTCAGAAATAGTGTAGGGCTTACCTGATTTAGCAATCCGCAAGCTTCCATTTCTCCGCGTTTCCGTTTTTATTTCCGTATTTATTTAAAGTGCATGGGAGCGAAACACAGAGACGCTCGGTGTATTTTTCTCAAATTAACTTAGAACAGTTCTTAAATATTTTTCTGTTATCTATCACGCTTTCCTGTGCTCACAAGATTACCTGCGTTCGTAGCACGTATTTCTATGCATTCCTGTTATTACAACGTTGGTATTGTTCCACAATCACGCACATTCTCCTTCCTCCCTAGTTGCTGGAGATACAGTAGGTTTTTAAAAATACAATTGGTCACTTGCATCCGTAGCACGCATTCCTATAGAGTGGTATAGAATTACAGAGTATCTGTTGTGTCCACTGAAGTATTAGCGCACACCGTATCTTAGTACATAAGCTGCGTATTCGACACGTATTAAAATACAAAATATGAAAACCCGTCCCGATTTTTCAGCGCACACAACACAGTTCCAGGGTCATTTGGCGTACCACCTAGCAGCACTCCGCGTACCACTGCCAGTACGCGTACCACAGTTTGAGAACCACTGCTCTAAGGGGTTGTGGAACCTGTTTCACACTCCCACCACTGTTTGTGTAAAGCAGTACTCCTGTGCTGATATGGAAACCCACTTTCTTGTCAACACCTCTGAGAAGTTAATCAGTCTGGATACAGTAAGTCCCTCCTGTATCTCCTGCAGCTGAGATTCACTGGTGTTCAGTGTGACGTTTTCAGGGTCGTCTGGTCACAACCAATTGGAATCTCAGGGCTGTACTCCTGAGAAAAGCCAGGATTTTGTCCTCAAGTCTTTTACAACAAAGGCATCCTAAAACACAAGCAAGTTCCCTCTTTTAGGAAGAGAACCACAAGCAAATGGAATCCTTAATACAAACACCTGTCACGCTCGTAAGCCCCTCCTCTTAAGGAGGCTCCAGCCCTTCCTAGTTTAGTGTTGATCTCCTGCACCTGCCTCCGGTTCCTGCCCCCCGTGCTGTACAAGCCAGGCGTTCCTGCCAGTCTGGGCTCAGCTGTGGAAGATGGACACCCGGAAGTCCAGGAGCGACTCAGCGGCACAGGCTTCATCACGGTGTCCTGATCTTCTGGGTCCGGGATGAGGGAGCGTCTGGCCCCGTGACCCCCTTTTATTCCCCCGACCCTCCGCCAGATCCCGCTCCGGCTTGTAACTCTGTTCGTCTGTCAGGATGGATCACCCGGTCTTGGACTATTGCTACACTCATGGATTCACCTCGGACTCCCTTGGACAGTTTGCCTTGGACACACCTCCCCCGAACACCAGCGCACCGTGGACACGCCCCTGTTTCCCTCCAGCCCCCTGCCTGCCTCTTTCCCCCTGTTTTCCTCACTCCTCCCCGGATTGTGGCGTCTGCCCAGGGTCCGGAAAGAGACGCGCTCGGCCGGCCGGTTTCCCTGCTGTGGCTCTTCTGCGTCAAAGGGGCCCTGCGTGTCGTCAGCGGCGTGGCCCTGCAGTTTGTAAGAGGGTCTCGGAGCCGGGGGTCCGCTCTTGGACGGTGACGGTTTCATCCGTGAGGGTCTGCTCATACCCCTTCTCCAACACTCCCTTGATTCTGGACACCCGCACCTGGTCACCCACATTGGAGTGAAAACTTGGGACGGTTTAATAATCATAATTCCTCACACTAACATAGCGCTTTTCTGGACACTCCACTCGAAGAGCTTCAGAGGTAATTATGATCCCCTCCACCCCCACCAGTGTGCAGCCCCACCTGGATGATGCGACGGCAGCCATAGTGCGCCAGAACGCTCCCCACACACCAGCTCTCAGTGGGGAGGAGAGCAGAGTGATGAAGCCAGTTCAGAGATCACCCTAGACTGTTCTCCAGCCCCTAAGGGAGTCGTCTGGTGGGACGGAGGCCGGAGATCGCTCACTAGCCGTGTGGGAGAACTGGGGTTAGAAGAGCAAACGAGATCAGTTAGGACCCCAGTGGAGCGGGAGGTGTTTCTGTGGGGCGGCGCCTCCACGTTCTTGTGTTGATAGTTCCGCTGAACCTCTCTACCGCCCCAGCCCCCACGTCGCTGGCCGGCACGAGATGTCCGGTCTTCTCGCGTTTGAGAGCACCTTGGGAGGTCCCGCTTAAGAAATTCCTCTCCCCTCGGCCGCTTGTGGCGTTGTGTAGGAGGAGCGCCCCTCTTGGGGAGTACACTTCGGGGGGAGAAGCCCCTCCAGAGGCTCAGCCCCTCCAGAGGCTCAGCCCCGGCGGATTTAGACAACGCGACTATCCATGTGGAGATGTCCCGGAGACCGCCGTTGAACTCGGAGTAGTCTCTCTCCCCTGTCCACCACGTCAGCCTGCCCCTGCCCGTCCATATCGGGCACCGGCGTCCTGGCTCTCTGCGGAGCTCGGCTAAGCCGGCCGATGGGACAGCCAGTCTGACCCAGGCTCACACCCCGGGATCACCAGACCATACCAGGGGTATAACACAGCGCGCTCAAACCCGCGGTGGCCACAATCGCCTACCCTCTGACGCAAATACGCACTTGTGTGCACATATTTCAGACATGAGGGGGCCGCGGAGGCGGAAATTTGGACCCAGAGACGCCGGACCACTCGGGAAGGCGGGGGCGGAACATCGCAACTCAGAACGACAGACCATTGGCACAGAAGGGGGCGGGACATCCAACACATAACGGGCGCCCATTGGTTGAAAAAGGGGGGCGTGGCACCTGTCAAAAAGTTTGATGGAAGGTGTTGCTTCTCCCTACTACAGTGTGTGATCTCCTGTCCCAGCCTGAGGAACAGACAGTGAGCCCGTCTCTCAATAATAATAATACAGTGTGTGATCTCCTGACCCAGCCTGAGGAACAGACAGTGAGCCCGTCTCTCAAAAATAATACAGTGTGTGATCTCCTGTCACAGCCTGAGGAACAGTGAGCCTGTCTCTCAATAATTATAATACAGTGTGTGACCTCATGTCCCAGCCTGAGGAACAGACAGTGAGCCTGTCTCTCAATAATAATAATACAGTGTGTGATCTCCTGTCCCAGCCTGAGGAACAGACAGTGAGCCCGTCTCTCAATAATAATAATACAGTGTGTGATCTCCTGTCCCAGCCTGAGGAACAGACAGTGAGCCTGTCTCTCAATAATAATAATACAGTGTGTGATCTCCTGTCCCAGCCTGAGGAACAGACAGTGAGACTGTCTCTCAATAATAATAATAATAATACAGTGTGTGATCTCCTGTCCCAGCCTGAGGAACAGACAGTGAGTCTGTCTCTCAATAATAATAATAATACAGTGTGAAAGAGCTCAAGGAGAGATCCCGTCGGTCCAGGACTGAGCGGAGGAGACACTAGCAGACCATGGAAAGGAGGCTGTGTGGTTGGAAGGCGATGGTCCTCAAACAGACCCTGGATCAGCAGCATCTCCTCGAGAGGCAGAGCAGAGCGAAGCTGACTGAGAAACATGTCTACACACCGCCGCGAGTGTAGTCCCAGCGCGTCACACGCCCACTCCACGCTGCGCCAGCAGCCCTGATCCACGTCCAGCAGGTGGTGAAGCTGTGTGACGTTGGCGCGGACCAGTCTGCTGGTAAAGTCCAAGGAGCGGTCCGGTTCTATGTCCATTCGTGGATTGTGTATTAATGGTTCTCTGAGTGTCCAGTATAGACTGGGCCACTCCTCTTCTCTCTGCACGCGCAGATGCTGCCAGGCCTCCAGGAGACTGCGCTGGAAAGGCAGCAGTGGAGACAGGTCAACCCTGCTGGTGTCCATCAGGAAGAGCACACAGTCGAGCCCGAGGTGTCCTGCTCGACGCAGCAGGGTGAAGGTCAGCTCCCTCCAGGACAGCGAGGCCGGGCTGATCAGCAGCTTCTGCACTGTCTGCAAGCGAAAGGTGTCCACCCGGCTCCAGATGTCGATGAGTCCTTGCCCTCCGTCCTCTCTGGGCAGATAGAGGACGCCCCTCCGCAGCCAGTGCAGTCCGTCCCAGAAGAAGTCGAGGAGCGTGGCCTGCAGCTCCTCGACCAGTCCGGCTGGTGGCTCCAGACACACCAAGCGATGCCACAACATCGAAGCCACCAGGGTGTTGACAATCAGAACCCGGCCTCTGTAGGAGATCTGGGGGAGCAGCCAGCGCCAGCGGTCCAGACGACCTTTCACTTTTTCAGGAAGCCCCTCCCAGTTCTTTTTCACGCTGGCCTCATCCCCCAGGTGCACCCCCAGGTATTTGAGTCCCCCTCTGATCCAGCTGAGCCTCTCTGGCAAGACTGGGGGACCCATCTCGCTCTACTCCCCCAGGAGTAGGGCGCTACTCTTGGCCCAGTTTACTTTGGCTGATGATAGCCGCTGGAAATCACTTAAAGTTGTCTGTAGCGCCCTGACATCCTGTTCTCCTCCGACCACGACCATGATGTCATCAGCGTACGCCGAGATCTTGACAGTGGAGTCGGGGCAGCCTGGGATGGACAGGCCCCTGATGACCCGGCGCAGCTGATGTAGCAGAGGCTCGATGGCAAGGGAGTAGAGCATTCCTGAGAGTGCACAGCCCTGTCGCCTCCCCTCCGCACTGGAAACGGAGCACTCAGCCCTCCGTTGACCTTTAGCACACTGAAGATGTCACTGTACAGCACCTGAATCATGGCAACAAAGACAGGGCTGAACCCGAAGGACCTCATGGTCCTCCACAAATATTGATGTTCAACCCTATCGAAGGCCTTTTCCTGGTCTAACGAAATGAGACCAGTGTCTAAACCCAATAGTCTGGAGGTGGCCAAAACATCTCGAATCAGAAATATGTTATCAAAGATTGACCTTCCGGGCACGCAGTACGATTGGTCGGAGTGCACCACAGACCCCAGCACCACCTTCAGCCTGTTGGCCAGAGCCTTGGACAGGATTTTATAATCCACACACAGCAGGGCAACAGGTCTCCAGTTCTTAATGTCACACAGGTCCCCTTTCTTGGGCAGCAGGGTGACAACAGCTCTCCTGCAACTCAGTGGCAGATCCCCCTGCTCCAGACTTTCCAAATATACATCGAGCAGGTCAGGACCCAGCACAGCCCAGAAGGCACGATAGAATTCGGCTGGCAGGCCATCGAGACCAGGGGTCTTGCCATTGCTCAAGCCACTGAGTGCGGTGGAGAGCTCCTCCAGGGAGAGAGGCCTCTCCAGCCCTGCCCTTTCCTCTTCGGGGACCTGTGGAAGGTCTTCAAGGAACCTGCGTGTGCGGACCGAGTCCTCACTAGCCTCGCTGGAGAAGAGCGCTTTATAGAACTGCACGGTCCTCTCCTGGATCTGCCCGGCCTCGTGCAGCTCCTGCCCTGTCTCCGAGCGCAGGCAGTGGATCTGCTGGCTCTGGCCCGGTTTCTTCTCTAGGCCGAAGAAATAGCGAGTCGGGGCGTCTACCTGTGATGCACTCTGAACCCTAGAATTTATTAGAGCTCCTTGTACTTTTGTGTCCAGAAGGCCAATGAGTGATTCTTTTTGGGTTTGGAGGTCATCAATTAGCCTCCTGTCTGCACGACACTCCAGAGCCTGGTGGAGCTCCAGAATGTCTCTCTCCAGAGCCTTCATGGACTCACGGATACCTCTCGTGACACTTCCAGTGTACTGCTGGCAGAACTGGCGAATCTGCACCTTGCCAATATCCCACCACTGCCTCAGGGAGACAAAGTGGGCTTTCTGACTCCTCCACTGCTGCCAGAAGAACACGAGGCAGTCGCAGAAGTGAGCATCGTCAAGCAGCTGGGTATTAAAGTGCCAGTAGGCACTGCGGGACCTCACTGATGGCACAGCGACTGTGCAGACAGTGAGACAGTGGTCCGACAGGCCCACTGGACAGATGGAGCACTGCTTGACGATGCTGTAATGATGTTTACGGCAGTAGAATCGGTCTAGCCTGGCCAGAGAGAGGGTATTCCCCCCTGACCTGGGCCCAGGTGTACTGCCTCGTGTCCCCATGACATCTCCTCCAGATGTCAGTGAGGTCAGACTTGACGAGGATCCTGCGCAGCTCCCTGGCCGACGGGCCATGTGGCTCTGCGTGATTCCTGTCCAGTGTGCTGCTCTCTGTGCAGTTGAAATCCCCCCCCAGGAAGACCAGCTCTTCAGGCTGGCAGGTCGCCAGTGCAGTCTCAAGCTCCCTGAAGAGGGTGACCCTCTCCCCGCCGTCGGTGGGTGCGTAAACGTTAATAAAAACAAAGGTTTTCTTTCCGATAACTACTCGCACATATAGCAGACGACCCTTCACCACCTCCTGGATGGCGATAGAGAGGGGCTTGAACCCCACAGAGAACAGCGCCGCGACCCCCGCGCTCACAGGGGACCCGTGACTGTACACGATGTCCCCCTGCCACTCCGCTGCCAGGCGACGATGTTGGAGCTGTCGGTGTGGGTCTCCTGCAGGAAAGTCACCTGCAGGTTCTTTTCTTTGATAATCTCCAACACCGCAGCTCGCTTCAAAGCCCTCCGGCACCCATCGGTGTTCAAACTCCCTATTCTAATGTCGCCCATATTTGCGGAAAAGAAAAAAAGAAAAAACATAAAACACGAACAGACATGAAGCACACAGACGGATAGTGATGTGACGTGAGGGACAGGACTCATTCGTGCTGAGGTGCGTTCCGCGGTCCTGCCCTGATCTTACCTAATAGGCTCTTCAGACGCCATCTCTCCTGATCACTGAAGTCATTCGCACCCGAGCCCCTCTTTCAGATGGCGCGTCGCGGAGAGGACAAAGAGCTTTTGTTCCCCTCTTACCTTTCGTCTTCTCCAAGAACTCCCTGCTGCTCTGGAAACTGCAGCCTCCTCTGCAGCTCTGCCGGGCCGAGGAGCCCGAGGCGAGAGAGGAGTCGGTGAAGCCGCCCTCGTCGTCGCTCCCGGACTACGAGTGGACACTCCAGCACGTCCTCACTCTTCCGGTGTCGGAGTCACTCGCGGCCCCCGGGCTCCACCGAGGTCTCTGTGCTGCGCTTCTTCTGCACTGCACTCTGCACAGATTTTTTCGTGCACTTTCTCCGTGGTGTCTTAAAACCATCGTCTATTTTTCCAGATGATAATTCATTTCCTCCCCACACCGTGTCAACAGTTTTTGGTGGCGCTTGAGAAGCGTTTTCTGTCGGTGTCACTACCTGCTCTCTCTCTCCCTGACTCTCCTGAGCAGCGCTCATCTCTCCGCCAGCGCTCGTCTCTTGTTCTCCGGTGTGGGGGGCTCCCTGCTCTTCTGAGGGCTGCGGTGGTCCACTCTTTACTGTCTGCTCTCCTGCTTGGGACGCCACCGGCTCGGGCTCACCTGCTCCCTCCAGCGATCTCCTCTCCTGCACCCCGGCCGTGGGCTCTGTCTCCCCGCTGCCTCCCTGCGCTGCTCCGCTCCCCGCTGCCTGACGCTGTCGGCTGGGCTCCTGTGCGCCCTGGGGCTGAGGCTCTCTGCCCTTCTCGTCCTCCACCTCCGGGCAGTTCTTCACCACATGCCCTTCGCTCCCACACCTGAAGCACTTCATAGATTCCGAAGTCACGAATACAACGTAGTCACAGCTGTCAATCCGAAATTTAAGGGCCACATTGATCTCTTCCGTGGGGTTTTTTAGGATGACGTAGACTTGTCTCCGGAAAGAGACGACGTGCTTCAGCTGCGGTGCCCTGCAGCCCAGAGGGGCCCTCCTGATCGGAGAGACCACCTGTCCGTACCGGGACAGCTCCCTCTCCAGCAGCTCGTTCCTCAAGAACGGAGGCACGTTGGACAGGGTAATCTTTCGAGCCGGGCCGCGAGAGGCAGTACCGGGGTGAAGGTGCCGTCCAGGACGACTCCCTTCTCCACCAGGGTGTTTGCCAAATCGGTAGACTGCAGGAAAATGACTATCCCTCCACTCATGCGGGAAGCGGACCTGATGTTCCTGCAGCCCACGACCTCCCCGACCGCAAGAACGCACCTCTCAAGCGGACAGAACTCCGCAGGGGAGATTTTCACATCATGGCGTCGAGTTAGTTTCTCAAAGGAGAGGTCTGGAGGATCAGAGCCTCCAGAACCAGCCATGATGAGAAAATAAACCTCGCTTTTCCCAAAAAAAAGACAGAAAAACACAAAACCAGTGAAGAAACACCGCCACATGATCAAACCCACCGAAACTCCGCCCACTCACTCCCTCAGTCTCGCGAGAAACACACAGAGAGAGAGGGGGGTTCATACAGACACTGACTGGACACTGCAGTACATTAACACTGCACTGAGAGAGAGAGGGGTTAATACAGACACACTGACTGGACACTCCAGTACAGATGCAGCCATTCAAAATGGGTGAGGTATTTCGCGGCATACCGCGGTGGGCGTGTCAAACTATCACGCAGTATCACGCGGTATCACGTGTGTCACCTGTGTCACGTGACTAACTATCCGGCGTCGCCTTGTAAAACCGCCAGGGGGAGCTTAACCTCTCATGTACAGCATTTGAGCCTTTAATTTTGAACTGTGTATTACAGCATGTTAATCATCAGTCATTAAAATGTTGGTATATATTATGAAAGCAAGATTGCTCAGTTGGACAAAAGTACACAACCTACCTTCATCAGAAATATTTATGCATCAAAGCCTTTACTGAAGATATTACTAATAGTATTGATAATGGATGACTTTGGACAAGCTGTATACTCAAAGTATAATTTCTTTAGCACATTTGTACAAGCACTTGGAATCTGTCCAAGCCATACTTTGTCAGGCATTTTGTTTTACTTCAACGGGGCATAAAAACTTCCTTGCTTTTAACAGGGCGTTTCATAATTTCTAGCTACGAAAATGATTTAAAATGCGACACCTATCATTCAACTAGAGCTTAAAATATCACAAGGAAAAATACACACCGGTATTCCATTTCTCCCTAAACATTGTAAGCTTCGAAGTCTTTAACTAACGTGATACCGGAGTCAACCAGCATACTTTTAGAATTTGATTAAAAGGGAATATAATATGGAATCGCGTATCTAAAGAATTTAATAACGGTATGATTATATCCGTGTACTGCGGCAGGGCTGTGTAAGGCTGTTTCGCCTGCCTGATCATGCGAGCTGTCTTGTAGCCTACTGGTCTAGGTGCGTGACTACCAGCTGGCAGGTTGTGTGTTCGAATCCAGCTGGTGCTGGACTTTTCATTTTCATTTTTATTTATTTATTTTTTAATCGCGTAACATAAACATATTACCGTATGCAAACTGTACTGTATACAGTATGTATATGTATATTTAATGTCTTAACTGTGCCCGTTTAATTGAATTTAAAAAAATTATTTAACACGAACATTAAGCTGTTTACATCTTCCGCCTGAGAACAGTCACCCGTTGCTACCCAACGCAGAATGGTGATTGGCTGACACCATCTGACACCCCTCTGATTGGAGAAAAAAGACGTGCTGGTGTGCTATACCAGGAAGAGGATTTCTTTCAATTCTAAACGTGTATTTTAAAAGTTTAAGAAGTAAAAACCTTACAGCGTACACAGATTTCTAAACTGATCAGGATCGTTATCTTTGTCTCATGCATAATAATGTTCACCGCTCTGTCCAGCAAATTAATAATAAACTTTATTTTATATAGCTTTTTAAACGAATAAGTAATTAGATTGCTCATAAACCTAATCACTTGCTTTTTCTTTTTATTTATGCTCAGATTTCAACTATAGATCGTATTATTAATAACCATAATAACAACCAACCAACAAAAACAACCATATAAACATAATGGTGGTGCTGGACCTTCCAGTTTTATTTATTTATTTTTTAATCGCGTAACATAAACATATTACCGTATGCAAACTGTACTGTATACAATATGTATATGTATATTTAATGTCTTTACTGTGCCCGTTTAAGTATTGAATATTCATATCTAATTTTACCACTGAAGGGAAATCTTAACATAAACATACAGTATATGGCTGGTCTCGGTACTTTAAAGAAAAAAATACGCACCAGTATTCCATTTCTCCCTAAACATTGTAAGCTTCGAATGAAACCACTAAATAAAGACATAAATATAGAAATCTTAAGATTTGTTTTATTTAATGTTGGTAGCAGGATGAACTGTCAGAGTGTATATTTTGTCGCAAAGTTGCTACAAGATGTTAACAGTGAAAAAGGTATTTAGAAATGAGTTATTTCAAGATGAAAAAGAAAACATACACGAAACATGGTTTCATTACGACCAGAATCGGTCTTGAGATATTTTTAACTTGATTTACAGTATTTGAGAGGTATGTCTTAACACCGATACTACAGTGCTTAAGTACTGCTCACGTATATGTGTCTAGGTTTATATTATGCATTTCATACGGTCAAATTACTTTTGAACAACTAATAAGAAGCGCCAAACGGTATGCGTTTTAGTTTCGTTTTGTGCTGGAACCCGTGGATTGATTAGAGATATCAAGTACATACAAGTCATTTTTTAAATGTTGTAGTTCGTCTTGAAAAAATGTTACGAGTACATCATCTATCAACAATTACACAGGTTCTGTTTCCATATTGCGGATTTTGGTTAGGTACAGTATTATCAAATCCAGTGGCGCTGTGTGTTACTTTACTGAGTCCCAATCTGTGATTGAAACCTGTAAAACCGGTTTAATTCGTCACAGCCAGCACTCTTCAGGTGTGAGGGTCTTCTGCTCAGAATGAAACGCTAAAATGTTTGTGTATATTCTAATGGTAGTGGGGGCAGGGTGTGTGGGAACAGGTTTGTTCTTCACACCTGAAACATTTTCTCTGAAAGGATTTTCTTCGAAGTTTAACCGATCTTGTTACAGCATGTTACAGTTTACTATTATTAACCATATTAATTTTAAGTGCTTAATGTAAAATCTTGTAAAAATATATTTTCATTGTTCAAATATACATTAATATACATTAAGTCTGACTATCATATAATAAGTTAAATACAAAACTAAAGAAAAAATAGGGTTAAATATAATTCAAAATATTTTGCTAACAATGTTAACTGTTTATGAATAATAAAATGTATTAACTAAGGAGTAGGATGGCACAGTTGTTAGTATGTTTTTTGTTTTGTTTCTTTTTCATAAATACAACAGTAGTACCTGATGTCTCAGTGGCTTTCAAAATTAAATTATGCATGCAAACCTGTGAACTAGAAAGATAACTAAGATTTTAATACTAATTAAATGACCGCGGGCACTTCCCACCCCCCTACATTCTCAGAGTAGAACAGACTAACCTTCTCCACCCCCCACGGACAGGAAAAGTGCCCACAGGCACTTAAACTTAATATGGTCAGTAACGGTAAACAGTAACATGGTAAGAAGGAGCACGTACAAACGTTTTCGAAATAACCACATGTAAGACTCTGATCCTAAAAATGTTTAGGGAGAAAGTGGAATACTGGTGTGCTTCCAGAAGAATCAGTATGGCTCAGAGATTAAATAAAACTTCACAGACATTAACGAAGAGCATAACGCGTGTACTGTATACACTGCAAGTACAACCCAACTCTCTGCAGGAGTGCTGGCTGTGACGAATTGAACCGGTTTCACGGGTATTTTCAAAGTAGGAGGCGAGATTTCCAGCGAAAGACACCCCCCCTCAAAAACCCAGTAAATACAGTACTTACTAGTTAAAGGCTAGGCTCCCGACTACGGCGAAAGGAACCCTTCTTTCATTAGAAGACAATGAACATATTTTAGCCCTGAATGAATTAATAGCAAACATGGTTTACATAAAAGACATTTTTCCAAGAAAGTTTAGCCTTTGTCACTAATGAAACCACTAAATAAAGACATAAATAGAAAAATCTTAAGATTTTTAAAATACATGACTTTGCTAAAATTTATTTGAAAATAAAAACAATTACAACCGCCAGGGGAGAGAGAGAACAGGGGAGGGATGTTGGTTTTGCATAAGGGGCGGGGCTATGGAAAGTAGGTATGTTTGGGAATGTGTAGTTACATGTTCTGGCTGTTTGTGAATTATCGTTGTTGAGTATGGAGTGTTGAGGTATTGATTTTGTGTAATGCTTTATGTTGAAAATTGAGGTGGATTTTGTTTATAATAAACAGGATAAACTGGGATGGGAGGAAGGTTTGGTTTTGCATAAGGGGCGGGATTATGATAATTGGAGGACTTTGCGAGTGTAAAATGGTTTGATTATTTGATTTTGTATTGTGGTTGTTATCTATGTTTTTGGTTGGTATTATGTTTATATGGTTGTTTTTGTTGGTTGGTTGTTATTATGGTTATTAATAATACGATCTATAGTTGAAATCTGAGCATAAATAAAAAGAAAAAGCAAGTGATTAGGTTTATGAGCAATCTAATTACTTATTCGTTTAAAAAGCTATATAAAATAAAGTTTATTATTAATTTGCTGGACAGAGCGGTGAACATTATTATGCATGAGACAAAGATAACGATCCTGATCAGTTTAGAAATCTGTGTACGCTGTAAGGTTTTTACTTCTTAAACTTTTAAAATACACGTTTAGAATTGAAAGAAATCCTCTTCCTGGTATAGCACACCAGCACGTCTTTTTTCTCCAATCAGAGGGGTGTCAGATGGTGTCAGCCAATCACCATTCTGCGTTGGGTAGCAACGGGTGACTGTTCTCAGGCGGAACATGTAAACAGCTTAATGTTCGTGTTAAATATTTTTTTTAAATTCAATTAAACGGGCACAGTTAAGACATTAAATATACATATACATACTGTATACAGTACAGTTTGCATACGGTAATATGTTTATGTTACGCGATTAAAAAATAAATAAATAAAAATGAAAAGTCCAGCACCAGCTGGATTCGAACACACAACCTGCCAGCTGGTAGTCACGCACCTAGACCAGTAGGCTACAAGACAGCTCGCATGATCAGGCAGGCGAAACAGCCTTACACAGCCCTGCCGCAGTACACGGATATAATCATACCGTTATTAAATTCTTTAGATACGCGATTCCATATTATATTCCCTTTTAATCAAATTCTAAAAGTATGCTTGTTGACTCCGGTATCACGTTAGTTAAAGACTTCGAAGCTTACAATGTTTAGGGAGAAATGGAATACTGGTGCGTATTTTTTTCTTTAAAGTACCAAGACCAGCCATATACTGTATGTTTACGTTCCAAAATTAATATCGTTTATGGCCTTCACACGCGTTACAGTATGCTCCTATTCTTTTTATGCTCAGCTACTAAGATTTCCCTTCAGTGGTAAAATTCAATATCTACAACGGGCACAGTAAAGACGTTTACAGTACAGTAAGTCTTTCTACGACAGACCAACGGACCACGAGTGCCCCTGTCGGTCAACCAATCACGTACCGCGGTACCGCGTGTCATCTTACCTGCGGTATCTGTACTGCGGTGTCTTTACCGCGCACTTTGAATGGCTGCATCTGTACATGAACACTGCACTGAGAGAGAGAGGGGTTCATACAGACACACTGACTGGACACTCCAGTACATTAACACTGCACTGAGAGAGAGAGGGGTTAAGACAGACACAGTGACTGGACACTCCAGTACATTAACACTGACCTGAGAGAGAGAGAGGGGTTAATATAGATGGAGTGAGAGAGAACCTTTATTTCTCTGGTTATGATCCTGCGCGTGTTTCTGGTGTGGGTGGCGGGTGGTAATGACTAACAGTAGAGAGAGGCGTGTCTCACTGCGGTGGCACACCTGATGGCAGCCCCCTGTCTGGGCAGCAGCGCGCCGAGAGTACAGACGAACCGCAGACGTGCAGCTCAGCTCCGCCACAGTGAAACAGGACGAGGCAGTTGTCCTGTGGCCTCAACCAGCTTGTGTCTCTTGAAAGCAGGAGATTCATAGTGAGGCTGGAGGTGAGTCTGACAGTAAGAGGCCAGACACACCAGACAGGATTTCACAGCTCCCCTCTTTCTCCCAGTGCAGACATCACACAGCACATCTCCAGTGCCAGCAGGACTGTGAGCAGGAGGAGGGCCACTGAGCCCTGTCTCCTTCAGTTTCTCCACCACTTCAGCCAGGATGGTGTTTCTGTGAAGATCAGGTCTTGGGGTGAAGGTCTGTCTGCACTGGGGGCAGCTGTAGATCCCAGTCTGATCTTCCTGATCCCAGCAGTTCTTAATACAGCCCTTACAGTAACTGTGTCCACAGAGCAGAGTCACTGGATCCTTCAGCAAATCCAGACACACTGAGCAGCTGAACTGGTCCTGAGAAACTGAAATACTGCCTTCTGCCATTTGTCTGACAAGTAGAAACTGCACAGAGAGGAGCAGTAGAGACGGAGCTGCAGTGAGGCTGTTTCTAGTGAAACGAAACTGATCTCTGAGTTTCACTTCCTGGATCTGCACAGAGCTGCAGGGGTGTGATTATTAGGGGGTGTGGTTGCTAGGGGTGTGATTAGGGTTGTCAGGGGGTGTGGTGAAACAGGACGCGGCACACGCGCTCAAACAGCAGCGAGGGACACGCGTGACGAAACGAGCCGAGAGGAAGTCGAGGAGTCTGGGACGTGTCACCATCCCCACCCCTCCTCTAGGGGGCGCTCCGGTCCTCTCCGATGTCCCCTGGTGACGGGCCCCTGCCCCCAGTCCTGCCCCTCCCGCTGTTCCGGGCTCAGCACTGGGAAGACCCGCCTGCCAGCAGCTCCAGGAGAGCCCCGACGGCACGGCTTCACCCCGACTTCACCCTGACCCCTGACCCGGGGCTCGCAGCGCCTGGTTCGAGTCCCTGTCCCTGCCCCGGATCCCCTTCCGGATCGGAACCCGTCTGTCTCGGATGGACCCCCGGCTCCTGTTTCAATAAGTTTGAAACATTTATTTTCATTCTCTAGGAATCTGAAAAGTGCAAAAGCAAGTGAACGTTTGTTCTATGTAAAAAATAATTTTCTAATATAATTTCCTTCATCACCTCTGGCGGTTAATTGTTTTTTTTCTGATTGTGTCTTTTTCCTCTTGTACTGGTCTCTGCTCCTCTAGTATTAGTTGTATCTGTAAATTCTTTAAACACTGAATCATTTAAAAAAAAACAACGAAACCAGCCCTGCTCAAACTCCTCAACCTCATCATGACAGCTGGATGTTTCCCTGTGGCCTGGAACCAAGGACTGATCACGCCCATCTGTAAGAGTGGAGACAGACTCCATCCCAACAACTACCGGGGCATCTGTGTGAACAGTAACCTGGGGAAGGTATTCTGCAGTATCCTGAACACATGAATACTGGCCTTCCTTACTGAACACAGTGTCCTGAGCAAGAGTCAGATTGGCTTCTTGCCAGATCACCGCACATCTGATCACATTTACACCCTACACACACTGATAGACAAACACGTCCACCAGAAACACAAAGGAAACATTTTGGCTGCTTTGTCGATTTCGAAAAAGCATTTGACTCGATTTGGTGTGAAGGACTCTTTTACAAAGCCCTCCAAAGTGGTGTAGAAGACAAACTCCACAACGTCAATGTGCTCAGAGAACAAATCCCAATCAGATCTTATGATGTTGGCACAGCTTTGCACCACATGCATATTATATTTGGAAGAAAAAAGATAAAATAATAATAGTAATTGCTGACACTTATATAGCGCTTTTCTGGACACTCCACTCAAAGCTCTTTACAGGTCATGGGGATCCCCTCCACCACCACCAGTGTGCAGCCCCACCTGGATGATGCACCAGTACACTCACCACACACCAGCTCTCAGTGGGGAGGAGAGCAGAGGGAAGCCAGTTCAGAGAGGTTGGTTATTAGGAGGCCATGATTGGTAAGGGCCAATAGGAAATTTTGCCAGGACACCCCTACTCTTTTCGAGAAACACCCTGGGATTTTTAATGACCACAGAGAGTCAGGACCTCGTTTTTACGTCACATCCGAAGGACGGCGCCTGTTTTACACTATAGTGTCTCCATCACTATACTGGGGCATCAGGACCCGCACAGAGCGCAGGGAGAGAGCGCCCCCTGCTGGCCCCACTCACACCTCTCCCAGGAGTCTCCCCTCCAGGTACTGGCCAGGCTCCCCCTGCTGGGCTCCAGTGGGCTGGGAGCTGGGAGAGAGCGCCCCCTGCTGGGCTCCAGTGGGCTGCCAGTTGTGAGCTGCAGAGTAACCTGGCTGCTGTCCAGATCAAAACGTGCCAAACCTTTGGAAAGAACTAATAATGCAATTGGAGACTTGTCGATTGAGGTAATACGGCACATCTTGAGAGCTACATAGCTCAGTAGCTACGGCGAGCAATGAAGAGATTCGGAGCACCTAAAAGCTGTTTTTGCAGAGGTACATCCCCTTCCACCCAAACCCACCCGTTTGGACATAACTTCTACAGAGGAGACAGCTCTAAAGTCAGGACTCCGCGACCCGGCAGTGGTGTTTTGTGGCTGTAAGTGACTGAACACGCGGTCTCAGAAGTGGTGAAAAGACCGACCCCCGACTAACGCCAAGCGTCCGCACGTCAGTACAAGACTTGGACTTGCGAAAGCATTTTTTGCTGAGGGACAGAATCAGAGAATGTGGGGGCAGGAAGGAGGTGATGTGATGGTCAGGGGTGCTGCAGCAGAACCTTGAACTTGAACTTGAACTTTACTGCCATATGTAACCGGTACTGGTCCAATGGAATTCTTACTGACAGGAAGTCTCTCGATTGTAAAACAAGTGTAAAAAACAAAACAAAGTGCAGACAGTGCATCAAGACAATATACAAACAAACAACAGACAATGTGCAAGTAAACATGTAGACAGTTTGAATGTAAACAATACAGACGTGTAAACAATGACTGGAGATGTGCGATAGGTAAGGAATCACAATGAGGTAGATGGTGATGGTGTAGGTGTGGCCCGAGGGGGATGGCTAAATGTGTTCGCCAGTCTCACTGCTTGTGGATAGAAGCTATTGAAGAATCTGGTGGTCAGTGTCCGTATGCTCTTGTATCTCTTGCCTGAGGGCAGTGGGGTGAAGAGCTCATGCCCGGGGTGGTGACTGTCCTCTGTGATGGCCAGAATTCTACCACGGCAGCGGTCCTCATAGAGCTGTTTAATCTCGGTGAGACCGCAGCCGATGATCTTCTGGGCCATATTGACCATTCTCTGCAGTGCCTTTCTTTCTCGCGAAGAGGTGTTGCCATATCACACGGTGATCCCGTTGGTGAGGACGCTCTCGATGGTGCAGCGGTAGAAGTTCACCAACACATGTACTGGCATCCCCCATCGCTTGAGGCACCTCAAGAAATAGAGGCGCTGCTGAGCCTTCTTCATGATAGAGTCAGTGTTCACAGTCCAGGTTAGATCTTTAGAGGTGTGAATTCCCAAAAACCTAAAGCTGGCGACTGTTTCCACTTCCGTTCCATCAATACTGAGTGGGCTGTGAGTGTGTGGCCTGTGTCTCCGAAAGTCCACTATTAGCTCTTTCGTTTTCTTTACGTCCAAGTCCAGGTTATTGCTATGACACCACCTAAGCAGCTGTACGACTTCATCCCTGTAAGTGGACTCGTCATCATCACTGATCAGTCCTATTATAGTGGTGTCATCAGCAAACTTAATGATGCGGTTGTTGCTGTGTCTTGCTGTGCAGTCGTGAGTAAATAGGGAGTACAACCTTGGACTCAGACAGCAGCCTTGTGGGGTTCCAGTGCTCAGGGTGAGTGGTGTTGATGTTTTATTGCCTATCCGCACCACCTGTGGTCTCTCGATAAGAAAGTCCAGCAGCCAGTTGCAGACAGAGGTGCACAGACCTAATCCCCTGAGCTTTGTCACCAGTTGACTGGGTATGATGGAATTGAATGCTGAACTGTAGTCCACAAACAGCATTCTCACATACGAGTTCTTAGTGTCCAGGTGTTCCAAGGCTGTATGCAGAGCCAGGGAGACAGCATCATCCACTGATGTGTTGTTCTGGTAGGCGAACTGCAAGGGGTCCAGGGACTCCGTGATGGAGGAGTTGATGTGTGACAACACCAGCTTCTCCAGACATTTCATCACCACAGATGTTAATGGTGGTGATGAAACACCACCAACATTGTTTTTACCACATTGTAGTCATAGAGAAATTTTAGTCAAGCGGTTTAATTTATGTGCATAATAAAATGTATTTCTAAGAAAATATGTAACAACTCTAAGTTCGATTCTCATTTTGTCAACAGTGTTTTCCCGCGGTACAGCGCTGCGTCACGAAGCGAACAAAGTGAAATATTTCAGATGCGGTCGGAGAGGGCGGTACTGAGAGTCCTGAACTGGACGTTTCTCAGGTTGTTCTGAGAGTCTGGACACGGCTAGGATTAAAACAAAAGTTGAACAAGTAACGAATTGTAGCGCGTTTTGTTCCAATACAGAGGAACTAAAATAAGCGAAATGAAATATATTTATTTTTCTGTACATGCCAAAGTTTCAAAAAGAATCCCTCAGATAATGATGTTGAATACACAAACTGCCGAAGCAGTGCAGTCTCTCGTGTTTCAGGTTAGTTTATATATATTAAACACAGCTGAACACAACAGCAGGAATGAGTTTAACTTCACTTCTTACTAGAACAGCAGGTCTGTCGCCATCTTCTAACCCGCTTGCTCTAGGGAGCGTCTCACAATTACCACACTAACCAGCGCACAAGGGAGTGTGTTAAAACTACCTCTCATGACAGTCCCTCTGTGGACAGAGAATCGTCCACACGAAATGTCCAAACGGCAGGACAGAACACAAGACTGACACGGAGCCCAAGTTTCTGTCCGTGAAGGAAAAAACTCGCCGCTGCCAACAAACTTTTGGGCATCATATGAAGGAAAGCGGAGCTTTCACTGGCCCATTACCAAACTTCATTGGGAAATAAAATAAAGAAAAGACTAGAAAGAAGCATCCACTTTTCCCTGGATCACGATCAGAGATCAAATAAAACGTCTCTCACAAACCACAACAGTAAAAATAAACCCCAAACGAACATAAAATACCGAATATAGTCATGTATCCCTGTATTAAAGGGAGCCGGGTATTAGACTGGCTGGAGCTGCTCACAGACACAGCGCTGGTGATAAACTACAACTCCCACAACCACCCTGAGCCACTTCCTGTCTGCGTCACAGTCCCTATTCCTCCAGGCTGTGGTGACGTCACCGGGTCCCTCCCCGATCTGGCAGCTTCACAGGCACCGGCGCGCGCAGGAGAGACTCACACGGGATTTCATTTTTAAAAGTTTATTTTCTCAAAAATTAGAAGAAAAACACAGCAGGGTTTCCAGAGATATTTACAAGTCAGGAGTACAGCTGGCTGGTAGTGAGTTATCTCGCCCTCTCTCGTACATGCTATTTTTCCCCGTTTAAATGTGTTATAGTAAATAAAAAAAAATTAAACACGACACAACATCATCATTTCTACAATTACTACTATATTTCTGACCTCACCTCACTGCCCGTCAGTAAACCAGTCTCCCAGTGTGAGCAGTGGACAGAGAGCTGGGAGAGAGTCTGCCTGTGTTCATGAGTCAGTGACGGGTTTAATCTCCACACTGACAGCAGGCAGCAGCTCAAGGTCTTTATCTGAATCCCCAGTATAGAAGACAGGATAGATCTTCTCACCCTGAGGGAAGACCATGTCAGTGAAAGTGTAGACATGAGCTCTGGACTCCACTGTGTAAAAGGAGACCTTCCTCTCCTCAATATCCACACACACCCCCAGCTTCCTGGGCTGCAGACTGAGGGGGAGAGGGGTCAGAGGGGCAGTGAGAGCAAAGAAATCAGACTGGTAAGAGTACAGACACCAGTAACCCTGCTGGGGAGAGAAGCTGAACCCCCCTTTCCTCTCTGCAGACTCTCTGGTCACTCCTATTCTCCAGCTGTTGTTCACCTCCACCTCCCAGTTGTGTCTCCCTGAGGTGAAGGCCTCCCTGCTCACGACACAGGGCCAGAGATCAAACCTGTGAGGATTGTCAGAGAGACTCTTCCTCTGTCCCAGTCTCACTCTCTTCCCATCCTCAGACAGGCTGAGCCCACAGTGAGCTGTATCAGGGTCCAGAGTCACAGCAGCTGGGGAATAAAACACAAACATCACAACAGGCTCCTGCCGATCACAGTCCAACTCAACTCCATCAGACTGTGAAATGTCTTTGTCCCCAAACACACCGAGAGAGAAACACCAGTCAATTACTAATGACTGCTCTTCCCTTCCAGAGAAACGACATCTTCTTCACTGTTTCACTAGTGTTACACATGGGAGTGATCCCAATATCCTCTAAATACAAACATCAAACACTTGTTTTCACAGCGATGAAACTTTATTTTTTTAAACGACATTATTAATAAACACAGGACCGACCGGACTGCAGGAGAAACTACAGCCCGACCACTCGCTTTCAAACACTTCACAACCCACCACAACGACCTGTATACTGTAAGAAACTGGACAGCCTGTCTGTTAAACCGGTTTATTTCAAATCCCAGTTCAGCAGCTCGTTCATCTTCTCTGAGACCATTTTCCTGACGACGCAGAATAAAAAAGTGCTGAATTCAAAGACTGCGTAATGCTCGTTTTTACAGAAAAAAATATAATGGCAAAAGAAAAGTCTTACTGAAATATAATAAAGCCTTCCCACTTACTTTGAAAATGCGAAGAAATATCAAAAGTGTTCAATTTAAAGCAGAAATAACACATCCAGAAACCCAGAGAGAAAGACGAGAGAAACAGAGGCGCTCATACTGACTTCAGACTGCTCACACTCACTGTCCGCCTCTCTGATAGGGCAAACCAGCTGTCAATCAGTGAGCTCTGACCACTGACAGACGGGGGCGGGGCTAATACATGCCCAGAGCGAATGGGGGTTTTAATCGATTCAAGAAGCTTTATTCGCATGACTAATGAATACTGACTTAATACTCTCCTCATACTTAATACTTCAGGGTAAACTCTTAATACTTAATACTAAGTAAATACTCCCCTTTACCTGTCTGCCTGTCAATCTAGTGAAGATCAAAGATATTCTTATCAGCTCTTATTTTTTGACTCCTGGAGCCTAGAAAGGCTGACACAGTCACCTACATGAATTTATAAAAACACCAGCAGCCATATCACTCTGCAACTCACAACTGGCAGCCCACTGCAGCTCAGCAGGTGTGAGCCTGGTCAGTACCTGGATGGGAGACCTCCTGGAAAAAACTAAGGCTGCTGCTGGAAGAGGTGTGAGTGGGGCCAACAGGGGGTGCTCACCCTGCAGTCTAAGTGGGTCCTAATTCCCCAGTATAGCGATGGGGACATGATACTGTAAACAGGCGCTGTCCTGTGGATGAGACGTAAAACCTAGGTCCTGTGTGGTCATTAAAAATCCCAGGGTGTTTCTTGAAAAGAGTAGAGGTGTAACCCTGGTGTCCTGGCCAAATTTCCCCCTGGCTTATACCCATCATGGCCTCCTAATAACCCCCCTCTCTGAACTGGCCTCATCACTCTGCTCTCCTCCCCACTGAGAGCTCATTTGTGGGGAGTGTTCTGGCGCACTATGGCTGCAGTCGCATCATCCAGGTGGGGCTACACACTGGTGGTGGTGGAGGGGAGTCCCCATTACCTGTAAAGCGCTATATAAGTGTAAGCAATTATTGTTAATACCTGAATTCATTTCTGGGCTCAGAGCGCCTTTATTTCAGTGATGAGAGAGGTCGCCCTCTTCTGGACACTGCAACTCTGAAGCCATCATGACAACATCTTCCACTGATATTTCACACTTATTCTGTGTAGAACAGGACAGTGTCAAACACTGACTTACTCCACAGGAGAGTCTATCAGTCTGGAAACACAGACACCCTCTAGATCACTCCTGTTTGCAACAAGGTCCCCAATATCGCAGGCAAACACCCCAGTACACACTCACTCTGGTGGGACTAGTGAAATAATATTGACACTCCAGTGTCATTTTTAGTGAAACACACCACTGGGGAATTAATTACCCCCTGTCCTGAGAGGAGGGC
Organism: Lepisosteus platostomus; assembly: GCF_059453375.1. Taxonomy (NCBI): domain Eukaryota; kingdom Metazoa; phylum Chordata; class Actinopteri; order Semionotiformes; family Lepisosteidae; genus Lepisosteus; species Lepisosteus platostomus. Next base: position 3,105,690 of record NC_142616.1, read on the forward strand.
AATTCTCAACTCAAAACTCTACTGCTCCTTCCTTTCACAGTGCTGGCATGAGTAACTGAACTTCTTATTTTGGCAGGAAATACATTATTTATTGTATTACTCTTGGCCTAGGAATAGTCCCTCAATTCAAATTACATATCCCCATCTGTTATAGTAGTTTTTTTCACACATAGATTCTTAGACACACAGTCACTGTGTCACACTAAGGAGATAAAGACCTGTCTGATATGGAAACACAGAAGCTAAATTTACTCCCCCTGCCCTGTAAAGAAACACCCAAATCTGAGGTAAAACCCCCAATCTCTACTGACAGTAGAGATTAATGATCTGATGTTGAAATGACTGATCTATTCTGAGACAAACACTCCACTGAGTCTCTTACTGAACCCCCATCACTGCAGCCTGTCTCAGTAGAGCTCACAGCTCTCAGGTTTATTCTCCAGATCAATCACAGCCTCAGGGAGCGCAGTGGGAAGGGTCTGATTTCCTAGCGCAGCACAGTGGGAAAAAGACAAAGTGTAGCTACAGTTTTCCTGGAAAAGCGATGCAAAAGAGGGAAGAAACACCAAACAAGATGAAAAAGGCCACAAACTGTACAAAAAGAAAAACAATCCTTACCATGGAGAAAAACACAAAAATAATCCTTATATTGCAAAAAAAAACCTCACCCTACTTCCAAGGATTTAGCAACAGCTTTAAAGCCCTTTAAGAGAAATAGTGCTTCTCTTGTGCCTTCAGACAAGCCTGACCAGACCTGCCTTCACTCCCCTTTTATACACTGCACGGTCATGTACCCTAGGATTTGGACAGCTGACTGTTCCTGGCTCTGCTCCTGATTCCTCCTGATTGTTACGCTGATTCCACTCGCGCCGCTCTTCCTTCTCACATTCCCACGCGCACACCCTGTAAAACAAGCTCACGCCGCAAGTAACGCCAATCACCTTTCTCTCCCGTCTCTATTTTAGTTCTCCTTTTTCCTCACTTCCCCGCTCACTATTGTGGATTCTCTTCGAGCTCCCTAGTGCGCGGTTACCTTTTGCTTCTCTCCGGTTTTCGATCTCCTAGTCTGCCTCTCGTTTTCGGTTTCGCCTTGTGATCTGGATTGCTGCTTCCTCGTTTTTGATCTTCTCGCCTGCTTCCTGGATTCGATTTTGCCTAGTGTTTTTTGGATTGTTGCTTCCTGCTTGTCTCTCTGTGTGCCGACCTACTCACCTGCCTCCTGGTTTTCGTTTTTGCCTAGCATATCTGCTTAGTGTCATTCTCTTGTCTTGAGTCCTGCATAGGATCCTATTGCCCAAGCAGCCCTATCTTACACTGATATTTCACATTTATTCTCAAAATCCAGGGTCACAGGCTCTGCAAAATTCAGCCTGAAGACCCTCACGAAGGAGTGACACTGACAAAGGAGTGAGCAGAGCTCACAGGACATGGCCTTTGGGTAGAACGAGTTTTGGAACACCTTCAGCCCCTCTGGAAGAACTTTCTGCTGGCCACTAGATGAAGATCTCTTAAGGATCCCAATAGGATTTCATGTACTACATTACAGACATGACACTGAAATACATCTTCTATTTACCTAACAGGAACAACCAATTAACACTAAAGAGATCGTCTGAGAGTGTATTCAATAACCTCTGACATGAGGGCTTAAAACAGCCCCTGTGTCATCAAGAGGAGACAGACCTACCTGCAGCACTGCAGATCCACTGCCATTCTGAAACACAGAGATACAGACACTGTTAATCACAGACACACACTGGAGCACAGAGATACAGACACTGTTAATCACAGTCACACACTGGAACACAGAGATACAGACACTGTTAATCACAGTCACACACTGGAACACAGAGATACAGACACTGTTAATCACAGACACACACTGGAGCACAGAGATACAGACACTGTTATTCACAGTCACACACTTCAACAGAGAGATACAGACACTGTTAATCAGCCACACACTGGAACACAGAGATACAGACACTGTTAATCACAGTCACACACTGGAGTACAGAGATACAGACACTGTTAATCACAGACACACACTGGAACACAGAGATACAGACACTGTTAATCACAGCCACACACTGGAACACAGAGATACAGACACTGTTAATCACAGACACACACTGGAGCACAGAGATACAGACACTGTTATTCACAGTCACACACTTCAACAGAGAGATACAGACACTGTTAATCAGCCACACACTGGAACACAGAGATACAGACACTGTTAATCACAGTCACACACTGGAGCACAGAGATACAGACACTGTGAATCACAGTCACACACTGGACCACAGAGATACAGACACTGTGAATCACAGTCTCACACTGGAACACAGAGATACAGACACTGTTAATCACAGACACACACTGGAACACAGAGATACAGACACTGTTAATCACAGTCACACACTGGAACACAGAGATACAGACACTGTTAATCACAGTCACACACTGGAACACAGAGATACAGACACTGTTAATCACAGCCACACACTGGAACACAGAGATACAGAAACAGTTAATCACAGTCACACAGAGGAACACAGAGATACAGACACTGTGAATCACAGTCACACACTGGACCACAGAGATACAGACACTGTGAATCACAGTCTCACACTGGAACACAGAGATACAGACACTGTTAATCACAGACACACACTGGAACACAGAGATACAGACACTGTTAATCACAGTCACACACTGGAACACAGAGATACAGACACTGTTAATCACAGCCACACACTGGAACACAGAGATACAGAAACAGTTAATCACAGTCACACAGAGGAACACAGAGATACAGACACTGTTAATCACAGTCACACACTGTAGTACAGAGATACAGACACTGTTAATCACAGACACACACTGGAACACAGAGATACAGACACTGTTAAGCACATTCACACACTGGAACACAGAGATACAGACACTGTTAATCACAGACACACACTGGAACACAGAGATACAGACACTGTTAATCACAGCCACACACTGGAACACAGAGATACAGAAACAGTTAATCACAGTCACACAGAGGAACACAGAGATACAGACACTGTTAATCACAGTCACACACTGTAGTACAGAGATACAGACACTGTTAATCACAGACACACACTGGAACACAGAGATACAGACACTGTTAAGCACATTCACACACTGGAACACAGAGATACAGACACTGTTAATCACAGACACACACTGGAACACAGAGATACAGACACTGTTAATCACAGACACACTGGAGCACAGAGATACAGACACTGTTAATCACAGACACACACTGGAGCACAGAGATACAGACACTGTGAATCACAGTCACACACTGGACCACAGAGACAGACACTGTTAATCACAGACACACACTGGACCACAGAGATACAGACACTGTTAATCACAGACACACACTGGTAATAAGATGTCAGTACAGTCAGTGCTGTCAGATAGCAGAGTTTTACACAGTGTACATACGTGATTTAGGGATAGGAGCTCGCTTCACAGCATCTACAGAAAGAGAGAGTAGATCTTTATTGTATTAAAGACCTTTATTGCTTCTTACCTGTTATTATAGCAGAGTTTATCCTACAGTCTTCAGTCAGTTCAGTTCATTTCAGGATCCCCAGTCTCCACTGCAGTGTGGATCAGAGTGTCAGTGAGTGTGAGCAGCAGTGGCTGTAAGACTGGAGTCTCACTCAATAAGACTGAGCAGCACAAGGCAATAAGACACACAGACACATCACAGGACACCCTGGAGTCTAGTGCTTGAGCCATTGAGAGACATAAGAAATAAACACAGTCTGCTGTTAACAACAGTGAGGAATATTTCAAATTTAAAGACCAATCATTGATACTGAAAACTGTTCCTTGTTCAGTCAGATGAGTGAAAGTGTTGGCAATTCTCACACAGCCTGAGTGACCAGTCCCCACAGTGACCAGTATCACTGCCTGAGATACAGTGATGTCCTGCTCACTGGTCACACTGCCTGATCTCTGGACATCAGCTGGACAGTGAGAGATGACCAGTTACACTCGATGGTGAGCACATCTCCACACCAGGCCTGATCCAGGAAGACTGACACACAGACAGTGCGCTCCTGTGTTTTTGTGTATGGCTCATGCATTCTTCAAGACATCTCAGACAACCTCATCCATCGTACACATGTGTAGAATATAAATAAATGATATATAGTATCTTACAAAAAATGGTAATTGTACCTAATTTTAATACATTAAAATATCTGCTATCCCAAACACAGAATATTTCAGAAAAACCTGAATGTAAAACAAGATGCAAGCTATTATTTATGAAGAGAAAAATGTCCTTTAAGGAAAGTGAATAGGTTTATGGTGTGGGAAATATGTCAAATATTTCAAACATAATCTTCTACTTATTTGTGTAGAGTGGGAGAGCTGTATAAGCTGTTGCAGGTTGCAAAAGAAAAAGAAGAAGCTAATTCTATGCTGCAAAGTAATGTAAGACAGAAAAATATGCAACATTTCTCCTTTGAAGTCTTCATGCAGTAGAATTAAACCTCATTTGTTACTTCCAGTATTCCGTTTCCTTGTTCATTTTTTAATAGAATCTCTTCCATTGTGTTTTTAAACAGGTTTTTGCTCCCCTTTCTTTTTAAACCTCTCTCACACTCACTCTGGTGGGACTAGTGAAATAATATTGACACTCCAGTGTCATTCTTAGTGAAACACACCACTTGGTCTCTTAATGACCAGGACCATGTGAGAACACCAGCTGGGCTGAAGAGAAAGACGCCAAACTTATTACCCCTGGCCAGTAAGAGGAGCCCTACAGTCCCAGTAAATACCCCTCTTAAACTAACCATGAGCACCTGACTCTGACATGTCTGAGCTGCTCTGAGGAAAACAGGCTGTACTGTGACCCCAAGCTTCTCTCTGTCTGTGTGTCTGTGTCTCATGGAGAGCAAGCTGGGGTCCTGTATGTGAAAAGATGAATTCCTAATGCAAGAGATTGTATATGGCAAATAAAGAGATCTTGATCTTAAACGTGTGTCATTTTTACCATTTCTGTGACAAGTAGAATTGACACAGCTTTCCAAACATCTGTTCTTCTTGATGTGAAACTGCAGAAACATGTCCTGTACAGAGTGTTTGCTCACTCTTTCAACACTGAACAGAATACATTTACGATGACTTATACCTGCTGTTGGCTTCCTGTTACTGTTGGTCCCAGTAAACAGCAAGCCAGCAATGAACAAACTGTGTAACGGGTTGTGTGTCGTCCTGAATTCTTTTTCTTTTTGTCTGTCATTCCCCTATCTCTTCACATTCATCTGCGCAAAATACACAGAAATACTGTTTCTTCCCCCTTCAACTTATACCTCTCCTGCATTTTACTGTGTAATTCCCAATTCAAGTGTATTTGATTTCTGCAGACTGTAGTCTAAAAGCGTTTGAGGTTTTTGTGCTTAAAGATTTAGTGACTGACCAACAATAACCTAAGACATTCTTATTTTGGCAGGATATCAAGAACAAATGATGTTGGGTTTTCCTATCGCTCTGTTTGTTCAGACAGATCAAGTCTTGACTCTTTCTTCCTGCTGACCCATCAGCCTGGTTGACATGTGAAGAGAAGCAGCCATTTCTCAGACAAGAGAGAGGCCTACAGGCCCCAGAGGAGCCCCTGTACCAGAGTCCCACTGCTGCCTCTCACAAGAGGCTGTGTGTCTGTGAAGCTGCAGGGGAAGAGCACTGTCATCATACCATCATTATTGTGAGACTGGCTCTTGTCATGATATTAGTTCCCCCTCCTTAAGGGTGCTCCAGCCCTTTCACGTAAGACTTCATTCTCTGCACCTGTTTCCCATTCCCTGCCCACCTTAAAAGCCAGGCGCTGACGCTCTTCCGGGCTCTGCATCTGATTTCCATATCGTGCGAGTCCGGGATCAGGAAGCGCCTGGTCCCGTTAAGGTTTTAACCTCTGTTCCCGTTCCCGTTCCCGTTCCTGTTCCCCGTCCGCCGGTTCCGACCCGGCCTTCGTGGTTTTTAATCCCTTCTTCTGATGGATCTTCTGGTTTTGGATTTACCCTTGTGTTTTGGATATTCCCAAAGGACTACTCTCTCGGATTGTTCGCCTCGGCCACACCTCCCAGCGCACCTTGGACACGCCCCCCTGTCTTCTGCCCCGTATTCCTGCATGACGTTTCCCTAGTGTTCCCCCACTCCGTCGGACTGTGTCGTCCGCATAGGGTCCGGAAAGAACTGTTCGTTACACTCTGCTCCTGAATATTCCAGTTATTCACAAATCCAGGGTCTCAGACTCTGACACATTCTGACAGATGGAGAACGGCAAAGGGCTGTGGCAAGACGGACTTCCCAAGGAATTCTACACCTGCTTCTGGGACACCCCAGTGGCAGACCTGGTGGAGGTGGAACAAGAGCTGTTCCATCAGCAAAAAGCTTGGACACAGGATGAGGGAAGGTGTCATCTCTCAGCACTTCAGGAGGGGGTCAAAAGATGCTCTGCATGGACATCAAGATCGTGTCCAAGCTACTGGCCATTAGACTGAGGACCGCCCTGCCCCACATCACCAACAGCGACCAGATATGTGGGGTGGGAGGGTGATAAGTCAGCTGGAACCTCCAGCTCACCAGAGATGCCATCACCTGGGCCGAGGACCAGAACGTGCCCAAGATGGTGGTGATCCTGGACCAGGAGAAAGCCTTCGACACTGTAAACCACAGCTATCTGTTCAGAGGGCTGGAGCACTTCAGATTCTGAGAAGGTTTCAGCTGCTGGACAGAGATACTGTACTCTGAAGTAAGCAGTAGGGTCAACATGAACAGACATCTTTGGGATTTAATCCCCCAGGAATCTGGAGTAGGACAAGGGTGTCCTCTTTCACCTCTTCTCTATGTTCTCATTACAGAGCTGTAGGCAGAGGCACAGGGGAAGTCCTCAAGATCTCCCAGTACACATGACGCTGTTCCTGATTTCAGACAGGGGGTTGCAGAGTGGGCTGCAGGTTAGGGAGAAGAACTGCAGAGCCTCAGACTTGAGGCTAAAAAACTGAAGGAGCAAGGGCAAGCTCTTTGGACCCTGGAGGGACAGGAACATGCCGCCAGAAGGTCTCAAGCTTTGCATGGAGCCCCTAATGATACTGGTGGTTTCATTCCAGAGCCAGGACAACAAGAACATAAACTGGACAGAGAGGACCGTCAAGGTCAACGTGTAACTGGGCCTGTGGAAGACTCGCACGCTGACTCTCATGGGGAAAGTGAGGGTGCTGAAGGCAGACACCCTGCTGGCTTTAGCTGACCTGGTCGTGGTGTACCCTCTGTCAGCCAGACTCAGACAAGCGCTGCAAGGGATGGTGGAACAGGTACGAGTACATCACAAGGAACCAGATGTGCCAGACAGTGAGGAAGGGGGAGAGATGTGCCGAATTTCCCTCTGAAACTCCACTGCATCTTCTTCTGCAACCTCTGTCACTAGGGGCTGGACCCCATCAGTCACAATTCTCAGTACTTTGTCAGGCTGTGGTTCTCCCTCCCAATGAAGCATCTGATCTGGTGTCAAACACTAGTCCTAAAGCAGAAAACTGACCGAAGACCTACTAGGAGGTATGAGGCCATGAGACAGCCAGAGCTCTGTACCAACAAAAGTCACTATACAAGGAAGAGAAAGGAGGAACTAGTCACCAGGGAGAGACAGATGATCCTACAGGTCACCGGGGAGGGGCTGACGATCCCATGGGAGACCTGGGTAAAGACTCAACCCAGAGGACTAGACACCAAGCTGAAGGCCCTCAGCTGGATGACTGTGCACCAGAGCTGGTGACCAGAGAGGTGTCATGCCCTCTGCAGCCAAAGGGTGCTCCTACTCTGTCCTGTCCCCAGTTCCTTGTGCTTTGCTGTCCTTCCGGTGTCTCTGTCTCTGGGGATATACAGTATATGTCCAGGTCTCTCATTCCCCTTCGCTCATCATTGACGTTCGGATGTCCTGAGACCCGCCCAGCACCAGGTCGCCCCACGTCTGCTGCCTGAGGACATTGGTTTCTATACGACTCCTGAACAGCTGAGCCCAGGCTAACCCCTGTTCCACCACTACGCATAGGGTCTTTTTCACTCTCCTGCCTCTCCACGATTTGTCCCTTCCGACATCTGTGACAGAATGCTGAGCCTCCTACTGACCCTGAGAGCGGCGCTTTTTTGTTTTTCCACAGTTTTTTTCCTCTGGGCTTTTTTTTTCTCTCAGCTCTCCTATTCTAATCGCGAGGTTCTTTTTCCGACTCCTGTGCCTGTGAGCAGGCCGTGTGCCTGGCTTTCCTCAGGTTGTCCACTCCGATATCAGTGATAGAATGTTGAATGTGCCTATTGCCCAGTCTGCTGTAATTTTCCTGGGTTTTTGTCCTTTTGTTTGTTTCTGCCTGGTGTTTTGCTTTTTTCACTTCCTGGTTTCCCCTTCTCTCTGGTCCCCCTGTCCCCTGTGTTGTAGAACTCTTGGTTCCTATCTGTTTATTGTGGTTTGTTACCCTGGTCTCCCAGGTTTATTTCTGTCGTTGTTTGTGCTTGTTTACTTGTCTTTTTTTAGTTTTATGTCTCTGGAGCACTACCCCAGCCCCCCCTTCCGCTACCCAATAAAGGTTTCTACCCTGGAGGAGGGGGTAGCTCTCAGCCGTGGACTCCCGGAGGTTTCCTTTCAGTTAAATGAGGTTTTACCTCCCCCCAGTGCTGTGCAGCTCGCTTATTTGTATGGGCGTCAGGAGCCGCCCATGAAGGGGAGGGGGTACTGTCATGGCCTCTGCAGCCAGAGGGAGCTCCTACTCTGTCCTGTCCCTAGTTTCCTGTGCTTTGCTGTCCTTCCGGTGTCTCTCTCTCTGGGGATATATATTTCCGGGTCTCTTATTCCCCTTGGCTCAGGATTGATGTTCGGATGTCCTGAGACCCGCCTAGCACCAGGTCGCCCCACGTCCGCTGCCTGAGAGCATTGGTTTCTATACAACTCCTGAACTGCTGAACTGTTTCATCAGAGCAAAAGAGCACTGGACAGTACTGAGGGCTGAAGAAATCCCAGAAAAACTGTTCCTTGGTACTCCTGTTGAAAAATGGACAATCACAGTTTCAGAGCCAGGACTGTAGCCAGTGATAACACCCAGGAGGCTTGGAGGGGCTCTTATTGTGTGAACCAGCCTCACTGACGACTTGCAAAATAGAATGATTGATAATGGACAATCACTCTTTTTGAGACGATTTAAATTCTGTAGAAGAGTTGTTGTCAGAATTGTATTCTCTGTAAGCACTGTGGACTGCACATTGTTGTAATAAAGTGCATTTTCTTAAATAAACTACACCCACTGGAACTTCTGTGTCCATCTGTGTGTTTGACACAGTGTGTCTCTGATCCACACAGAGTGACTGTCTGCAAGCTTGATTTTCTGAATTCAGACGTGTATCAGCATGTATCAGAGTGTGAATCAGTGTGTGTGTCAGAGTGTGTATCAGTTTCTGTATCACTGTTCCTGCTGTGTGTTTGAGCTCCAGGTATATTTCAGAGGGGAACTGTTGTGAAAACAGACTCACAGTGTAAAAGCTCTGCTCTGGACCCGGGCTCTGGAGTCAGCAGACTGTAGACTTCAGTCACTGGGGAGACACACAGAGAAATGTCTCATCAGGGCTGCAGTAACAGAGTAACAGGAATAACATGTTCTACTGGACTGGGACTGTAGCCCCTATTAAAACGTTCCTGTTAAACTATATACAGCACAATATAACAACACACTTACTGTCATAAAGATTTGTGAGACTGGAGATTTTAAGACATTTCACCTAGAATTTGAATCATTGACTGATAAGCTGCTCTGATAAATACAGTCACTGCACAAAAAATCCATTGACAATATAAGAGAAAAACAGAAAATATATAAGCTGTCCAGAAAGACATGAGTGTGTTTCTCTACTAACCTGTTATGGAAATCTTTATTGATTCCTTCTTGCAGAGATCCTCCAGTCGCTCTTTCAGTCCAGAGACAGCTCTCCTCACTGCCTCAGGAGAGAAGTGTGGACTGACAGGGACACTGGGTGAGTCTCCAGCTCCAGGGGGGACACATACAGACTGGAAATTCTGCAGCAGAAAATTGAGAGTTTCCAATCAAACACAGCACACATTCCTGGGGAGAAGCCAGGAGCAGCTCTGTGTGAGAGACACCCTTCTGTACTGCAGAGTCACAGAGCAGTGATGTTACCTGGAGGAAATGGATGTGATCCTCTGTGTGTGAGAGCTGGTTCAGCTCAGAGTCTCTCCTTTTCAGCTCAGCGATTTCCTTCTCCAGTTGCTCTAGAAGTCCTTCAGCCTGACTCACTGCAGCCCTCTCTTGAGCTCTGATCAGCTGTGTGACCTCAGAGCGTGTTCTCTCAATGGAGCGGATCAGCTCAATAAAGATCCTGTCAGTGTCCTGTACTGCTGTGCCTGCAGAGCTCTGAGGGAGGAGACACACAGTGGATTATAACACAGGAAAACACTCAAACTACATTATGCTGTATGCTCTGTTTCCAAAGGGTACTGTCCAGTGTCCAGCTGTGCAATGTGTGTCTGTGTGTCCACTCATTTGGTGAATACCCACTCTGAGTGAATCCACAGCCTGTCTCAGCTCCTGCAGCTCCTTCTCTCTCTCCTGGAGTCTCTGCTGGGTTTGTGTCTGTGTCTCCCCCAGCTGCTTCTGTGGAGAAACAGAGACACTCAGGACATTTCTGCTGTAAGAGAATCACATCACAGAGACACCCCTTAGAGTCACCCTGGGAAATCCACACTCTGTATCCCTGATGTCTTATCCACACGAGATGTGTTTCCTGGTCCTGTCTGACATGCTCCTGTTTCATGTCTAATCTACACCGGCAGCGTGTGCAGCGCAGCAGACACCTGACACCTGGGTCTGCACATCTGTATGTGAGGTGAAATGTAAAAAGAAGATAATTGTGTTTCAAATGATATATAAAACACCATCTAGAGATAGTTCAGGTGGGGAGCTGCGTCAGCATGCGTAGGCTGCAAAGGAACAAGCAATAGGTTTATTCCATACTGAAAAAAAAAAGAAAGAAAACACAACGTTTCGGCCCTGGAGCCTTCTCACACCTGAAGAAGAATAAACCTATTACTTGTTCCTTCATAATCTAGAGATTTCAGATTTCATTCATCTCAATATACACTAGTGTCCTGACTGCTCTCGGCATCTCAAAACAGAGGACTACAGCAGTGCTGATGAGCCTTGTTGCCACTAGTTTCTCTGAGTGGTCAGAGGAGACCCTGTGGCTGACGTGCTTGACCGCTGGATGAGGTTCTGGACCAGGCAGACCCTGTGTCCGACCACATCTCACATCCTGTCTGCTTCTGGGAAAATTCAGATCATTTCAGAGGAGAAAAGGAAACATGTTCTGTGTCAGATTGACTCCAGCAGAGCCCAGCGTGAGTCTTGTATTTAATAAAGCAGGTGAAGGTATTATACCACAGTTAAGTGGTTTATGTGTCTGAGATCCACCACCTGCCTATTAGATCCCCTTCCCAGCACTTTATTTCAATCCTGTTTCTCTGCTTTCTGCCCCATAGTCCTCAGTATAAGAAATGAATCCTTGAGCACTGATGTGGTACCAGTGGCTTCACAACTGCTGCTGTTACCCCTGTGTGAGAAAGAGAATCATGGCTCTGGACAGCCTGAACAACTTTCACCCTCTCTCCAACTTTAATACCCTTTCATTACCTTTTCATGCAGAAAGTTTACAGTGTGCTGTTAGATTTCAGGTATATAATCCTCTTTGAACTCCAATATGGTTTCAGACAACCTCACAGCACAGAAAGTGCCCTGGTCAAAGTCACTAACGATCTTCTAACAGCTTCTGATTCTCGTTCTCTTTCTGTCCTCATTCTGTCCTCATTATCAGTGCTGCTTTCGACACTGTCAGCCATGACCTCTCACTTTCTTGTCTTGAGACTGTGTTTGGAGTTTCTGACACTGCTCTTCAATGGTTCCAGTCTTACCTCACTGATCACTTTCACTTTGTCTATCTTGGTGATTGTAGCTCTGAAATTGGACTCATTAAGTCTGGTCTTCCTCAGGGGTTGACACTGCGCCCTACCCTTCAGCATGTATGAGTTCTGATGATACTCAAATCTACAGTACAGTATATCCATACTAAACTGACACTGACATGTCTCTGCTCTAATTGCTTCTCTGACATAAACACATGGACGACTCTCAATTTCCTTCATTTAAACTGCGACAAGACAGAAGTCATGCTTCTTGGCACACCAGTGCAGTATCCTTATCTGTGGATGACACTGTACTGGAGTCACAGTCACAATTGAAGAACTTGGGGGTGATATCTGATCCAGGATGACATATTCAATAAATTATCAAAACATCATTCTTCCACCTCAGAAATACTGCCAGGCTGCGTCCTATGTTATATCTAATTGTTGCTGAAAAGCTGGTCAACTCTTTCATCTTTATGGGTATCATAGAGTCACCTTCCCTGAGCTCTTTCAAATCCAGACTCACAATCTTCTGTTTCAGAAGGGTTTTAATTTAACTGGGTCTGTTTCTGCTTCTTGGCTTTTATACTGTTTTCCAAAACCCCCTTCTACCTTCTACCTTTTGTGTTCGGTAAAGTGCTTTCAGAAGCCATTTTAAGTCTATCATATAAAAATAGAGTTTATTATTATAAATAATAATACTATTGTGCTGAAATTAAAGCAAAACCTCATTAATGAGGGTGCAGACTCCTCTAGAGGGGTTGAGTGTGTTGTGCATTAATGAGGGTGCAATCTGTTCTAGAGGTGTTGAGTGTGTTGTGCATTAATGAGTGTGCAATCTGTTCTAGAGGTGTTGAGTGTGTTGTGCATTAATGAGGGTGCAGTCTGTTCTAGAGGTGTTGAGTATGCTGTGCATTAATGAGGGTGCAGTCTGTTCTAGAGGTGTTGAGTATGCTGTGCATTAATGAGGGTGCAGTCTGTTCTAGAGGTGTTGAGTATGCTGTGAAGTTGTACGGTGCTACATGAGGACAGTAAAGAGGGAAACAGTGAAGGAGAGGAGGAGGAGATAATGAGCAACAGACAGAAGAACAGGAGACACTTCAGAGACACAACCAGTGTGGATCACAGCTGAGTACATGAGCAGGACTCAACAGTGGAGATCCAGCATTACAGATACAGTAAATACAGTCCAGAGATCACTTAAAGCCCCCAAATATCCTAAATATCCTTTTTACATATGTACTAGACACTTTATGAACAGACACAAAGTCCTCACCTGTTTCTTAGTCCTTCCTGCTGCAGCTGAGACAGTATCATGGCCTCTGTGTTCATCCATTACACAAAGATAACAAACACACTTCTCATCAGTACGGCAATAGAACTCCAGCAGTTTGTCATGAGTGGAGCAGATCTTCTCCTGCAGTTGTCCTGTGGCATCAGCCAGCTCCTGTCTGTGTCCAGGGTGGAGCTCATTGTGTAGATTGAGGTGAGTCTGACAGTAAGAGGCCAGACACACCAGACAGGATTTCACAGCTCCCCTCTGTCTCCCAGTGCAGACATTACACAGCACATCTCCAGGGCCAGCAGGACTGTGAGCAGGAGGAGGACCACTGAGCCCTGTCTCCTTCAGTTTCTCCACCACTTCAGCCAGGATGGTGTTTCTGTGAAGATCAGGTCTTGGGGTGAAGGTCTGTCTGCACTGGGGGCAGCTGTAGATCCCAGTCTGATCTTCCTGATCCCAGCAGTTCTTAATACAGCCCATACAGTAACTGTGTCCACAGAGCAGAGCCACTGGATCCTTCAGCAAATCCAGACACACTGAGCAGCTGAACTGGTCCTGAGAAACTGAAATACTGCCTTCTGCCATTTTTCTGACAAGTAGAAACTGCACAGAGAGGAGCAGTAGAGAAGGAGCTGCAGTGAGGCTGTTTCTAGTGAAACAGAATTGATCTCTGAGTTTCACTTCCTGGATCTGCACAGAGCTGCAGGGGTGTGATTATTAGGGGATGTGGTTGTTAGGGGTGTGATTAGGGTTGTCAGGGGGAGTGGTTTAGAACTGCAGTTATGAAACGGCTTTGGTGGTTGTTGTTTGGGGAAGGTCTGGGGTTGTAAGAGAAGTGACTTTCTGTGTCATTTTGGACTCAGCCAGACAGAAAGAAGCTTTTTTAATAAACATCGATGTCAGTAGCTGCTCAGGTGAAGTCAATCCAATTGTTTGTGTTCCCAATAATCAAAACAATAAAATACTAACTCGCTCACACAGCATGAGAAGATCAGAGCATGATGGTGACAGACAAGAGGAGGCCAGCTGGCCCATCCAGCTGTTTAATCGTTGGGAGTTATTTGGCTCCAGGATCTCCTCCAGCTGTGTTGTGACAGAGGGTTGTCACAGCTCCACATGGTGCAGAGGATTTCACTGTCCGGGTGTGAGCTCTTACTGCGAGCAGTCCAGCCTGCTGTGTCTCTCTCTCCAGGCCAGTGAGCCCAGCCTGCTGTCTGGCTCTGCCCTGCAGCGTGTGGGCCAGCAGGGTACGTCCAGGGCTTCGTGCTTCACCTGCGCAGTGACCCCCCTGTGAACCGCACAGACCTGCGGAGCGCTGCAGAGAGTCACGAGCCCAGCTCTCCCCCGAGAGACGCTAGAGGAGCAGATGGACAGGGCAGTGTGATGTGAGTGTGATTGTGATCTCCATCCACCCAGAGCAACAGCGAGCCCCTGATCTCTGTGTGCAGCAGCTCTCCTTCCGTCCACAGGGACTGACAACACCCCGCGTGTCTGATAATTACTAGAAACTCATTAGTCTGACCATCTCATCTCATGTTACTCTAAGGGGTTGTGGAACCTGTTTCACACTCCCACCACTGTTTGTGTAAAGCAGTACTCCAGTGCTGTGATGGAAACCCACTTTCTTGTCAACACCTCTGAGAAGTCTGGATACAGTAAGTCCCTCCTGCAGCTGAGATTCTCAGGGCTGTACTCCTGAGAAAAGCCAGAATTTTGTCCTCAAGTCTTTTACAACAAAGGCATCCTAAAACACAAGCAAGTTCCCTCTTTTAGGAAGAGAACTACAAGCAATGGAATCTTTAATACAAACACCTGTCACGCTCGTAAGCCCCTCCTCTTAAGGAGGCTCCAGCCCTTCCTAGTTTAGTGTTGATCTCCTGCACCTGCCTCCGGTTCCTGCCCCCCCTGCTATACAAGCCAGGCGTTCCTGCCAGTCTGGGCTCAGCTGTGGAAGATGGACACCCGGAAGTCCAGGAGCGACTCAGCGGCACAGGCTTCATCACGGTGTCCTGATCTTCTGGGTCCGGGATGAGGGAGCGTCTGGCCCCGTGACCCCCTTTTATTCCCCCGACCCTCCGCCAGATCCCGCTCCGGCTTGTAACTCTGTTCGTCTGTCAGGATGGATCACCCGGTCTTGGACTATTGCTACACTCATGGATTCACCTCGGACTCCCTTGGACAGTTTGCCTCGGACACACCTCCCCCGAACACCCCTGTTTCCCTCCAGCCCCGGCTGTGGAGCATCTTCAGGTGTGAGAAAGACAGGGCAGTCAGCAAAGGTAATGGTCTTTTTATCTGTGCTGCCCGCAGTTTGTCTTTGAGGACAACATGAAGGAAGTTAAGGAATTTCTACAGGTAACAGCTCCTCTTCCTTTTATCAGCTGTGAACTTCACACCTGAAGGAGGAGCAGGTCCTGAGCCGCAGAGCCATATAATAACATAGCGCTTTCGGGGTTCAGGGGGGTCTGCGCCCTCGCCACCACCACCGTTAATGTTCTTTTTCTAAACTTTCTGCATAAACGGTAACAAAAGAAATACAATCCAAACCAGAGTACATCTAACATATCGAGATAGAAAGAACAGGTACACATGACGAAATCAATTCAGAATGATCCAGACGAGTTTAAACGAAATTAAACAGAGATGACGTCCGCACTGCTTCATCGTGTGACGCTCAGGGGTGCTGCAGTAGAGCCTGAGAGCAATAACTTTGAGAGAATCAGGTTGGCGGCGGCAGCGGTGGCGATGCAACCGTATAATCTATCATTTTAGAGCAGCAGAGCACTAGGCACAAGCACTCGTGTTGTTCATCTTGACAGAATATTCCATTCATTTCAAGGTATTTTTATACAGTGCCTTTCACAACAAGGTTGCCCCCAGGTGCTTAACATAGCAAGTGACCCTACATGCGTGAACACAGAACAGAAAAGACCAGGAGACAA
This sequence comes from Lepisosteus platostomus, assembly GCF_059453375.1. NCBI lineage: Eukaryota > Metazoa > Chordata > Actinopteri > Semionotiformes > Lepisosteidae > Lepisosteus > Lepisosteus platostomus. The sequence continues at coordinate 3,121,933 of NC_142616.1, forward strand.
CGGAGGAGAGGAACCACAAACCCCTCAGTAAGGAGAGAAAAAATCCTCTGGGGGTCCAAGGTCAACTGGCTGCCCAAACCCTCTGGGCATGCTAACATTATAGAATTAAAAAAGAAAGAAATGAATGAGGGTATTAATCCAGCCATCATGTCTTCTGTGTGTCAGTACTCCATGCAGATCTCTGTGGACCAGTAAATCCTCCTAAACGACAGCTATATCCACGATGTCCCTCTTGGATCCATGGCAGTGATGCAGCATCCAGCTCAGATGGTGCCCAGCCTGGGTGCCATCCAGACGTGGGGAGGAGAATAGGATAGTCTGGTCAGAACAGATGTATCTGCCTGGTGGGCCAACACAGAGACATACAATGGCCTGTACAGCAGCACCAGCAGCCATGGCTGCAGCAGGCTATGATGTCAGGTGTGAGGAGGCGAAGCTGCAGTCATGGGTCTTCAGTCTGGATCTGAGGACAGATTGACTCGCAGGTACAGGCTATGATGTCAGCTGTGAGTAGACTAGGCTGCAGTCATGGGTCTTCAGTCTGGATCTGAGGACAGATTGACTCGCAGGTACAGGCTATGATGTCAGCTGAGAGTAGACTAGGCTGCAGTCATGGGTCTTCAGTCTGGATCTGAGGACAGATTGACTCGCAGGTACAGGCTATGATGTCAGCTGTGAGTAGACTAGGCTGCAGTCATGGGTCTTCAGTCTGGATCTGAGGACAGATTGACCCGCAGGTACAGGCTATGATGTCAGCTGTGAGTAGACTAGGCTGCAGTAGTAGGTCTTCAGTCTGAATCTGAGGACAGATTGACTCGTAGGTACAGGCTATGATGTCAGCTGTGAGTAGACTAGGCTGCAGTCATGGGTCTTCAGTCTGGATCTGAGGACAGATTGACCCGCAGGTACAGGCGATGGACGCTGCGCATGGGGCCGCCCGGAGATCATCCGCCGAGCTGTCGCCGAGCGATTTCGTTCAGCTGCGTTTGTCTTCCGGCCGGTTTAATAACCCGCTGTTCTCGCCCAGACGGCGACCCGGGGAATTGAAACGCCGCCGATACTTCCAGCCACACCTCGGCCCTCTTACAGAGCCGCACAGGGGTCCTCACAGACGACACCCCCCCGACGGGCAGGCACGGCAGCGGAAGAGGCAGAAGCCCGAGTCCAGCGAGACCGCGTCTCAGAGCGCGTCTCCCCCACCACACCCCCGGCCCGCCTGGTCCTCCAGCACGGTTCCCCCTCCCTCCCCGCTCAGTGCCGGTCCTCGGTGTGAGCCGCTGTGTCGCGCTACGCCTAGTTCCTCGTCCCAGCGGCCGTGGGAGGGGTGAATCGCGCAGGCGGCCGAGATAGATAGATAGATAGAGGAGACTTTATTGATCCCGTAGGGACATTGATGTGTTACAGCAGGCCAGCCCAAGACAAGCAAAAACAGACATCGGAGTAGTTATAAAACAAAAGAACACTAAATAAATAAAAATGAATAAATACATAGGTGTGTGCAAAATGTGCTGATCATAGTCGCTATAAAAACAATAACATATGTGCAATGTGCATAGCTTTATACAGACTGAGTGTCCAAAAAGTCCAATGGAGCACCATGCTGTCCATAGACGAGCAGATGAAGGGCTGACAGTCCTCGCCTGGGGCAGCGTTATACACCCTGACAGCCGCCGGGAGGAGAGACCTGCGGAAACGTTCCCTTGAACACCGCAGCTGGAGCAGTCTGGTGCTAAAGGTGCTCCGCTGCCCAGTAACAGTCCCATGAAGCGGAGGAGAGGCGTCGTTCATGATGGCTGTGAGCTTGGTCAGCATTCTCCTCTCGGCCACCACCTCCATGAGTACTGTAACACTTCGGGGGTCAGGCGGGCGCCCCTGTCGCATCAGGTCGGCCCCCCACCATCAGGGGCTCAAACCCGGGACTCCCGCATCACTCAACAAGGACCCAGCCCGGTGAGCCAAAGAGAGATCTTTTTACAGCCCAGTAGCTGTAGTCCTGCTATCACAGGGAAGGGCGGCGACGTCACCGCTCTGGTAAGCCGGCTCTTACACACCCTGATGGCCGTATGCGTTACACTCTCCCCCACTTAACTCGCCGTCCCCGGCGAAGGGCTATCCCATCCCACTGCTGACACCAATGTAATGCAACAGGGGCTCAGGCGGGCGCCAGCTGTACTAGTCAAAAAAAAAAGACGGCTCGTGGAGGTTCTGCGTCAACTACCGCAAGCTGAACGAGGTCACCCGGAAAGATTCCTACCCCCTGCCGAGGATAGATGACGCCCTGGACTACATCACCGGGTCGACCTGGTTCAGCTCCCTGGACCCCCGCTGCGGCTACTGGCAGGTACCGCTCGCTCCCGATGCTCGCCTGAAGACGGCCTTTTCCATCGGCCAGGGCCTCTGGCAGTTTACTGTCATGCCCTTTGACCCGTGCAATGCCCCGGCGACGTTCGAGAGGCTGATGGAGAGGGTGCTGGCATCGGTCCCGCGGAACCAGTGTGTGCTGTATCAGGACGATCTGCTGGTTCATGCACGGAGTTTCGACCAGGCCTTGACGAACCTCCAGGCGGTGCTGGCCTGCATCCGCCGTGCTGGCCTGAGGCTCAACCCCCGCAAGTGCGAGCTCCTGCGGCGGGAGGTGACCTTCCTGGGTCATGTCGTTGGACCGCGAGGGATGGCTACAGACCCAGGTAAGGTCGCTGCAGTGAGGGGCTGGCAGCTCTCTGGGGTTCCTACCGGAGGTTCGTCCGGGACTTTGCCAGCATCGCTGCCCCGCTGCACCGCCTCACCAACAAGGGCCGACCCGATGCGGCAAGGGCACCCGCCTGAACCCCGTTGCGCTACAGTACATACGAGTACAGCAAGTGGGGCTACCGTGCTGCTGAGGAGCGGGGGAAAACCCTTTTTGGTTTAGGATAAGGATGGACTGCGCTCTGCAACGGGATTGATTTTTTTGTTGTGACTTGTTATTTTTGTATATTAATAAAAAATGCCTTATTCCTCTCTGCTGCTTTGTGGTTACGGACTCTTGGTTCTCTCCTTCGACCACGGCTTCAGGATCACAGCTTGGCTTCGGTTCCTCTCTCCCTGGTTTGGGGGGTCACTGGCTTCCCCTGCGGACGTGGGCTTGTTTGGCGGTGCAGATCTCCTGCAGGGTCACTCCTCCGGCTCCCGCGAGTGGGTTCGTTGGCCGGATCTCTGACGGGCGGTCCGGAACGGTGACGGCAGGAGGTCTTGATCCCTGTTGTACAGCAGGGTCACTGAGCGGGGAAAAAGCGCACCTTGTCGACGGTCCTCTGTGTTTCGCCAGGTCGTGTGCGTAGCCTTTTGGACACTGGCTGTGGCGACAGGGGGCTGAGCCGACACGCAGCGAGTCGGGTCGCTCAGAGGATCGGGAGACGAGCTTGTCAGACGCTGCAGCTTTTTTCTTTAATAAAAAGCCCTCAGAGGCGCTCGTTCAAATTCTGTGCCGTGAAGCGGGGCGAGTGGAAATATTTCACGCCAGGTCCCCCGCCGTCAGAATCTAAACCACTGTTTGTTCTACTGCGGGAAGGTCATGGCTCATCTTTTTAAACAGTCGAGCTGTTGTCATCGATCCGCGGATCTTCGCAGTCACGGCCACGCCGCGGATCGCCACGGCAGCGCCGCGCACGCCGGCGTTAAAGCCCGTCAAACGTGTGTCGGTCCCGCGTGTTGCGGCGCGGAGGCAGACGTTCAGAACCGCCCTGTGCGAGAGGTCTCGGGTCGGGTCTCGTTCAGAAGGTGGCGGCGGGTGTCGGTCGCTGTGAGAAATGGGGGGTTTATAACCTCGCAAATCATCACACGTAGTGAAGAGAAGCTGTGCCGGCGGTGTAACGCCCTCATCGACACCCCTGACGCGCACCTGAGCGACAGGCCGCCTGTGGAGACCCCCACAATCTCACACACGGACGCGCAGGAAACGGGGACGCGCACCCCGGACGACGCTCCCGCCCGTGTCGAAGAAAACTCGTCTCTCGATCGGGGGAGGTGGGGTCAGGAGGCGGGACCCGGTGCGGGGCTCACCCCGGTGGAGTCTGGGCGGGAGATCGACTGGGTCCCAGAACAGTGTGGGGCCAAGAGCGAGAGGAGCAGCCGGGCTCTGAAACGAGGGCGAGGAGTCGGCAGCCGAAAGGTAATCCAGCCGATAGAAGAGAAGAGTAACTGGTTTCAGAGACGAGTAACTGGTTTCAGAGCTCAGGGAGAGAGAGAGGGGGGTGTGAACAGGGTGCGGGGGTCGTTCAGCGTGACTGGAGCTCGTGGGCATGGCGGGGCGCTTGCGTGCTCGTGGGCGGGTCGTGACGGGGGGGGGGGGCACTCGAGTCCTTGATCCGTGCGCGCGGGGAAGACGCCACCAGGCAGATCGGAGAGCAGCCTCTCGCACAGATCTGTGGGTAACCTCTCCCCCGCGGTGGGAAAGGCGCTGGGTTTCACACAGATCTCCACATTCGGAGTTGTGTTTCTCTCTCTCTCTACACAACACTTCTCTGTGACTGACCACGTTCTTCTTCAGAAGCGATTTTACCTTGTTGACAGAGACAAGGGAGTAAACAGGAGAGGTGGAGTAAACAGAGGTGGAGTAAACAGGAGAGGTGGATGTTCACACTCTTCCTCACCCCTCACGCTCACGACAAACGAGGCTGGGAGTGTTGTGGCGAAGCGTGTTTCGAGGATTTGGCGTGTAAATGCATTGAGGGGCGTTTTCAGAAACCGTACTTTCGTGTCGCGCAGTGGCAAGGGGGTCCTGACGACTGCCTGGTAATCCCACAGCTCGTAGATGAAAAGATGGAGGTGGAACTAACTAATCAGGGTGGTACAGTAATGAGCATGACCGTACAAGCTCTGGACACCGGCTTGATCGATGCTCCGAACTTTCTCCCCCCGTGACCAGCAGCCGGGGGGCTCCCAGGGGCCAGGGGGCGTTTTCCAACCCTGAGGGACACAGCGGACAAGCGGGAAGAGGCAGGACCGGCGCCCGCTCCGGATCTCGAGGGTGGGAAGGACACGCTGCCCGGCGAGGAAGACGGGTTTGTGGGACGGGCTGAGGAGTGCAAGGGGACGTGTGTTTCACTCTCTGGGTGAACTGGAACGTCACTGTGTGGGGGGGAGGGGTGCAATTCTTCACATTCTTAGCAGCCGTCTAACAGCTCCCACCTCTCAACAGCCCAGCTGCAGCTCCTTCAGCAGATCACCTGTACCGGCAACACGGGCTTCAGCAGATCTCCTTTACTGGCTACACGGGCTTCAGCAGATCTCCTGTACCAGCTACACGGGCTTCAGCAGATCTAAGAGGTTTGTTCCAGGCTGAAAGGAGAAGAGAGAAAACAGAATGTTTCGGCTGTGGAGCATCTTCGGGTGTGAGAAAGACAGGGCGGTCAGAAAAGGTAATGGTCTTTTTATCTTTGCTGCCTGCAGTTTGTCTTTGAGGACACATCAAGGAAGTTAAGGAATTTCTACAGGTAACAGCTCTTCTTCCTTTTATCAGCTGTGAACTGCACACCTGAAGGAGCGTTAAAGCCCATCAAACGTGTTTCGGTTTCTCTCTCTACACAACACTTCGCTGTGACTGACCACGTTCCTCTTCAGAAGCGATTTTACCTTGTTTACAGAGACAAGGGAGTAAACAGGAAGTGTGAAATGAGCTAGAGGCTCTGCGATTGTGGCACTAATGTCAAAGTCAAGTAACGCCCTTGAATTGTCCGTTGACACTGCTGCTGAGCAGGGCAGGCAGAGGAGCGAACAGTCACTGTAGTACAGGCTGAAAAGAGGTGGATGTTCACACTCTTCCTCACCCCTCACGCTCACGACAAACGAGGCTGGGAGTGTTGTGGCGAAGCGTGTTCCGAGGATGTTGCGTGTAAATGTATTCTTCAGCAGATCTCCTGTACTGGCAACACGGGCTTCAGCGGATCACCTGTATCGGCTACACGGGCTTCAGCAGATCTCCTGTACCAGCTACACGGGCTTCAGCAGATCTCCTGTACTGGCTCCCCAGACACAAAACTGTCACTGTATTCGGCTCACCGCACTCCTGGGACACCCTGGACACATTGCAGCTCTGTGAATGTCGCCGCTGCCGCCTCAGGTCGATCCCCCCACCGCTGGGGACTCGAACCCGGGCCTCCGGCGGCGCTCCACAGGGACCCAGCCAGCTGAGCTAGAGGGCAGATCTCCCCTTGACGAGGGGTCGACCTGCGAGTGTTTGGATGAAAAGGCAGCCTGCGCCACCTGCCAACGCGCTGAAGACGCGGCGGGGAAGCCACAGCGGTCTCCTGCGCGAGCGCTGCGCTTGTGCCGGTGAAAGTAACTTCCCTGCTGCTCTCGTTCCCGAGATATAACGTCTAACGATTGACGTCTGACCTGGCACTGACGAGTGAGACCGGTCCGGTTCCCCTATGAGGTTGTGGGGGGGCTGAGTGACGTCACGACCCCGAACGACAGCAGCGCCGACGCCACCTTCAACAGCACACGAGCGCAGCGCTGACGAAGGAGGAGGGGGGTTTCTTCATTTGTGCTGTCTGCAGGGGGGTGGGGGGGGCAGCTTCCCGGCGCTCGAACCCGACCGTGTCGACTGTGGCGGGTAAGGCCTGCGCGAGGCGTGTCCCAGCGCTCGGGTGACCCCGTTTCGATCAGGGGATGATGCCCTGTGCCCTCCTGGTCCGGCGCTGAGGGGGAAAGCAAGCAGTGTCCCCCCCGGCGCGCTCCCCGCGGTCCTCCGGCAGGGGCTCGTCTCCCAGACGCTTCCCGGCTGTGTCCGCCAGGGGAGAGCTCTCCGCTCCGGAAGTCGGGCTGAAGAGGCTGCTTGGGGATTGGCCCGCCCGTGAACAGAGAGAGACAGGAAGACACACGGTGTCGTGTTCACAGGCGAAGGGGGTTTGAGGGAACGCTCCTGCTGACTGCCATTTTGGCCTGCACCTACACAAACGCGCACACACACACACACACACACACACACACACACACACACACACGCACACACGCACAGGGACAGGTTAGAGTGCTACACACACACACAGGGTTAGAGAGAGAGGGGGGTACGGAGAGAGAGACCGTCATGCTTTCAGATGAAATGACACCTGCTCGTTTCGATCTGTCTTTATTTCGAGAGCGATGGCGTTTTAAACTGCTCGATGCCCACCAGCACGCAGTGGGGCTTGTCATGCAAGACCGTGACGAATTCGCCATCCACGCCTTTGAAAGGCACGCAACGCAGAAGCGGCGCCTAGACGTCGCCTATGAACTGGTGTTCTAGGATTTCTGTGTATAGACACGCCTGGTGATAAACCCGCCCGTCATATTGACAGGATGGGGCGATTTTACTCTTCCGCCACCTGATCTGGGACCCAGCACCCTCGTCAGAGGGTCATGCTTGTACATAAGAAACCGGGTATCCCTCCCAACAACCCCCACAGCCCGGCTCATGGGGTGGTCTTTTCCAGAGCCCGGGAGGGGACCATCGGTAGGAAAAAAAAGTGAAATATCGAGGGAACGATTTACACAGTGTGCGCACGAAAAGGCTAAATCGTTCCCTCGTTTTCTCTCAAAATAACGTTTTCTAACTCTGCCCTTCGCAAGGACAGGTGCGGCACTAGCAGTGAAAGAGAGCTGCAGTCCTCACTAGGAAGTCCAAGAGTACAGGAGCTACAGTGCCCTAATAACTCCTCCCCGAACCAGAATAAAACTTCATCAGTTCATCTCTCTCCATTATCCCAATCTACAGCAGTGTCAGACAGTTCGGCTTTATTGCACTGATATAAAGACACAGTAACGCGTTTGATAGTTTTTGATACTGTATGTTGTAATATGCTTTGATATTTCCTTTTCCTGTGCATTCATTGTGCAGGGAAACTTCAGTGACCGTATGATTTTCCTTGCCGTTGGCTGCAAGTTTTCATACACAGTTTCAATTTCCTCAAGGGCTTTGCTGAGGGGAGCGAGTACACTTTCCCACTGTTCGATAACATAAGCAGGCTCTTGAATAAGGGTTTTGTGAGCCAGTTCTTGCAGAATTTGTTCAATGTTGTGTGCATTTGGCATTCTTCGGCAGCTGTAGCTGTCCAAGATTTCCAGTAATTCATCTTGGTCAGAACTGTTGAAGTCTCTGCGACAACATTCCAAGGTATAACGGTCAGATTCTGAGACATACTTTACTTTAGAAAATTGTCAACAAGATCACTCTTCACATATCCAAGAGCTGCCTGTTCCAAGATTACAGGAGCAAGCTTGATGGGCAAATACTTCTCTTTCTGCCAACCAAAAGAAATAATTTTACCTATATTTTTTTGCCATAGTCATGTAGGAGAAATGGTATCTTGAAAGTGCTGCCTGTTGTACATTGTTCATAGAATTCATGCCAGAATTCAGAGAGGCAATCTCTGAGAACGCCTCCATCATCATATCCATTCTCATACTGCCCATTTGGTAGTAGAAGCTTTACTTGAATTTCTGATTGAGTATATGAAAGGCGTTCATCAGTGAAATGTTCAATAAGCTCAGATAGTATCTGGCTGCGATGGACAACAAGGATTTTTTTGTCTGGTTCCCTGAGTTCTTGTGCCAGAGGCAAAGTGTCTTCTAGACTTTGTTCTCCCATCTCAGAGAGGTCTCCATTGAAAATTGTAATGATATTGCTATCCTCCACATTTTCCCCAGTAAACATGGTAGAACTTTGCTGAGCTAAACTGGAATCGTCTGTGACATCTGCAGGATGAAATTGTGCCACGTCATCACTGCCTAAGTTCAAATCATTTCCAGTATTTCCGACATAGATGACATCTAATGTTTCTAATTCCAATGCTGGATCAATCAGTGAGTCTGTAGAGGGAAAATCCTGTGTGTTTTCCTGCGAGGGACCTGCAGTGTTTGATTCTTGCTGTGTCTCCACACCACCACTGTCATGTTTCTTTTTGGTTGACTGATAGAACCTCATGACAGTTAACTTTGAGGCTTCATATAGAGCTCCCACTGTACTGTCCTCATCTAAGGAAACGTCTTGATAATTTGTCAGATCCACCTCAAACTCAGAAATATTTCCATGTGCATTCTTTCCATCTGGGAAAAACAAACGTATTGCCTCCGCTATGAGGTCTTTTTTTTCCAGTGCTTTGAAACACTTAACTTTCGTGTTCCACCACCCTTTTTGGTTCTCACCTGGATAAAGCCTCCTTCTCCTTCCTCATACAGCATCCAGCCCAACTCCACTTTCCTTACTTTCCTCTGTGTGTTCACCTCTTGATGATGAGCGATGTTTTCTGGATGCTTACACTTTTTTCTTTTATTCAGTTTTGACTTCAGTCTATCAAAAAGCTTTGATTTCCTACTGTTGGGCTCTTTTTCGTGTCTCCTACAATATCCCATCACTGCCAATCTGCCTCCATAAGACGGCAAATAATCCCTCATCTGTTCATCTGTCATTAACATCAGGACACTGGCATCAATCTAAAAATGAAGAGTGTATTATCAATTTTCAGTTTCAAAATACCATACTTAAAGCATCATTTTATGTGGATCAATATGCTGATACTGGTTTAAGGAAAAAGTCCATTCGGGATTGTGGAGGTACTGTATGAAGTGAAAAAATCTACAATACGTGAAAATATCAATATACTGTACAGTACTGTGCAGAAGTCAGAGACCACCCTTGCATTTATTTAATTTCCAGTTCAAACAGCCATTCAGTGCAAATTATTTAGTTTTTGGTGTCAGAAAATAATGCAAGAAACATATATTTGACAGAAGAGTACACTAAATATAATATCAAATCTATCAGTATTTAATTTGCCCACTCTTTACTTTTGTGCACCCTTCTGGCACTGTAAGTCTTCCATCCGTCCAATCAAACAAGTTACAGCTGTGTCCTCCCAACACAAGTTGATCCCAAAACTGTCACTGACATTATATTAGAACACTTTCCATTAAAAGTGACACTAACATTCAAACAACTACCCAAACACACCATAGCTGCCTTGCACATGTCTTTGTCATGTGCATCTGAAATGGCAAGAGGCGATATTTCTGATGAGATTAGCTATAAAGATAGTTCACTTGCATTAGGAAAATATAAGCCAAAGGAAAATAAGTGAAAAACAAGTTTCCAAAACTGGAGATAAAAATTACTACAATATATAGAGAAAATGGGACTCCTAACAATCGTGCAAGGCCTGGTAGACCACTGAGAACATCACCATCACATAGACAGAAGTTAACGTTTAGATCACTCTTGCATCAGATCTGAAAAAAAATCCACAAGTGTTTCTGTCAATACTTCCATTGTAAGAAGACAACACAATGCTATGGGTCTGAAGGGATGTGTATCTGTCAACAAGTCACTATTTGAAAAGGAAATAGACAAAAGAGAAGAAAATTTGCCCTAGAACACCAAAACTGGACACTTGAGATAAGTAAGGTTTTATGGACGATGAGTTACAGAGTGGATTTGGATTTGAACCAGCAGAAGCAGAAAATACAACCAACTTCTAAGACTGAACTTTGGAGGTGTTTACAGGAAGCATGAAAAAATATCCCAGTGGATTTATTTGAAAAACTCAAAGAAAGTCTCCTGTAAATAATGGAAGCTGTAATAAAGACAAAGGGTGGACACGCTAAACAATGAAAGATCTGACATGATATTTAGTTGTGGATGCTTTTGTGTAATTTTGTGTTAAATATATGTTTCCTGGAATAATTCCTGACATTGAAAAATAAATCAATTGCACTTAATGACCGTTTTGACTGGAAATTAAATAAGCGAAAGGGTGGTCTCTGACTTTTCACAGTACTGAAAGTGCTGTTAATATCTACAGTAGGTCAGTGGGAGTTAGTTATAATAGACATGAACACATTCATTCTGTTAACTACCTTTTCTTCCTTCATTTTTTCGATAGTGGACTCTGGAATGTCCCTCTCCCTGAGGAAATCGATAAGATCCTCCATCCTGCAATTGTGGCCTAGGAAGCACACATGGGACAGTGGTGCAGCATTGATTAGTTAGCAGAGTGTAATTACCTAGCCTCCTGTTTGCCCAGACTCCAACAGTATGCATTACAGTACATTTAGAAGTAGTCCAGGACAGGCAACGATGACCAACACTCGCCACACATTTGCATTCACAGGGTGCACATACAGTAGGTCACACCCCAAGGGTATGTGAATGACAAATGTAGAGCAGGCTTTTCAATTTAATCTGACTTGTCACATACAGTATGCATACACAGGCAGCACCTCACTCAACTAATCACTGTCTATAGAACAGCCGGTGAGCCTGAGCTCAAAGATACAGATTTGAAACAGTCTAAACTCTGCAGAAAGTTATATCTCCTGAAAGAGGGTTGGTCAATACTAACCTAGTGACTAGTTTTAACCTACTCGACCTTGTAATCATCTTAAGAGCAGCTAACTTATCAAAAAGTTACAGAAAGCTGAATCAAACCACTGCTGTAAAAACATGTTCTGTAAACCAAAAATTGATATAACTAAGTTTTGGAATTGTTACCAAACGCACACGAATGTCTTCAGTATGATCACGGCTGTTTTGTGCGTGTCACTTGGTAATTTACAGCCTTAGGAAGCCGAAAAGACCGGATGGAGGGTTTGTAAAAATGAGACCGTTGTGCCTATCAAAGTCCGGCTCGGGAGACACACGGGCCGCTCCCATGGCAAGACGTTTGCGACAGTTAAATGTCGCCTGATCATGTTTAGTAAACATAAACATGCTTGTGATCCTGGTATGTTTCTGAGAGATACGCAATCACAGAATTGTATCCGAGCAATTAGACGGAGAGATACTGGGGTTTGGCCAAGTACATTATTGGAAGGATATTGAAAATAAATAAGCATATCAAATCTCTTAACGTACAAAGGGGGAGAGTAAACCAAAATAATAAAAGACGTTCCCTTTAATGTATGTCTGTATTGTTACGGGTTTCATTAATTGTATCGAAGCAAATTTATGTTTTGATCGTGAATAGGCGACCCCAGATTGACTCGCGTAGAAGCTCATAGCACCATCCTCGCTCATATGTGTCCAAAGCTGTGTTACTGTGCTGAAATAGCTGCTGGTAAAGTGTTTGCAGGAGCTGCCTTGTACAAACGGGCGAAACCCCCACAAGAGTATAGGCCTACTGTTAGTTTTGCCTCATTAATTAGGTCGCACTTGGAAAGGTTAAATCGATCAACCAAAACCACCCAAGTAGCTCTTGCATATTATTTTTTTTTACTTAGCTACGTTAGTCTATGTACAATTTACGCAGACGTTATTTAAGTCTGTGAATTGCATGAAGGTATCAGTAGAATGTGGCGCTGTACCTGGATTGAATTGTGAACAGAAGATTTCCAACGCCAGATGAGCAACCTACTGTACTTTCATTGCTGGCGCCAGAAGTGACGTCAAAACTGTGAGACTTGAAGTCGCAATTCTGAGTTGCTAAATCGCAATTCTGAGATACCATAGCGCGTTTTTTTTTACTCCCTGGCGGAAACGGGCTTCCATAGTATGCAGAGCCAGGGAGACGGCATCATCCACTGATGTGTTGTTCTGGTAGGCGAACTGCAAGGGGTCCAGGGACTCTGTGATGGAGGAGTTGATGTGTGACAACACCAGCTTCTCCAGGCATTTCATCACCACGGATGTTAATGGTGGTGATGAAACACCACCAACATTGTTTTTACCACATTGTAGTCATAGAGAAATTTTAGTCAAGCGGTTTAATTTATGTGCATAATAAAATGTATTTCTAAGAGAATATTTAACAGCTCTAAGTTCGATACTCATTTTGTCAACAGTGTTTTCCCGCGGTACAGCACTGCGTCACGAAGCGAACAATTTTTAATTGTAGCGCGTTTTGTTCCAATACAGAGGAACTAAAATAAGCGAAATGAAATATATTTATATATTCTACATGCCAAAGTTTCACAAATAATCCCTCAGATAATGATGTTGAATACACAAACTGCCAAAGCAGTGCAGTAATCTTCCGGTGCAGTCTCTCGTGTTTTGGGTTAGTTTATATATATTAAACACAGCTGAACACAACCGCAGGAATGAGTTTAACTTCACTTCTTACTAGAAAAGCAGGTCTGTCGCCATATTCTAACCCGCTTGCTCTAGGGAGCGTCTCACAATTACCACACTAACCAGCGCTCAAGGGAGTGTGTTAAAACTACCTCTCACGACACAGTCCCTCTGTGGACAGAGAATCGTCCACATGAAATATCCAAACGGCAGGACAGAACACAAGACTGACACGGAGCCCAAGTTTCTGTCCGTGAAGAAAAAAACTCGCCGCTACCAACAAACTTTTGGGCTTCATATGAAGGAAAACGGAGCTTTCACTGGCCCATTACCAAACTTCATTGGGAAATAAAATAAAGAAAAGACTAGAAAGAAGCATCCACTTTTCCCTGGATCACGATCAGAGATCAAATAAAACGTCTCTCACAAACCACCACAGTAAAAATAAACCCCAAACGAACATAAAATACCGAATATAGTCATGTATCCCTGTATTAAAGGGAGCCGGGTATTAGACTGGCTGGAGCTGCTCACAGACACAGCGCTGGTGATAAACTACAACTCCCATAACCACCCTGAGCCACTTCCTGTCTGCGTCACAGTCCCTATACCTCCTGGCTGTGGTGACGTCAGCGGGTCCCTCCCCGTTCTGGCAGCTTCACAGTCACCGGCGCGCGCAGGAGAGACTCACACGGGATTTCATTTTTAAAAGTTTATTTTCTCAAAAATTAGAAAAAAAACACAGCAGGGTTTCCAGAGATATTTACAAGTCAGGAGTACAGCAGGCTGGTAGCGCTTTATCTCGCCCTCTCTCGTACATGTTATTTTCCCCCGTTTAAATGTATTATAGTAAATAAAACAATTTAAACACAACATCATCTACAATTACTACTATATTTCTGACCTCATCTCACTGCCCGTCAGTAAACCCGTCTCCCAGTGTGAGCAGTGGACAGAGAGCTGGGAGAGAGTCAGCCTGTGTTCATGAGTCAGTGACGGGTTTAATCTCCACACTGACAGCAGGCAGCAGCTCAAGGTCTTTATCTGAATCCCCAGTCCAGAAGACAGGATAGATCTTCTCCCCCTGAGTGAAGACCATGTCAGTGAAAGTGTAGACATGAGCTCTGGACTCCACTGTGTAAAAGGAGACCTTCCTCTCCTCAATATCCACACACACCCCCAGCTTCCTGGGCCGCTTACTGAGGGGCAGAGGGGTCACAGGGGCAGTGAGAGCAGAGAAAGGGTGAGACTCCAGACACCAGTAACCCCACTGGGGAGAGAAGCTGAACCTCCCTTTCCTCTTTGCAGACTCTCTGGTCACTCCTATTGTCCACCAGTCATTCACCTCCACCTCCCAGTAGTGTCTCCCTGAGGTGAAGGCCTCCCTGCTCACGACACAGGGATAGAGATCAAACCTGTGAGGATTGTCGGAGAGACTCTTCCTCTGTCCCCGTCTCACTCTCTTCCCATCCTCAGACAGGCTGAGCTCACAGTGAGCTGTATCAGGGTCCAGAGTCACAGCAGCTGGGGAATAAAACACAAACATCACAACAGGCTCCTGCCGATCACAGTCCAACTCAACTCCATCAGACTGTGAAATGTCTTTGTCCCCAAACACACCGAGAGAGAAACACCAGTCAATTACTAATGACTGCTCTTCCCTTCCAGAGAAACGACATCTTCTTCACTGTTTCACTAGTGTTACACATGGGAGTGATCCCCAATATCCTCTAAATACAAACATGTCATGTTTCATCTTGTTTCGATGAAACTTTATTTTCTTAAACGACATTATTAATAAACACAGGACCGACCGGACTGCAGGAGAAACTACAGCCCGACCACTCGCTTTCAAACACTTCACAACCCACCACAACGACCTGTATACTGTAAGAAACTGGACAGCCTGTCTGTTAAACCGGTTTATTTCAAATCCCAGTTCAGCAGCTCGTTCATCTTCTCTGAGACCATTTTCCTGACGACGCAGAATAAAAAAGTGCTGAATTCAAAGACTGTGTAATGCAAGTTTTTACAGAAAAAATATAATGGAAAAAGCAAAACCTTGTTCAGATATAAGAAAGCCTTCCCACTTACTTTGAAAATGCGAAGAAATATCCAAAGTGTTCAATTTAAAGCAGAAATAACACATCCAGAAATCCGGAGAGAAAGACGAGAGAAACAGAGGCGCTCATACTGACTTCAGACTGCTCGCGCTCACTGTCCGCCTCTCTGATTGGGCACACCAGCTGTCAATCAGTGAGCTCTGACCACTGAGAGACGGGGGCGGGGCTTATACATGCCCAGAGCGAATGGGGGTTTTCATCGATTCAATTCAAGAAGCTTTTTTCGCATGACTAATGAATATTGACTTAATACTCTCCTCATACTTAATACTTCAGTGTAAACTCTTAATATTTAATACTGAGTTAATACTCCCCTTTGCCTGTCTGCCTGTCAATCTAGTGAAGATCAAAGATATTCTTATCAGCTCTTGTTTTCTGACTCCTGGAGCCTAGAAAGGCTGACACAGTCACCTACATGAAATTATAAAAACACCAGCAGCCATATCACTCTGCAACTCACAACTGGCAGCCCACTGCAGCTCAGCAGGTGTGAGCCCGGTCAGTACCTGGATGGGAGACTTCCTGGAAAAAACTAAGGCTGCTGCTGGAAGAGGTGTGAGTGGGGCCAACAGGGGGTGCTCACCCTGCAGTCTATGTGGGTCCTAATTCCCCAGTATAGCGATGGGGACATGATACTGTAAACAGGCGCTGTCCTGTGGATGAGACTTAAACCCCAGGTCCTGTGTGGTCATTAAAAATCCCAGGGTGTTTCTTGAAAAGAGAAGGGGTGTAACCCTGGTGTCCTGGCCAAACTTCTGCCTGGCTTTTACCCATCATGGCCTCCTAATAACCCCCCTCTCTGAACTGGCTTCATCACTCTGCTCTCCTTCCCAATGAGAGCTGGTGTGTGGGGAGTGTTCTGGCACACTATGGCTGCAGTCGCATCATCCAGGTGGGGCTACACACTGGTGGTGGTGGAGGGGAGTCCCCATTACCTGTAAAGTGCTATATAAGTGTAAGCAATTATTATTAATACCTGAATTCATTTCTGGGCTCAGAGCGCCTTTATTTCAGTGATGAGAGAGGTCGCCCTCTTCTGGACACTGCAACTCTGAAGCCATCGTGACAACATCTTAAACTGATATTTCACACTTATTCTGTGTAGAACAGGACACAGTGTCAAACACTGATTTACTCCACAGGAGAGTCTATCAGTCTGGAAACACAGACACCCTCTAGATCACTCCTGTTTGAAACGAGGTCCCCAATATCGCAGGCAAACACCCCAATACACACTCACTCTGGTGGGACTAGTGAAATAATATTGACACTCCAGTGTCATTCTTAGTGAAACACACCACTGGGTCTCTTAATGACCAGGACCATGTGAGAACACCAGCTGGGCTGAAGAGAAAGACCCCGAAGTTATTACCCCTGGCCAGTAAGAGGAGCCCTACAGCCCCAGTAAATAACCCTCTTAAACTAACCATGAGCACCTGACTCTGATGAGCACCTGACCAACAATAAAGACATTTTTATTTTGGCAGGATATCAAGAACAAATGATGTTGGGTTTTCCTATCGCTCTGTTTGTTCAGACAGATCAAGTCCTGACTGTTTCTTCCTGCTGACCCATCAGCCTGGTTGACATGTGAAGAGAAGCAGCCATTTCTCAGACAAGAGAGAGGCCTACAGGCCCCAGAGGAGCCCCTGTACCAGAGTCACACTGCTGCCTCTCACAAGAGGCTGTGTGTCTGTGAAGCTGCAGGGGAAGAGCACTGTCATCATACCATCATTATTCTGAGACTGGCTGTGCTCCTGAATATTCCAGTTATTCACAAATCCAGGGTCTCAGACTCTGACACATTCTGACAGATGGAGAATGGCAAAGGGCTGTGGCAAGACGGACTTCCCAAGGAATTCTACACCTGCTTCTGGGACACCCCAGTGGCAGACCTGGTGGAGGTGGAACAAGAGCTGTTCCATCAGCAAAAAGCTTGGACACAGGATGAGGGAAGGTGTCATCTCTCAGCACTTCAGGAGGGGTTCAAAAGATGCTCTGCATGGACATCAAGATCGTGTCCAAGCTACTGGCCATTAGACTGAGGACCGCCCTGCCCCACTTCATCAACAGTGACCAGACATGTGGGGTGGGAGGGTGATAAGTCAGCTGGAACTTCCAGCTCACCAGAGATGCCATCACCTGGGCCGAGGACCAGAACGTGCCCATGATGGTGGTGAGCCTGGACCAGGAGAAAGCCTTCGACACAGTAAACCACAGCTATCTGTTCAGAGGGCTGGAGCACTTCAGATTCTGAGAAAGTTTCAGTTGCTGGACAGAGATACTGTACTCTGAAGTGGGCAGTAGGGTCAACATGAACAGACATCTTTGGGATTTCATCCCCCAGGAATCTGGAGTAGGACAAGGGTGTCCTCATTCACCTCTTCTCTATGTTCTCATTACAGAGCTGTAGGCAGAGGCACAGGGGAAGTCCTCAAGATCTCCCAGTACACATAACGCTGTTCCTGATTACAGACAGGGGATTGCAGAGTGGGCTGCAGGTTAGGGAGCAGCCCACTCTTTGGACCCTGGAGGGACAGGAACATGCCGCCAGAAGGTCTCAAGCTTTGCATGGAGCCCCTAATGATACTGGTGGTTTCATTCCAGAGCCGGGACAACAAGAACATAAACTGGACAGAGAGGACCGTCAAGGTCAACGTGTAACTGGGCCTGTGGAAGACTCGCACGCTGACTCTCATGGGGAAAGTGAGGGTGCTGAAGGCAGACACCCTGCTGGCTTTAGCTGACCTGGTCGTGAATGAAGCATCTGATCCGGTGTCATGCCCTCTGCAGCCAAAGGGCGCTCCTACTCTGTCCTGTCCCCAGTTCATTGTGCTTTGCTGTCCTTCCAGTGTCTCTGTCTCTGGGGATATATATGTCCAGGTATCTCATTCCCCTTCGCTCATCATTGAAGTTCGGATGTCCTGAGACCCGCCCAGCACCAGGTCGCCCCACGTCCGCTGCCTGAGGACATTGGTTTCTATACGACTCCTGAACAGCTGAGCCCAGGCTAACCCCTGTTCCACCACTACGCATAGGGTCTTTTTCACTCTCCTGCCTCTCCACGATTTGTCCCTTCCGACATCCATGACAGAATGCTGAGCCTCCTACTGACCCTGCGAGCGGCGCTTTTTTGTTTTTCCGCAGTTTTTTTTCCTCTGGGCTTTTTTTTTCCCTCAGCTCTCCTATTCTAATCGCGAGATTCTTTTTCCGACTCCTGTGCCTGTGAGCAGGCCGTGTGCCTGGCTTTCCTCGGGTTGTCCACTCCGATATCAGTGATAGAATGTTGAATGTGCCTATTGCCCAGTCTGTGGTATTTTACCCGGGTTTTTGTCCTTTTGTTTGTTTCTGCCTGGTGTTTTGCTTTTTTCACTTCCTGGTTTCCCCTTCTCTCTGGTCCCCCTGTCCCCTGTGTTGTAGAACTCTTGGTTCCTATCTGTTTATTGTGGTTTGTTACCCTGGTCTCCCAGGTTTATTTCTGTCGTTGTTTGTGCTTGTTTACTTGTCTTTGTTTGTTTTATGTCTCCGGAGCACTACCCCGGCCCCCCCTTCCGCTACCCAATAAAGGTTTCTACCCTGGAGGAGGGGGTAGCTCTCAGCCGTGGACTCCCAGAGGTTTCCTTTCAGTTAAATGAGGTTTTCCCTCCCCCCAGTGCTGTGCAGCTCGCTTATTTGTATGGGCGTCAGGAGCCGCCCATGAAGGGGAGGGGGTACTGTCATGGCCTCTGCAGCCAGAGGGAGCTCCTACTCTGTCCTGTCCCTAGTTTCCTGTGCTTTGCTATCATTCTAGTGTCTCTCTCTCTGGGAATATATATTTCCGGGTCTCTCATTCCCCTTCGCTCACCATTGACGTTCGGATGTCCTGAGACCCGCCTAGCACCAGGTCGCCCCACGTCCGCTGCCTGAGAGCTTTGGTTTCTATATGTCTCCTGAACTGCTGAACTGTTTCATCAGAGCACTGGACAGGACTGAGAGCTGAAGAAAACCCAGAAAAACCTGTTCTTTAGTGCTCCTTTTGAGAAATGGACAATCACAGTTTCAAAGCCAGGACAGCAGCCAGTGGTTACACCCAGGAGGCTTGGAGGGGCTCTTATTGTGTGAACCAGCCTCACTGACCACTTGCAAAATAGAATGATTGATAATGGACAATCACTCTTTTTGAGACGATTTAAATTCTGTAGAAGAGTTGTTGTCAGAATAGTATTCTCTGTAAGCACTGTGCACTGCACATTGATGTAATAAAGTGCATTTTCTTAAATAAACTACACCCACTGGAACTTCTGTGTCCATCTGTGTGTTTGACACAGTGTGTCTCTGATCCACACAGAGTGACTGTCTGCAAGCTTGACTTTCTGAATTCAGACGTGTATCAGCATGTATCAGAGTGTGAATCAGTGTGTGTGTCAGAGTGTGTATCAGTTTCTGTATCACTGTTCCTGCTGTGTGTTTGAGCTCCAGGTATATTTCAGAGGGGATCTGTTGTGAAAACAGACTCACAGTGGAAAAGCTGTGCTATGGACCCGGGCTCTGGAGTCAGCAGACTGTAGACTTCAATCACTGGGGAGACACACAGAGAAATGTCTCATCAGGGCTTCAGTAACAGAGTATCAGGAATAACATGTTCTACTGGACTGGGACTGTAGCCCCTATTAAAACATTCCTGTTAAACTATATACAGCACAATATAACAACACACTTACTGTCATAAAGATTTGTGAGACTGGAGATTTTAAGATATTTCACCTAGAATTTGAATCATTGACTGATAAGCTGCTCTGATAAATACAGTCACTGCACAAAAAATCCATTGACAATATAAGAGAGAAACAGGAAATATATAAGCTGTCCAGAAAGACATCAGTGTGTTTCCCTACTAACCTGTTGTGGAAATCTTTCTTGATTCCTTCTTGCAGAGATCCTCCAGTCGCTCTTTCAGGCCAGAGACAGCTCTCCTCACTGCCTCAGGAGAGAAGTGTGAACGGACAGGGACACTGGGTGAGTCTCCAGCTCCAGGGGGGACACATACAGACTGGAAATTCTGCAGCAGGGAAGAAAGAGGAGTTTCCAATCAAACACAGCACACATTCCTGGGGAGAAGCCAGGAGCAGCTCTGTGTGAGAGACACCCTTCTGTACTGCAGAGTCACAGAGCAGTGATGTTACCTGGAGGAAATGGATGTGATCCTCTGTGTGTGAGAGCTGGTTCAGCTCAGAGTCTCTCCTTTTCAGCTCAGCGATTTCCTTCTCCAGTTGCTCTAGAAGTCCTTCAGCCTGACTCACTGTAGCCCTCTCTTGAGCTCTGATCAGCTCTGTGACCTCAGAGCGTGTTCTCTCAATGGAGCGGATCAGCTCAGTAAAGATCCTGTCAGTGTCCTGTACTGCTGTGCGTGCAGAGCTCTGAGGGAGGAGACACACACTGGATTATTACACAGGAAAACACTCAAACTACATTATGCTGTATGCTCTGTTTCCAAAGGGTACTGTCCAGTGTCCAGCTGTGGAAATGTGTGTCTGTGTGTCCACTCCTCTGATGAATACCCACTCTGAGTGACTCCACAGCCTGTCTCAGCTCCTGCAGCTTCTTCTCTCTCTCCTGGAGTCTCTGCTGGGTTTGTGTCTGTGTCTCCCCCAGCTGCTTCTGTGGAGAAACAGAGACACTCAGGACATTTCTGCTGTAAGAGAATCACATCACAGAGACACCCCTTAGAGTCACCCTGGGAAATCCACACTCTGTATCCCTGATGTCTTATCCACACGAGATGTGTTTCCTGGTCCTGTCTGACATGCTCCTGTTTCATGTCTAATCTACACCGGCAGCGTGTGCAGCGCAGCAGACACCTGACACCTGGGTCTGCACATCTGTATGTGAGGTGAAATGTAAAAAGAAGATAATTGTGTTTCAAATGATATATAAAACATCATCTAGAGATAGTTCAGGTGGGGAGCTGCGTCAGCATGCGTAGGCTGCAAAGGAACAAGCAATAGGTTTATTCCATACTGAAAAAAAGAAGAAAGAGAACACAACGTTTCGGCCGTGGAGCCTTCTCACACCTGAAGAAGAATAAACCTATTACTTGTTCCTTCATGATCTAGAGATTTCAGATTTCATTCATCTCAATATACACTAGTGTCCTGACTGCTCTCGGCATCTCAAAACAGAGGACTACAGCAGTGCTGATGAGCCTTGTTGCCACTAGTTTCTCTGAGTGGTCAGAGGAGACCCTGTGGCTGACATGCTTGACCGCTGGATGAGGTTCTGGACCAGGCAGACCCTGTGTCCGACCACATCTCACATCCTGTCTGCTTCTGGGAAAATTCAGATCATTTCAGAGGACAAAAGGAAACATGTTCTGTGTCAGATTGACTCCAGCAGAGCCCAGCGTGAGCCTTATATTTAATAAAGCAGGTGAAGGTATTATACCACAGTTCACTGGTTTATATGTCTGAGATCCACCACCTGCCTATTAGATCCCCTTCCCAGCACTTTATTTCAATCCTGTTTCTCTGCTTTCTGCCGCATAGTCCTCAGTATAATAAATGAATCCTTGAGCACTGATGTGGTACCAGTGGCTTCACAACTGCTGCTGTTACCCCTGTGTGAGAAAGAGAATCATGGCTCTGGACAGCCTGAACAACTTTCACCCTCTCTCCAACTTTCATACCCTTTCATTACCTTTTCATGCAGAAAGTTTACAGTGTGCTGTTAGATTTCAGGTATAAAATCCTCTTTGAACTCCAATATGGTTTCAGACAACCTCACAGCACAGAAAGTGCCCTGGTCAAAGTCACTAACGATCTTCTAACGGCTTCTGATTCTCGTTCTCTTTCTGTCCTCATTCTTACTGAGCTCAGTGCTGCTTTCGACACTGTCAGCCATGACCTCTCACTTTCTTGTCTTGAGACTGTGTTTGGAGTTTCTGACACTGCTCTTCAATGGTTCCAGTCTTACTTCACTGATCACTTTCACTTTGTCTATCTTGGTGATTGTAGCTCTGAAATTGGACTCATTAAGTCTGGTCTTCCTCAGGGGTTGACACTGGGCCCCTACCCTTCAGCATGTATGAGTTCTGATGATACTCAAATCTGCAGTACAGTCTGTCCATACTAAACCGACACTGACATGTCTCTGCTCTAATTGCTTCTCTGACATAAACACATGGATGACTCACAATTTCCTTCATTTAAACTGCGACAAGACAGAAGTCATGTTTCTTGGCACACCAATGCAGTATCCTTATCTGTGGATGACACTGTACTGGAGTCACAGTCAAAATTGAACAACTTGGGGGCGATATCTGATCCAGGATGACATATTCAACAAATTATCAAAACATCATTCTTCCACCTCAGAAATACTGCCAAGCTGCGTCCTATGTTATATCTAATTGTTGCTGAAAAGCTGGTCAACTCTTTCATCTTTACTCATATTGACTACAGTAACGCTCCACTCGCTGGGGTATCTAAACCCACACTGAACAAACTTCAGTATGTCCAGAATATGACAGCCAGAATTCTGACCAGGTCTAGTGCAAGTGATCACATTACTCCTGTCCTGGAGTCCCTGCACTGGCTTCCTTTCAGGTTTCAAGTTGACTTCAAAGTCCTCATGATCCCCTAAAAGTCTCTGCATGGCTCGACACCTCAGTACCTGTCAGAGTTACTATCATCCTACTCCCCACCTCACAACCTTCACTCTTCTAATTCTGGTCTCCTGTCTGTCCCCCAAGCCAGCACTCTGGGTGACAGGGCTTCTCCTGCTGCAGCCCAGAGCTCTGGAATTGTATCCCTATGGATATCATAGAGTCACCTTCCCTGAGCTCTTTCAAATCCAGACTCACAATCTTCTGTTTCAGAAGGGTTTTAATTTAACTGGGTCTGTTTCTGCTTCTTTGCTTTTATACTGTTTTCCAAAACCCCCTTCTACCTTCTACCTTTTGTGTTCTGTAAAGTGCTTTGAGAAGCCATTTTAAATCTATCATATAAAAATAGAGTTTATTATTATAAATAATAATACTATTGTGCTGAAAAAAAAAAGCAGGACATCATTAATGAGGGTGCAGTCTGTTCTAGAGGTGTTGAGTGTGCTGTGAAGTTGTACGGTGCTACATGAGGACAGTAAAGAGGGAAACAGTGAAGGAGAGGAGGAGGAGATAATGAACAACAGACAGAAGAACAGGAGACACTTCAGAGACACAACAGTGTGGATCACAGCTGAGTACATGAGCAGGACTCAACAGTGGAGATCCAGCATTACAGATACAGTAAATACAGTCCAGAGATCACTTAAAGCCCCCAAATATCCTAAATATCCTTTTTACATTTTGTACTAGACACTAAACATTTTGTACCTGTTTCTCTGTCCTTCCTGCTGCAGCTGAGACAGTATCATGGCCTCTGTGTTCATCCAGTAGACAGAGATAACAAACACACTTCTGGTCAGTACGGCAATAGACCTCCAGCAGTTTGTCATGAGTGGAGCAGACCTTCTCCTGCAGTTGTCCTGTGGCATCAGCCAGCTCCTGTCTGTGTCCAGGGTGGAGCTCATTGTGTAGATTGAGGTGAGTCTGACAGTAAGAGGCCAGACACACCAGACAGGATTTCACAGCTCCCCTCTGTCTCCCAGTGCAGACATCACACAGCACATCTCCAGGGCCAGCAGGACTGTGAGCAGGAGGAGGACCACTGAGCCCTGTCTCCTTCAGTTTCTCCACCACTTCAGTCAGGATGGTGTTTCTGTGAAGATCAGGTCTTGGGGTGAAGGTCTGTCTGCACTGGGGGCAGCTGTAGATCCCAGTCTGATCTTCCTGATCCCAGCAGTTCTTAATACAGCCCTTACAGTAACTGTGTCCACAGAGCAGAGTCACTGGATCCTTCAGCAAATCCAGACACACTGAGCAGCTGAACTGGTCCTGAGAAAATGGAAAAGTGCCTTCTGCCATTTTTCTGAGAAGTAAAAACTGCACAGAGAGGAGCAGTAGAGACGGAGCTGCAGTGAGGCTGTTTCTAGTGAAACGAAACTGATCTCTGAGTTTCACTTCCTGGATCTGCACAGAGCTGCAGGGGTGTGATTATTAGGGGGTGTGGTTGTTAGGGGTGTGATTAGGGTTGTCAGGGGGTGTGGTTTAGAACTGCAGTTATGAAACGGCTTTGGTGGTTGTTGTTTGGGGAAGGTGTGGTGTTGTAAGAGATGTGACTTACTGTGTCATTTCGGACTGACAGAAAGAAGTTTTTTTAATAAACGTCGATGTCAGTAGCTGCTCAGGTGAAGTCAATCCAGTTGTTTGTGTTCCCAATAATCAAAACAATAAAATACTAACTCGCTCACACAGCATGAGAAGATCAGAGCATGATGGTGACAGACAAGAGGAGGCCAGCTGGCCCATCCAGCTGTTTAATCGTTGGGAGTTATTTGGCTCCAGGATCTCCTCCAGCTGTGTTGTGACAGAGGGGTGTCACAGCTCCACATGGTGCAGAGGATTTCACTGTCCGGGTGTGAGCTCTTACTGCGAGCAGTCCAGCCTGCTGTGTCTCTCTCTCCAGGCCAGTGAGCCCAGCCTGCTGTCTGGCTCTGCCCTGCAGCGTGTGGGCCAGCAGGGTACGTCCAGGGCTTCGTGCTTCACCTGCGCAGTGACCCCCCTGTGAGCCACACAGACCTGCGGAGCGCTGCAGAGAGTCACGAGCCCATCTCTCCCCCGAGAGACGCTAGAGGAGCAGATGGACAGGGCAGTGTCATGTGGGTGTGATTGTGATCTCCATCCACCCAGCGCAACAGCGAGCGCCTGATCTCTGTGTGCAGCAGCTCTCCTTCCATCCACAGGGACTGACAACACCCCGCGTGTCTGATAATTACTAGAAACTCATTAGTCTGACCATCTCATCTCATGTTACTCTAAGGGGTTGTGGAACCTGTTTCACACCCCCACCACTGTTTGTGTAAAGCAGTACTCCTGTGCTGTGATGGAAACACACTTTCTTGTCAACACCTCTGAGACGTTAATCAGTCTGGATACAGTAAGTCCCTCCTGTATCTCCTGCAGCTGAGATTCACTGGTGTTCAGTGTGACGTTTTCAGAGGTCGTCTGGTCACAACCAACTGGAATCTCAGGGCTGTACTCCTGAGAAAAGCCAGGATTTTGTCCTCAAGTCTTTTACAACAAAGGCATCCTAAAACACAAGCAAGTTCCCTCTTTTAGGAAGAGAACCACAAGCAAATGGAATCCTTAATACAAACACCTGTCACGCTCGTAAGCCCCTCCTCTTAAGGAGGCTCCAGCCCTTCCTAGTTTAGTGTTGATCTCCTGCACCTGCCTCCGAACACCCCTGTTTCCCTCCAGCCCCGGCTGTGGAGCATCTTCAGGTGTGAGAAAGACAGGGCAGTCAGCAAAGGTAATGGTTTTTTTATCTTTGCTGCCTGGAGTTTGTCTTTGAGGACAACATGAAGGAAGTTAAGGAATTTCTACAGGTAACAGCTCCTCTTTCTTTTATCAGCTGTGAACTTCACACCTGAAGGAGGCGCAGGTTTAAACGAAATTAAATAGAGATGACGTCCGCACCGCTTAATCATGTAATGCTCAGGGGTGCTGCAGTAGAGCCTGAGAGCGATAACTTTGAGAGAATCAGGTTGGCGGCGGCGGCGGAGGCGATGCGACCGTATAATCTATCATTTTAGAGCAGCAGAGCACTAGGCACAAGCACTCGTGTTGTTCATCTTGACAGAATATTCCATTCATTTCAAGGTATTTTTATACAGTGCCTTTCACAACAAGGTTGCCCCCAGGTGCTTAACATAGCAAGTGACCCTCA
Organism: Lepisosteus platostomus; assembly: GCF_059453375.1. Taxonomy (NCBI): domain Eukaryota; kingdom Metazoa; phylum Chordata; class Actinopteri; order Semionotiformes; family Lepisosteidae; genus Lepisosteus; species Lepisosteus platostomus. Next base: position 3,147,882 of record NC_142616.1, read on the forward strand.
AGTTGTGAACACAGGACAGAAAAGACCAGGAGACAATGGAGGAGAGGAACCACAAACCCCTCAGTAAGGAGAGAAAAAATCCTCTGGGGGTCCAAGGTCAACTGGCTGCCCAACCCCTCTGGGCATGCTAACATTATAGAATTAAAAAAGAAAGAAATGAATGAGGGTATTAATCCAGCCATCATGTCTTCTGTGTGTCAGTACTCCATGCAGATCTCTGTGGACCACTAAATCCTCCTAAACGACAGCTATATCCACGATGTCCCTCTTGGATCCATGGCAGTGATGCAGCATCCAGCTCAGATGGTGCCCAGCCTGGGTGCCATCCAGACGTGGGGAGGAGAATAGGATAGTCTGGTCAGAAAAGATGTATCTGCCTGGTGGGCCAACACAGAGACACACAATGGCCTGTACAGCAGCACCAGCAGCCATGGCTGCAGCAGGCTATGATGTCAGCTGTGAGTAGACTAGGCTGCAGTCATGGATCTTCAGTCTGGATCTGAGGACAGATTGACTCGTAGGTACAGGCTATGATGTCAGCTGTGAGTAGACTAGGCTGCAGTCATGGGTCTTCAGTCTGGATCTGAGGACAGATTGACTCGCAGGTACAGGCTATGATGTCAGCTGTGAGTAGACTAGGCTGCAGTAGTAGGTCTTCAGTCTGGATCTGTGGACAGATTGACCCGCAGGTACAGGCTATGATGTCAGCTGTGAGTAGACTAGGCTGCAGTAGTAGGTCTTCAGTCTGGATCTGTGGACAGATTGACCCGCAGGTACAGGCTATGATGTCAGCTGTGAGTAGACTAGGCTGCAGTAGTAGGTCTTCAGTCTGGATCTGAGGACTGAGATTGACTCGTAGGTACAGGCTATGATGTCAGCTGTGAGTAGACTAGGCTGCAGTCATGGGTCTTCAGTCTGGATCTGAGGACAGATTGACTCTCAGGTACAGGCTATGATGTAAGCTGTGAGTAGACTAGGCTGCAGTCATGAGTCTTCAGTCTGGATCTGAGGACAGATTGACCCGCAGGTACAGGCGATGATGTCAGCTGTGAGTAGACTAGGCTGCAGTCATGGGTCTTCAGTCTGGATCTGAGGACAGATTGACCCGCAGGTACAGGCTATGATGTAAGCTGTGAGTAGACTAGGCTGCAGTAGTAGGTCTTCAGTCTGGATCTGTGGACAGATTGACCCGCAGGTACAGGCTATGATGTCAGCTGTGAGTAGACTAGGCTGCAGTAGTAGGTCTTCAGTCTGGATCTGAGGACTGAGATTGACTCGTAGGTACAGGCTATGATGTCAGCTGTGAGTAGACTAGGCTGCAGTCATGGGTCTTCAGTCTGGATCTGAGGACAGATTGACTCGCAGGTACAGGCTATGATGTCAGCTGTGAGTAGACTAGGCTGCAGTAGTAGGTCTTCAGTCTGGATCTGAGGACTGAGATTGACTCGTAGGTACAGGCTATGATGTCAGCTGTGAGTAGACTAGGCTGCAGTCATGGGTCTTCAGTCTGGATCTGAGGACAGATTGACTCTCAGGTACAGGCTATGATGTAAGCTGTGAGTAGACTAGGCTGCAGTCATGAGTCTTCAGTCTGGATCTGAGGACAGATTGACCCGCAGGTACAGGCTATGATGTAAGCTGTGAGTAGACTAGGCTGCAGTAGTAGGTCTTCAGTCTGGATCTGTGGACAGATTGACCCGCAGGTACAGGCTATGATGTCAGCTGTGAGTAGACTAGGCTGCAGTAGTAGGTCTTCAGTCTGGATCTGAGGACTGAGATTGACTCGTAGGTACAGGCTATGATGTCAGCTGTGAGTAGACTAGGCTGCAGTCATGGGTCTTCAGTCTGGATCTGAGGACAGATTGACTCGCAGGTACAGGCTATGATGTCAGCTGTGAGTAGACTAGGCTGCAGTAGTAGGTCTTCAGTCTGGTTCTGAGGACTGAGATTGACTCGTAGGTACAGGCTATGATGTCAGCTGTGAGTAGACTAGGCTGCAGTCATGGGTCTTCAGTCTGGATCTGAGGACAGATTGACTCGCAGGTACAGGCTATGATGTCAGCTGTGAGTAGACTAGGCTGCAGTAGTAGGTTTTCAGCCTGGATCTGAGGACAGATTGACTCGCGGGTACAGGCTATGATGTCAGCTGTGAGTAGACTAGGCTGCAGTAGTAGGTCTTCAGTCTGGATCTGAGGACAGATTGACCCGCAGGTACAGGCTATGATGTCAGCTGTGTGTAGACTAGGCTGCAGTCATGGGTCTTCAGTCTGGATCTGAGGACAGATTGACCCGCAGGTACAGGCGATGGACGCTGCGCATGTGGCCGCCCGGAGATCATCCGCCGAGATCACCCCCCGACGGGCAGGCACGGCAGCGGAAGAGGCAGAAGCCCGAGTCCAGAGAGACCGCGTCTCAGAGCGCGTCTCCCATACACACCCCTGGCCCGCCTGGTCCTCCAGCACGGTTCCCCCTCCCTCCCCGCTCAGTGCCGCTCCTCGATGTGAGCCGCTCTGTCGCGCTACGCCTAGTTCCTCGTCCCAGCGGCCGTGGGAGGGGTGAATCGCGCAGGCGGCCGAGATAGATGGATAGATAGATAGATAGATAGAGGAGACTTTATTGATCCCGTAGGGACATTGATGTGTTACAGCAGGCCAGCCCAAGACAAGCAAAAACAGACATCGGAATAGTTATAAAACAAGACAACAAATTAAATAAAAATGAATAAATACATAGGTGTGTGCAAAATGTGCTGATCATAGTCACTGTAAAAACAATAACATATGTGCAAAATGTGCATAGGTTTATACAGACTGATTGTCCAAAAAGTCCAATGGAGCACTATGCTGTCCATAGACGAGCAGATGAAGGGCTGACAGTCCTCGCCCAGGGCAGCGTTATACACCCTGACAGCCGCCGGGAGGAGAGACCTGCGGAAACGTTCCCTTGAACACCGCAGCTGGAGCAGTCTGGTGCTAAAGGTGCTCCGCTGCCCAGTAACAGTCCCATGAAGCGGAGGAGAGGCGTCGTTCATGATGGCTGTGAGCTTGGTCAGCATTCTCCTCTCAGCCACCAGCTCCATGAGTACATACGAGTACAGCCAGCAGGGCTACCGTGCTGCCGAGGAGCGGGGGAAAACCCTTTTTGGTTGAGGATAAGGATGGACTGCGCTCTGCAACGTGATTGATTTTTTTGTTGTGACTTGTTATTTTTGTATATTAATAAAAAAATGCCTTATTCCTCTCTGCTGCTTTGTGGTTACGGACTTGGTTCTCTCCTTCGACCACGGCTTCAGGATCACGGCTTGGCTTCGGTTCCTCTCTCCCTGGTTTGGGGGGTCACTGGCTTCCCCTGTGGACGTGGGCTTGTTTGGCGGTGCAGATCTCCTGCAGGGTCACTCCTCCGGCTCCCGCGAGTGGGTTCGTTGGCCGGATCTCTGACGGGCGGTCCGGAACGGTGACGGCAGGAGGTCTCGATCCCTGTTGTACAGGAGGGTCACTGAGCGGGGGAAAAGCGCACCTTGTCGACGGTCCTCTGTGTTTCGCCAGGTCGTGTGCGCGGCCTGGTGGACACTGGCTGTGGCGACAGGGGGCTGAGCCGACACGCAGCGACTCGGGTCGCTCAGAGGATCGGGAGACGAGCTTGTCAGACGCTGAAGCTTTTTTCTTTAACAAAAAGCCCCCAGAGGCGCTCGTTCAAATTCTGTGCCGTGAAGCGGGGCGAGTGGAAATATTTCACGCCGGGTCCCCCGCCGTCAGAATCTAAACCGCTGTTTGTTCTACTGCGGGAAGGTCATGGCTCATCTTTTTAAACAGTCGAGCTGTTGTCATCGATCCGCGGATTTTCGCAGTCACGGTCACGCCGCGGATCGCCACGGCAGCGCCGCCCGTCAAACGTGTGTCGGTCCCGCGTGTTGCGGCACGGAGGCAGACGTTCAGAACCGCCCTGTGCGCGAGGTCTCGGGTCGAGACGCGTTCAGAAGGCGGCCGCGGGTGTCGGTCGCTGTGAGAAATGGGGGGTTTATAACCTCGCAAATCATCACACGTCGTGAAGAGAAGCTGTGCCGGCGGTGTAACGCCCTCATCGACACCCCTGACACGCACCTGTGCGACAGGCCGCCTGTGGAGACCCCCACAATCTCACACACGGACGCGCAGGAAACGGGGACGCGCACCCCGGACGACGCTCCCGCCCGCGTCGAAGAAAACTCGTCTCTCGATCGGGGGAGGTGGGGTCAGGAGGCGGGACCCGGTGCGGGGCTCACCCCGGTGGAGTCTGGGCGGGAGATCGACTGGGTCCCAGAACAGTGTGGGGCCAAGAACGAGAGGAGCAGCCGGGCTCTGAAACGAGGGCGAGGGCGAGGATCTGTGGGTAACCTCTCCCCCGTGATGGGAAAGGCGCTGGGTTTCACACAGATCTCCACATTCGGAGTTGTGTTTCTCTCTCTCTACACAACACTTCGCTGTAACTGGCCACGTTCTTCTTCAGAAGCGATTTTACCTTGTTGACAGAGATAAGGGAGTAAACAGGAAGTGTGAAATGAGGTAGATTCTCTGCGATTGTGGCACTAATGTCAAAGTCCAGTAACGCGATTGAATTGTCCGTTGACACTGCTGCTGAGCAGGGCAGGCAGATGAGTGAACAGTCACTGTAGTACAGGCTGAAAAGAGGTGGATGTTCACACTCTTACTCACCCCTCACGCTCACGACAAACGAGGCTGGGAGTGTTGTGGCGAAGCGTGTTTTGTGGATTTTGCGTGTAAATGTTTTCTTCGGCTGATCACCTGTACCTGCTCCCCAGACACACAGCTGTCACTGTATTCGGCACACCGCACTCCTGGGACACCCTGGACACATCGCAGCTCTGTGAATGTACTGTTAATGTACTGTAACGGACTCTGTTCACACTGAGCTCTGTCTGGGTTTATTCTGTTCAATCTCTGTCGCGCTGTTATCTGTTATGATGTCACTTTAATTGTGTGATGTTCACCCTCCCTGGTGAGCTCGCAGAAAAGACTAGTAGCTCAGGTGGGGAGATGCGTCAGCAGGCGTGGGCTGCAGAGGAACAAGTAAGAGACTTGTTCCAGGCTGAAAGGAGAAGAGAGAAAACAGAACGTTTCAGCTGTGGAGCATCTTCAGGTGTGAGAAAGACAAAAAGACAATTACCTTCTAGGCTCAGCTGTGGAAGATGGACACCCGGAAGCCCGTCTACTCGCGAGTCCAGGAGCGACTCAGCGGCACAGGCTTCATCACGGTGTCCTGATCTTCTGGGTCCGGGATGAGGGGACGTCTGGCCCCGTGACCCCCTTTTATTGGGCAGTGGGCCTGGGAAAACTACACTACCCGCACACCCTACACATGGTAGACCGAGACGAAGAGTCTTCTGCGCGTCGGCGAAGAGGCCGGAGGCTGCAGGGACCGGCACCGCCCCCCCCCCCCCCAAGGGTACGCCGGCGGCATCGAGCAGCTCGCGCTTGAAACGAAGCGCGCTGTGGAGAAAACCAAGCTCACTGGCGTAGGTTTTAGACATGACGGAGCCCGGGGAGGGGCCATCGGGGGGGTGTGTGATATCGAGGGAACGATTTACAATTCGGCCGCACAAAATAATGTTTCCTCTTCTCCTTTGTTTTCTTTGTGTGACTGAAGTCGCACGCACACAGAAAGTGTCTAACAGGCCAGCATGATCCCCGGCTCCTAACAACAACGCTATCAAAAACTATCAAACGCGTTACTGTGTCTTTGTATCAGTGCAATAAAGCCGACTGTCTGACACTGCTGTAGATTGGGAGAATGGAGAGAGATGAACTGATGAAGTTTTATTCTGGTTTGGGGAGGAGTTATTAGGGCACTGTAGCTCCTGTACTCTTGAACTTCCTAGTGAGGACTGCAGCTCTCTTTCACTGCTAGTGCCGCACCTGTCCTTGCGAAGGGCAGAGTTAGAAAACGTTATTTTGAGAGAAAACGAGGGAACGATTTAGCCTTTTCGTGCGCACGCAGTGTAAATCGTTCCCTCGATATTTCACTTTTTTCTGGCGAGGGTCATGGGTCTCAGATCAGGTGGCGGAAGTGTAAAATCGCCCCATCCTGTCAATATGACGGGCGGGTTTATCACCAGGCGTGTCTATACACAGAAATCCTAGAACACCAGTTCATAGGCGACGTCTATGTGCCGCTTCTGCGTTGCGTGCCTTTCAAAGGCGTGGATGGCGAATTCGTCACGGTCTTGCATGACAAGCCCCACTGCGTGCTGGTCAGCATCGATCAGTTTAAAACACCATCGCTCTCGCTCTCGAAATAAAGACGGATCGAAACGAGCAGGTGTCATTTCATCTGAAAGCATGACGGTCTCTCTCTCTCCGTACCACCCTCTCTCTCTAACCCTGTGTGTGTGTGTAGCACTCTAACCCGTCCCCGTGCGTGTGTGCGTGCGTGCGTGCGTGTCTGCGTTAGTGACATGTTCGGTCTTCTCGCGTGTGAGAGCACCTTGGGAGGTCAAGCTTAAGAAAATCCTCTCCACTCGGCCGCTTGTGGCGTTGTGTAGGAGGAGCACCCCTCTTGGGGAGTACACTTCGGGGGGAGAAGCCTTCCAGAGGCTCAGCCCCTCCAGAGGCTCAGCCCCGGCGGATTTAGACGACGTGACTATCCATGTGGAGATGTCCTGGAGACCGCCGTTGAACTCGGAGTAGTCTCTCTCCCCTGTCCACCACGTCGGCCTGCCCCTGCCCGTCCATATCGGGCACCGGCGTCCTGGCTCTCTGCGGAGCTCGGCTAAGCCGGCCGATGGGACAGCCAGTCTGACCCAGGCTCACACCCCGGGATCACCAGACCCCCTAGGGGTATAATACAGCGCGCTAAAACCCACGGCGGACACGATCGCCTACCCTCTGACGCAAATACGCACTTGTGTGCACATATTTCAGACACGAGGGGGCAGCAGAGGTGGAAATTTGGATCCATCAGGAAGAGCACACAGTCGAGCCCGAGGTGTCCTGCTCGACGCAGCAGGGTGAAGGTCAGCTCCCTCCAGGACAGCGAGGCCGGGCTGATCAGCAGCTTCTGCACTGCCTGCAAGCGAAAGACGTCCACCCGGCTCCGGATGTCGATGACTCCTTGCCCTCCGTCCTCTCTGGGCAGATAGAGGACGCCCCTCCGCAGCCAGTGCAGTCCGTCCCAGAAGAAGTCGAGGAGCGTGGCCTGCAGCTCCTCGACCAGTCGGACTGGTGGCTCCAGGCACACCAGGCGATGCCACAACATCGAAGCCACCAGGGTGTTGACAATCAGAACCCGGCCTCTGTAGGAGATCTGGGGGAGCAGCCACGCCAGCGGTCCAGACGACCTTTCACTTTTTCGAGGAGCCCCTCCCAGTTCTTTTTCAAGCTGGCCTCGTCCCAAAGGTGCACCCACAGGTATTTGAGTCCCCCTCTGGTCCAGCTGAGCCTCTCTGGCAAGACTGGGGGACCCATCTCGCTCCACTCCCCCAGGAGTAGGGCGCTACTCTTGGCCCAGTTTACTTTGGCTGATGATAGCCACTGGAAATCACTCAAAGTTGTCTGTAGCACCCTGACATCCTGTTCTCCTCCGACCACGACCATGATGTCATCAGCGTACGCCGAGATCTTGACAGTGGAATCGGGGCAGCCCGATATGAACAGGCCCCTGATGACCCGGCGCAGCTGATGTAGCAGAGGCTCAATGGCAAGGGAGTAGAGCATTCCTGAGAGTGCACAGCCCTGTCGACTCCCCTCCGCACTGGAAACGGAGCACTCAGCCCTCCCTTGACCTTTAGCACACTGAAGATGTCACTGTACAGCACCTGAATCATGGCGACAAAGACGGGGCTGAACCCGAAGGACCTCATGGTCCTCCACAAATACTGATGTTCAACCCTACCAAAGGCCTTTTCCTGGTCTGACGAAATGAGACCAGTATCTAAACCCAATAGTCTGGAGGTGACCAAAACATCTCGAATCAGAAATATGTTATCAAAGATTGACCTTCCGGGCATGCAGTACGATTGGTCGGAGTACACCACGGACCCCAGCACCACCCTCAGCCTGTTGGCCAGAGCCTTGGACAGGATTTTATAATCCACACACAGCAGGGCAACAGGTCTCCAGTTCTTAATGTCACACAGGTCCCCTTTCTTAGGCAGCAGGGTGACAACAGCTCTCCTGCAGCTCAGTGGCAGGTCCCCCTGCTCCAGACTTTCCAAATATACATCCAGCAGGTCAGGTCCCAGCACAGCCCAGAAGGCACGACAGAATTCGGCCGGCAGGCCATCGAGGCCAGGGGTCTTGCCATTGCTCAAGCCACTGAGTGCAGTGGAGAGCTCCTCCAGGGAGAGAGGCCTCTCCAGCCCTGCCCTCCCCTCTTCGGGGACCTGTGGAAGGTCTTCAAGGAACCTGCGTGTGCGGACCGAGTCCTCACTAGCCTCGCTGGAGAAGAGCGCTTTGTAGAACTGCACGGTCCTCTCCTGGATCTGCCCGGCCTCGTGCAGCTCCTGCCCTGTCTCCGAGCACAGGCAGTGGATTTGCCGGCTCTGGCCCGGTTTCTTCTCTAGGCCGAAGAAGTAGCGAGTTGGGGCGTCTACCTGTGATGCACTCTGAACCCTAGAATTTATTAGAGCTCCTTGTACTTTTGTGTCCAGAAGGCCAATGAGTGATTCTTTTTGGGTGTGGAGGTCATCAATTAGCCTCCTGTCTGCACGACACTCCAGAGCCTGGTGGAGCTCCAGAATGTCTCTCTCCAGAGCCTTCATGGACTCACGGTTCCCTCTCTTGACACTTCCTGAACTGCTGGCAGAACTGGCGAATCTGCACCTTGCCAATATCCCACCACTGCCTCAGGGAGACAAAGTGGGCTTTCTGACTCCTCCACTGCTGCCAGAAGAACACGAGGCAGTCACAGAAGTGAGTATCGTCAAGCAGCTGGGTATTAAAGTGCCAGTAGGCACTCCGGGACCTCACTGATGGCACAATGACTGTGCAGACAGTGAGACAGTGGTCCGACAGGCCCACTGGACAGATGGAGCACTGCTTGACGATGCTGTAATGATGTTTACGGCAGTAGAATCGGTCTAGCCTGGCCAGAGAGAGGGTATTCCCCCTGACCTGGGCCCAGGTGTACTGCCTCGTGTCCCCATGACATCTCCTCCTGATGTCAGTGAGATCAGACTTGATGAGGATCCTGCGCAGCTCCCTGGCCGACGGGCCATGTGGCTCTGCGTGATTCCTGTCCAGTGTGCTGCTCTCTGTGCAGTTGAAATCCCTCCCCAGGAAGACCAGCTCTTCAGGCTGGCAGGTCGCCAGTGCAGTCTCAAGCTCCCTGAAGAGGGTGACCCTCTCCCCGCCGTCGGTGGGTGCGTAAACGTTAATAAAAACAAAGGTTTTCTTTCCGATAACTACTCGCACGAGTAGCAGGCGACCCTTCACCACCTCCTGGACGGCGATAGAGAGGGGCTTGAACCCCACAGAGAACAGCACCGCGACCCCCGCGCTCACAGGGGACCCGTGACTGTACACGATGTCCCCCTGCCACTCCGCTGCCAGGCGACGATGTTGGAGCTGTCGGTGTGGGTCTCCTGCAGGAAAGTCACCTGCAGGCTCCTTTCTTTGATAATCTCCAACACCGCAGCTCGCTTCAAAGCCCTCCGGCACCCATCGGTGTTCAAACTCCCTATTCTAATGTCGCCCATATTTGCGGAAAAGAAAAAAAGAAAAAACATAAAACACGAACAGACATGAAGCACGCAGACGGATAGTGATGTGACGTGAGGGACAGGACTCATTCGTGCTGAGGTGCGTTCCGCGGTCCTGCCCTGATCTTACCTAATAGGCTCTTCAGACGCCATCTCTCCTGATCGCTGAAGTCATTCGCACCCGAGCCCCTCTTCAGATGGCGCGTCGCGGAGAGGACAAAGAGCTCGGTGTCGGGAAAAAAGTCCTCGACCACAGTTCCCCTCTTACCTTTCGTCTTCTCCAAGAACTCCCTGCTGCTCTGGAAACTGCAGCCTCCTCTGCAGCTCTGCCGGGCCGAGGAGCCCGAGGCGAGAGAGGAGTCGGTGAAGCCGCCCTCGTCGTCGCTCCCGGACTACGAGTGGACACTCCAGCACGTCCTCACTCTTCCGGTGTCGGAGTCACTCGCGGCCCCCGGGCTCCACCGAGGTCTCTGTGCTGCGCTTCTTCTGCACTGCACTCTGCACAGATTTTTTCGTGCACTTTCTCCGTGGTGTCTTAAAACCATCGTCTATTTTTCCAGATGATAATTCATTTCCTCCCCACACCGTGTCAACAGTTTTTGGTGGCGCTTGAGAAGCGTTTTCTGTCGGTGTCACTACCTGCTCTCTCTCTCCCTGACTCTCCTGAGCAGCGCTCATCTCTCCGCCAGCGCTCGTCTCTTGTTCTCCGGTGTGGGGGGCTCCCTGCTCTTCTGAGGGCTGCGGAGGTCCACTCTTTACTGTCTGCTCTCCTGCTTGGGACGCCACCGGCTCGGGCTCACCTGCTCCCTCCAGTGATCTCCTCTCCTGCACCCTGGCCGTGGGCTCTGTCTCCCCGCTGCCTCCCTGCGCTGCTCCGCTCCCCGCTGCCTGACGCTGTCGGCTGGGCTCCTGTGCGCCCTGGGGCTGAGGCTCTCTGCCCGTCTCGTCCTCCACCTCCGGGCAGTTCTTCACCACATGCCCTTCGCTCCCACACCTGAAGCACTTCATAGATTCCGAAGTCACGAATACAACGTAGTCACAGCTGTCAATCCGAAATTTAAGGGCCACATTGATCTCTTCCGTGGGGTTTTTTAGGATGACGTAGACTTGTCTCCGGAAAGAGACGACGTGCTTCAGCTGCGGTGCCCTGCAGCCCAGAGGGGCCCTCCTGATCGGAGAGACCACCTGTCCGTACCGGGACAGCTCCCTCTCCAGCAGCTCGTTCCTCAAGAACGGAGGCACGTTGGAGAGGGTAATCTTTCGAGCCGGGCCGCGAGAGGCAGTACCGGGGTGAAGGTGCCGTCCAGGACGACTCCCTTCTCCACCAGGGTGTTTGCCAAATCGGTAGACTGCAGGAAAATGACTATCCCTCCACTCATGCGGGAAGCGGACCTGATGTTCCTGCAGCCCACGACCTCCCCGACCGCAAGAACACACCTCTCCAGCGGACAGAACTCCGCAGGGGAGATTTTCACACCATGGCGTCGAGTTAGTTTCTCAAAGGAGAGGTCTGGAGGATCAGAGCCTCCAGAACCAGCCATGATGAGAAAATAAACCTCGCTTTTCCCAAAAAAAAGACAGAAAAACACAAAACCAGTGAAGAAACACCGCCACATGATCAAACCCACCGAAACTCCGCCCACTCACTCCCTCAGTCTCGCGAGAAACACACAGAGAGAGAGAGAGGGGTTCATACACACACACTGACTGGACACTCCAGTACATTAACACTGCACTGAGAGAGAGGGGGGTTAATACACACACACTGACTGGACACTCCAGTACATTAACACTGCACTGAGAGAGAGAGGGGTTCATACAGACACACTGACTGGACACTCCAGTACATTAACACTGCACTGAGAGAGAGAGGGGTTAGTACACACACACTGACTGGACACTGCAGTACATTAACACTGCACTGAGAGAGAGAGGGGTTAATACAGACACACTGACTGGACACTCCAGTACATGAACACTGCACTGAGAGAGAGAGGGGTTCATACAGACACACTGACTGGACACTCCAGTACATTAACACTGCACTGAGAGAGAGAGAGGGGTTAATACAGACACACTGACTGGACCCTCCAGTACATTAACACTGCACTGAGAGAGAGAGGGGTTAAGACAGACACAGTGACTGGACACTCCAGTACATTAACACTGACCTGAGAGAGAGAGAGGGGTTAATACAGACACACTGACTGGACACTCCAGTACATTAACACTGCACTGAGAGAGAGAGAGGGGTTAATATAGATGGAGTGAGAGAGAACCTTTATTTCTCTGGTTATGATCCTGCGCGTGTTTCTGGTGTGGGTGGCGGGTGGTAATGATTAACAGGAGAGAGAGGCGTGTCTCACTGCGGTGGCACACCTGATGGCAGCCCCCTGTCTGGGCAGCAGCGCACCGAGAGCACAGAAGAACCGCAGACGTGCAGCTCAGCTCCGCCACAGTGAAACAGGACGAGGCAGTTGTCCTGTGGCCTCAACCAGCTTGTGTTTCTTCAATGGAGCAGCTTCATAGTGAGGCTGGAGGTGAGTCTGACAGTAAGAGGCCACGCGTGACGAAACGAGCCGAGAGGAAGTCGAGGAGTCTGGGACGTGTAACCATCCCCATCCCTCCTCTAGGGGGCGCTCCGGTCCTCTCCGATGTCCCCTGGTGACGGGCCCCTGCCCCCAGTCCTGCCCCTCCCGCTGTTCCGGGCTCAGCACTGGGAAGACCCGCCTGCCAGCAGCTCCAGGAGAGCCCCGACGGCACGGCTTCACCCCGACTTCACCCTGACCCCTGACCCGGGGCTCGCAGCGCCTGGTTCGAGTCCCTGTCCCTGCCCCGGATCCCCTTCCGGATCGGAACCCGTCTGTCTCGGATGGACCCCCGGCTCCTGTTTCAGTAAGTTTGAAACATTTATTTTCATTCTCTAGGAATCTGAAAAGTGCAAAAGAAAGTGAACATTTGTTCTATGTCAAAAATAATCTTCTTATATAATTTCCTTCATCATCTCTGGCGGTTAATTGTTTTTTTTCTGATTGTGTCTTTTTCCTCTTGTACTGGTCTCTGCTCCTCTAGTTGTAGTTGAATCTGTAAATTCTTTAAACACTGAATCATTTAAAAAAAAACAACGAAACCAGCCCTGCTCAAACTCCTCAATCTCATCATGACAGCCGGCTGTTTCCCCGAGGCCTGGAACCAAGGACTGATCACGCCCCTCTGTAAGAGTGAAGACAGACTCCATCCCAACAACTACCGGGGCATCTGTGTGAACAGTAACCTGGGGAAGGTATTCTGCAGTATCCTGAACACATGAATACTGGCCTTCCTTACTGAACACAGTGTCCTGAGCAAGAGTCAGATTGGCTTCTTGCCAGATCACCGCACATCTGATCACATTTACACCCTACACACACTGATAGACAAACACGTCCACCAGAAACACAAAGGAAACATTTTTGGCTGCTTTGTCGATTTCGAAAATTCATTTGACTCGATTTGGTGTGAAGGACTCTTTTACAAAGCCCTCCAAAGTGGTGCAGAAGACAAACTCCACAACGTCAAAGTGCTCAGAGAACACATCCCAATCAGATCTTATGATGTTGGCACAGCTTTGCACCACATGCATATTATATTTGGAAGAACAAAGATAAAATAATAATAATAATAATAATAATAATAATAATAATAATAATAATTGCTGACAGTTATATAGCGCTTTTCTGGACACTCCACTCAAAGCTCTTTACAGGTCATGGGGATCCCCTCAACACCCACCAGTGTGCAGCCCCACCTGGATGATGCACCAGTACACTCACCACACACCAGCTCTCAGTGGGGAGGAGAGCAGAGGGAAGCCAGTTCAGAGAGGGGGGTTATTAGGAGGCCATGATTGGTAAGGGCCAATGGAAAATTTGGCCAGGACACCCCTACTCTTTTCGAGAAGCACCCTGGGATTTTTAATGACCACAGAGAGTCAGGACCTCGTTTTTACATCTCATCCGAAGGACGGTGCCTGTTTTACACTATAGTGTCCCCATCACTATACTGGGGCATCAGGACCCACACAGAGCGCAGGGAGAGAGGGCCCCCTGCTGGCCCCACTCACAGCTCTCCCAGGAGTCTCCCCTCCAGGTACTGGCCAGGCTCCCCCTGCTGGGCTCCAGTGGGCTGGGAGCTGGGAGAGAGCGCCCCCTGCTGGCCCCACTCACCCCTCTCCCAGGAGTCTCCCCTCCAGGTACTGGCCAGGCTCCCCCTGCTGGGCTCCAGTGGGCTGGGAGCTGGGTGAGAGCGCCCCCTGCTGGCCCCACTCACCCCTCTCCCAGGAGTCTCCCCTCCAGGTACTGGCCAGGCTCCCCCTGCTGGGCTCCAGTGGGCTGGGAGCTGGGTGAGAGCGCCCCCTGCTGGCCCCACTCACACCTCTCCCAGGAGTCTCCCCTCCAGGTACTGGCCAGGCTCCCCCTGCTGGGCTCCAGTGGGCTGGGAGCTGGGTGAGAGCGCCCCCTGCTGGGCTCCAGTGGGCTGCCAGTTGTGAGCTGCAGAGTGACCTGGCTGCTGTCCAGATCAAAACGTGCCAAACCTTTGGAAAGAACTAATAATGCAATTGGAGACTTGTCGATTGAGGTAATACAGCACATCTTGAGAGCTACATAGCTCAGTAGCTACGCTGAGCAATGAAGAGATTCGGAGCGCCTAAAAGCTGTTTTTGCAGAGGTACATCCCCTTCCACCCAAACCCACCCCTTTGGACATAACTTCTACAGAGGAGACAGCTCTAAAGTCAGGACTCCGCGACCCGGCAGTGGTGTTTTGTGGCTGTAAGTGACTGAACACGCGGTCTCAGAAGTGGTGAAAAGACCGACCCCCGACTAACGCCAAGCGTCCGCACGTCAGTACAAGACTTGAACTTGCGAAAGCATTTTTTGCTGAGGGGCAGAATCAGAGAATGTGGGGGCAGGAAGGAGGTGATGTGATGGTCAGGGGTGCTGCAGCAGAACCTTGAACTTGAACTTGAACTTTACTGCCATGTGTAACCGGTACTGGTCCAATGGAATTCTTACTGACAGGAAGTCTCTCGATTGCAAAACAGGTGTAAAAAACAAGACAAAGTGCAAACAGTGCATCAAGACAATATACAAACAAACAATAGACAATGTGCAAGTAAACATGTAGACAGTTTGAATGTAAACAATACAGACGTGTAAACAGTGACTGGAGATGTGCGACAGATAAGGAATCATAAAGAGGTAGATGGTGATGGTGTAGGTGTGGTCCGAGGGGGATGGCTCAATGTTTTCGCCAGTCTCACTGCTTGTGGATAGAAGCTATTGAAGAATCTGGTGGTCAGTGTCCGTATGCTCTTATATCTCTTGCCTGAGGGCAGTGGGGTGAAGAGCTCATGCCCGGGGTGGTGACTGTCCTCTGTGATGGCCAGAATTCTGCCACGGCAGCGGTCCTCATAGAGCTGTTTAATCTCGGTGAGACCGCAGCCGATGATCTTCTGGGCCATATTGACCATTCTCTGCAGTGCCTTTCTCTCTGGAGAAGAGGTGTTGCCATACCACACGGTGATCTTCTTGGTGAGGACGCTCTCGATAGTGCAGCGGTAGAAATTCACCAACACATGTACTGGCATCCCCCAGCGCTTGAGGCACCTCAAGAAATAAAGGCGCTGCTGAGCCTTCTTCATGATAGAGTCAGTGTGCACAGTCCAGGTTAGATCTTTAGAGATGTGAATTCCCAAAAACCTAAAGCTGGTGACTGTTTCCACTTCCGTTCCATCAATACTGAGTGGGCTGTGAGTGTGTGGCCTGTGTCTCCGAAAGTCCACTATTAGCTCTTTTGTTTTCTTTACGTTCAAGTCCAGGTTATTGCTATGACACCACCTAAGCAGCTGTACGACTTCATCCCTGTAAGTGGACTCGTCATCATCACTGATCAGTCCTATTATAGTGGTGTCATCAGCAAACTTAATGATGTGGTTGTTGCTGTGTCTTGCTGTGCAGTTGTGAGTGAACAGGGAGTACAACCTTGGACTCAGACAGCAGCCTTGTGGGGTTCCAGTGCTCAGGGTGAGTGGTGTTGATGTTTTATTGCCTATCCGCACCACCTGTGGTCTCTCGATAAGAAAGTCCAGCAGCCAGTTGCAGACAGAGGTGCACAGACCTAATCCCCTGAGCTTTGTCACCAGTTGACTGGGTATGATGGAATTGAATGCTGAACTATAGTCCACAAACAGCATTCTCACATACGAGTTCTTAGTGTCCAGGTGTTCCAAGGCTGTATGCAGAGCCAGGGAGACAGCATCATCCACTGATCTGTTGTTCTGGTAGGCGAACTGCAAGGGGTCCAGGGACTCTGTGATGGAGGAGTTGATGTGTGACAACACCAGCTTCTCCGGGCATTTCATCACCACAGATGTTAATGGTGGTGATGAAACACCACCAACATTGTTTTTACCACATTGTAGTCATAGAGAAATTTTAGTCAAGCGGTTTAATTTATGTGCATAATAAAATGTATTTCTAAGAGAATAACTGAACAGCTCTAAGTTCGATACTCATTTTGTCAACAGTGTTTTCCCGCGGTACAGCACTGCGTCACGAAGCGAACAAAGTGAAATATTTCAGATGCGGTCGGAGAGGGCGGTACTGAGAGTCCTGAACTGGACGTTTCTCAGGTTGTTCTGAGAGTCTGGACACGGCTGGGATTAAAACAATAGTTGAACAAGTAACGAATTGTAGCGCGTTTTGTTCCAATACAGAGGAACTAAAATAAGCGAAATGAAATATATTTATATTCTGTACATGCCAAAGTTTCACAAATAATCCCTCAGATAATGATGTTGAATACACAAACTGCCAAAGCAGTGCAGTAATCTCCCGATGCGGTCTCTCGTGTTTTGGGTTAGTTTGTAGATATTAAACACAGCTGAACACAACACCAGGAATGAGTTTAACTTCACTTTTACTTGAACAGCAGGTCTGTCGCCATCTTCTAACCCGCTTGCTCTAGGGAGCGTCTCACAATTACCACACTAACCAGCGCACAAGGGAGTGTGTTAAAACTACCTCTCACGACACAGTCCCTCTGTGGACAGAGAATCGTCCACATGAAATGTCCAAACGGCAGGACGGAAGACAAGACTGACACGGAGCCCAAGTTTCTGTCCGTGAAGAAAAAAACTCGCCGCTACCAACAAACTTTTGGGCTTCATATGAAGGAAAGCGGAGCTTTCACTGGCCCATTACCAAACTTCATTGGGAAATAAAATAAAGAAAAGACTAGAAAGAAGCATCCACTTTTCCCTGGATCACGATCAGAGATCAAATAAAACGTCTCTCACAAACCACCACAGTAAAAATAAACCCCAAACGAACATAAAATACCGAATATAGTCATGTATCCCTGTATTAAAGGGAGCCGGGTATTAGACTGGCTGGAGCTGCTCACAGACACAGCGCTGGTGATAAACTACAACTCCCATAACCACCCTGATCCAGTTCCTGTCTGCGTCACAGTCCCTATTCCTCCAGGCTGTGGTGACGTCAGCGGGTCCCTCCCCGTTCTGGAAGCTTCACAGTCACCGGCGCGCGCAGGAGAGACTCACACGGGATTTCATTTTTAAAAGTTTATTTTCTCAAAAAATAGAAAAAAAACACAGCAGGGTTTCTAGAGATATTTACAAGTCAGGAGTGCAGCAGGCTGGTAGCGAGGTATATCTCCCTCTCTCGTACATGTTATTTTTCCCCGTTTAATTTAAAAAAAATTATATAACGCATTTAAACACAACACAACATCATAATTTCTAAAATTCCTACTGTATTTCTGACCTCACCTCACTGCCCGTCAGTAAACCCGTCTCCCAGTGTGAGCAGTGGACAGAGAGCTGGGAGAGAGTCAGCCTGTGTTCATGAGTCAGTGACGGGTTTAATCTCCACACTGACAGCAGGCAGCAGCTCAAGGTCTTTATACTGATCCCAGGTACCGAAGACAGGATAGATCTTCTCCCCCCGAGGGAAGACCATGTCAGTGAAAGTGTAGACATGAGCTCTGGACCCCACTGTGTAAAAGGAGACCTTCCTCTCCTCAATATCCACACACACCCCCAGCTTCCTGGGCTGCAGACTGAGGGGGAGAGGGGTCTCAGGGGCAGTGAGAGCAGAGAAATCAGACCGGTTAGAGTCCAGACACCAGTAACCCTGCTGGGGAGAGAAGCTGATCCACCCTTTCCTCTCTGCAGACTCTCTGGTCACTCCTATTGTCCAGCTGTCATTCACCTCCACCTCCCAGTAGTGTCTCCCTGAGGTGAAGGCCTCCCTGCTCACGACACAGGGCCAGAGATGAAACCTGTGAGGATGGTCAGAGAGACTCTTCCTCTGTCCCAGTCTCACTCTCTTCCTCTGTCCCAGTCTCACTCTCTTCCCATCCTCAGACAGGCTGAGCCCACAGTGAGCTGTATCAGGGTCCAGAGTCACAGCAGCTGGGGAATAAAACACAAACATCACAACAGGCTCCTGCCGATCACAGTCCAACTCAACTCCATCAGACTGTGAAATGTCTTTGTCCCCAAACACACCGAGAGAGAAACACCAGTCAATTACTAATGACTGCTCTTCCCTTCCAGAGAAACGACATCTTCTTCACTGTTTCACTAGTGTTACACATGGGAGTGATCCCAATATCCTCTAAATACAAACATTAAACACTTGTTTTCACAGCGATGAAACTTTATTTTTTAAACGACATTATTAATAAACACAGGACCGACCGGACTGCAGGAGAAACTACAGCCCGACCACTCGCTTTCAAACACTTCAAACCCACCACAACGACCTGTATACTGTAAGAAACTGGACAGCCTGTCTGTTAAACCGGTTTATTTCAAATCCCAGTTCGGCAGCTCGTTCATCTCCTCTGAGACCATTTTCCTGACGACGCAGAATAAAAAAGTGCTGAATTCAAAGACTGCATAATGCAAGTTTTTACAGAAAAAAATATAATGGGAAAAGCAAAACCTTGCTGAAATATAAGAAAGCCTTCCCACTTACTTTGAAAATGCGAAGAAATATCCAAAGTGTTCAGTTTAAAGCAGAAATAACACATCCAGAAACCCGGAGAGAAAGACGAGAGAAACAGAGGCGCTCATACTGACTTCAGACTGCTCGCGCTCACTGTCCGCCTCTCTGATAGGAGACACCAGCTGTCAATCAGTGAGCTCTGACCACTGACAACCGGGGGCGGGGCTTATACATGCCCAGAGCGAATGGGGGTTTTAATCGATTCAAGAAGCTTTATTCGCATGACTAATGAATACTGACTTAATACTCTCCTCATACTTAATACTTCAGGGTAAACTCTTAATACTTAATACTGAGTAAATACTCCCCTTTTCCTGTCTGCCTGTCAATCTAGTGAAGATCAAAGACATTCTTATCAGGTCTTATTTTTGGACTCCTGGAGCCTAGAAAGGCTGACACAGTCACCTACATGAATTTATAAAAACACCAGCAGCCATATCACTCTGCAACTCACAACTGGCAGCCCACTGCAGCTCAGCAGGTGTGAGCCTGGTCAGTACCTGGATGGGAGACCTCCTGGAAAAAACTAAGGCTGCTGCTGGAAGAGGTGTGAGTGGGGCCAACAGGGGGTGCTCACCCTGCAGTCTATGTGGGTCCTAATTCCCCAGTACAGCGATGGGGACATGATACTGTAAACAGGCGCTGTCCTGTGGATGAGACTTAAAACCAAGGTCCTGTGTGGTCATTAAGAATCCCAGGGTGTTTCTTGAAAAGAGTAGTGGTGTAACCCTGGTGTCCTAGCCAAATTTCCCCCAGGCTTTTACCCATCATGGCCTCCTAATAACCCCCCTCTCTGAACTGGCCTCATCACTCTGCTCTCCTCCCCACTGAGAGCTGGTGTGTGGGGAGTGTTCTGGCACACTATGGCTGCAGTCGCATCATCCAGGTGGGGCTACACACTGGTGGTGGTGGAGGGGAGTCCCCATTACCTGTAAAGCGCTATATAAGTGTAAGCAATTATTATTAATATCTGAATTCATTTCTGGGCTCAGAGCGCCTTTATTTCAGTGATGAGAGAGGTCGCCCTCTTCTGGACACTGCAACTCTGAAGCCATCATGACAACATCTTCCACTGATATTTCACACTTATTCTGTGTAGAACAGGACACAGTGTCAAACACTGACTTACTCCACAGGAGAGTGTATCAGTCTGGAAACACAGACACCCTCTAGATCACTCCTGTTTGAAACGAGGTCCCCAATATCACAGGCAAACACCCCAATACACACTCACTCTGGTGGGACTAGTGAAATAATATTGACAATCCAGTGTCATTCTTAGTGAAACACACCACTGGGTCTCTTAATGACCAGGACCATGTGAGAACACCAGCTGGGCTGAAGAGAAAGACCCCAAAGTTATAACCCCTGGCCAGTAAGAGGAGCCCTACAGCCCCAGTAAATACCCCTCTTAAACTAACCATGAGCACCTGACTCTGACATGTCTGAGCTGCTTTGAGGAAAACAGGCTGTACTGTGACCCCAAGCTTCTCTCTGTCTGTGTGTCTGTGTCTCATGGAGAGCAAGCTGGGGTCCTGTATGTGAAAAGATGAATTCCTAATGCAAGAGATTGTATATGGCAAATAAAGAGATCTTGATCTTAAACGTGTGTCATTTTTACCATTTCTGTGACAAGTAGAATTGACACAGCTTTCCAAACATCTGTTCTTCTTGATGTGAAACTGCAGAAACATGTCCTGTACAGAGTGTTTGCTCACTCTTTCAACACTGAACAGAATACATTTACGATGACTTATACCTGCTGTTGGCTTCCTGTTACTGTTGGTCCCAGTAAACAACAAGCCAGCAATGAACAAACTGTGTAACGGGTTGTGTGTCGTCCTGAATTCTTTTTCTTTTTGTCTGTCATTCCCCTATCTCTTCACATTCATCTGCGCAAAATACACAGAAATACTGTTTCTTCCCCCTTCAACTTATACCTCTCCTGCATTTTACTGTGTAATTCCCAATTCAAGTGTATTTGATGTCTGCAGACTGTAGTCTAAAAGCATTTGAGGTTATTATTATCATCATTATTGTGAGACTGGCTCTGCTCCAGAATATTCCAGTTATTCATAAATCCAGATCGTGTCCAAGCTACTGGCCATTAGACTGAGGACCGCCCTGCCCCACATCATCAACAGTGGGGAAGGGGGAGAGATGTGCCGAATATCCCCCTGAAACTCCACTGCATCTTCTTCTGCAACCTCTGTCACTAGGGGCTGGACCCCATCAGTCACAATTCTCAGTACTTTGTCAGGCTGTGGTTCTCCCTCCCAGTGAAGCATCTGATCTGGTGTCAAACACTAGTCCTAAAGCAGAAAACTGACCGGAGACCTACTAGGAGGTATGAGGCCATGAGACAGCCAGAGCTCTGCACCAACAAAAGGCACTATACAAGGAAGAGAAAGGAGGAACTAGTCACCAGGGAGAGACAGATGATCCTACAGGTCACCGGGGAGGGGCTGACGATCCCATGGGAGACCTGGGTAAAGACTCAACCCAGACGACTAGACAACAAGCTGAAGGCCCTCAGCTGGATGACTGTGCACCAGAGCTGGTGACCAGAGAGGTGTCATGCCCTCTGCAGCCAAAGGGCGCTCCTACTCTGTCCTGTCCCCAGTTCCTTGTGCTTTGCTGTCCTTCTGGTGTCTCTGTCTCTGGGGATATATATTTCCGGGTCTCTCATTCCCCTTCGCTCACCATTGACGTTCGGATGTCCTGAGACCCGCCCAGCACCAGGTCGCCCCACGTCCGCTGCCTGAGAGCATTGGTTTCTATACAACTCCTGAACTGCTGAACTGTTTCATCGGAGCAAAAGAGCACTGGACAGTACTGAGGGCTGAAGAAAACCCAGAAAAACTGTTCATTGGTGCTCCTGTTGAAAAATGGACAATCGCAGTTTCAAAGCCAGGACTGCAGCCAGTGGTAACACCCAGGAGGCTTGGAGGGGCTCTTATTGTGTGAACCAGCCTCACTGACCACTTGCAAAATACAATGATTGATCATGGACAATCACTCTTTTTGAGACGATTTAAATTCTGTAGAAGAGTTGTTGTCAGAATTCTATTCTCTGTAAGCACTATGCACTGCACATTGTTGTAGTAAAGTGCATTTTCTTAAATAAACTACACCCACTGGAACTTCTGTGTCCATCTGTGTGTTTGACACAGTGTGTCTCTGATCCACACAGAGTGACTGTCTGCAAGCTTGACTTTCTGAATTCAGACGTGTATCAGCATGTATCAGAGAGTGAATCAGTGTGTGTGTCAGAGTGTGTATCAGTTTCTGTATCACTGTTCCTGCTGTGTGTTTGAGCTCCAGGTATATTTCAGAGGGGAAGTGTTGTGAAAAAAGACTCACAGTGTAAAAACTCTGCTCTGGACCAGGGCTCTGGAGTCAGCAGACTGTAGACTTCAGTCACTGGGGAGACACACAGAGAAATGTCTCATCAGGGCTGCAGTAACAGAGTATCAGGAATAACATGTTCTACTGGACTGGGACTTTAGCCCCTATTAAAACATTCCTGTTAAACTATATACAGCACAATATAACAACTCACTTACTGTCATAAAGATTTGTGAGACTGGAGATTTTAAGACATTTCACCTAGAATTTGAATCATTGACTGATAAGCTGCTCTCATAAATACAGTCACTGCACAAAAAATCCATTGACAATATAAGAGATAAACAGGAAATATATAAGCTGTCCAGAAAGACATCAGTGTGTTTCTCTACTTACCTGTTGTGGAAATCTTTCTTGATTCCTTCTTGCAGAGATCCTCCAGTCGCTCTTTCAGTCCAGAGACAGCTCTCCTCACTGCCTCAGGAGAGAAGTGTGGACGGACAGGGATGCTGGGTGAGTCTCCAGCTCCAGGAGGGACACAGACAGACTGGAAATTCTGAATCGGGAAGAGAAAGAGGAGTTTCCAGTCAAACACATCACACATTCCTGGGGAGAAGCCAGGAGCAGCTCTGTGTGAGAGACACCCTTCTGTACTGCAGAGTCACAGAGCAGTGATGTTACCTGGAGGAAATGGATGTGATCCTCTGTGTGTGAGAGCTGGTTCAGCTCAGAGTCTCTCCTCTTCAGCTCAGTGATCTCCTTCTCCAGTCGCTCTAGAAGTCCTTCAGCCTGACTCACTGCAGCCCTCTCTTGAGCTCTGATCAGCTCTGTGACCTCAGAGCGTGTTCTCTCAATGGAGCGGATCAGCTCAGTAAAGATCCTGTCAGTGTCCTGTACTGCTGTGCGTGCAGAGCTCTTAGGGAGGAGACACACAGTGGATTATTACACAGGAAAACACTCAAACTACATTATGCTGTATGCTCTGTTTCCAAAGGGTACTGTCCAGTGTCCAGCTGTTGAAATGAGTGTCTGTGTGTCCACTCATCTGGTGAATACCCACTCTGAGTGACTCCACAGCCTGCCTCAGCTCCTGCAGCTTCTTCTCTCTCGCCTGGAGTCTCTGCTGGGTTTGTGTCTGTGTCTCCCCCAGCTGCTTCTGTGGAGAAACAGAGACACTCAGGACATTTCTCCTGTAAGAGAATCACATCACAGAGACACCCCTTAGAGTCACCCTGGGAAATCCACACTCTGTATCCCTGATGTCTTATCCACACGAGATGTGTTTCCTGGTCCTGTCTGACATGCTCCTGTTTCATGTCTAATCTACACCGGCAGCGTGTGCAGCGCAGCAGACACCTGACACCTGGGTCTGCACATCTGTATGTGAGGTGAAATGTAAAAAGAAGATAATTGTGTTTCAAATGATATATAAAACATCATCTAGAGATAGTTCAGTTGGGGAGCTGCGTCAGCATGCGTAGGCTGGAAAGGAACAAGCAATAGGTTTATTCCATACTGAAATAAAGAAGAAAGAAAACACAACGTTTCGGCCGTGGAGCCTTCTCACACCTGAAGAAGAATAAACCTATTACTTGTTCCTTCATAATCTAGAGATTTCAGATTTCATTCATCTCAATATACACTAGTGTCCTGACTGCTCTCGGCATCTCAAAACAGAGGACTACAGCAGTGCTGATGAGCCTTGTTGCCACTAGTTTCTCCGAGTGGTCAGAGGAGACCCTGTGGCTGACGTGCTTGACCGCTGGATGAGGTTCTGGACCAGGCAGACCCTGTGTCCGACCACATCTCACATCCTGTCTGCTTCTGGGAAAATTCAGATCATTTCAGAGGACAAAAGGAAACATGTTCTGTGTCAGATTGACTCCAGCAGAGCCCAGCGTGAGTCTTGTATTTAATAAAGCAGGTGAAGGTATTATACCACAGTTCACTGGTTTATATGTCTGAGATCCACCACCTGCCTATTAGATCCCCTTCCCAGCACTTTATTTCAATCCTGTTTCTCTGCTTTCTGCCGCATAGTCCTCAGTATAATAAATGAATCCTTGAGCACTGATGTGGTACCAGTGGCTTCACAACTGCTGCTGTTACCCCTGTGTGAGAAAGAGAATCATGGCTCAGGACAGCCTGAACAACTTTCACCCTCTCTCCAACTTTCATACCCTTTCATTACCTTTTCATGCAGAAAGTTTACAGTGTGCTGTTAGATTTCAGGTATAAAATCCTCTTTGAACTCCAATATGGTTTCAGACAACCTCACAGCACAGAAAGTGCCCTGGTCAAAGTCACTAACGATCTTCTAACGGCTTCTGATTCTCGTTCTCTTTCTGTCCTCATTCTTACTGAGCTCAGTGCTGCTTTCGACACGGTCAGCCATGACCTCTCAATTTCTTGTCTTGAGACTGTGTTTGGAGTTTCTGACACTGCTCTTCAATGGTTCCAGTCTTACCTCACTGATCACTTTCACTTTGTCTATCTTGGCGATTGTAGCTCTGAAATTGGACTCATTAAGTCTGGTCTTCCTCAGGGGTTGACACTGGGCCCCTACCCTTCAGCATGTATGAGTTCTGATGATACTCAAATCTGCAGTACAGTACCTCCATACTAAACTGACACTGACATGTCTCTGCTCTAATTGCTTCTCTGACATAAACACATGGATGACTCACAATTTCCTTCATTTAAACTGCGACAAGACAGAAGTCATGTTTCTTGGCACACCAATGCAGTATCCTTATCTGTGGATGACACTGTACTGGAGTCACAGTCAAAATTGAACAACTTGGGGGCGATATCTGATCCAGGCTTGACATGTGCAACAAATTGTCAAAACATCATTCTTCCACCTCAGAAATACTGCCAGGCTGCGTCCTATGTTATATCTAATTGTTGCTGAAAAGCTGGTCAACTCTTTCATCTTTACTCATATTGACTACAGTAACGCTCCACTCGCTGGGGTATCTAAACCCACACTGAACAAACTTCAGTATGTCCAGAATATGACAGCCAGAATTCTGACCAGGTCTAGTGCAAGTGATCACATTACTCCTGTCCTGAAGTCCCTGCACTGGCTTCCTATCAGGTTTCATGTTGACTTCAAAGTCCTCATGATCCCCTAAAAGTCTCTGCATGGCTTGACACCTCAGTACCTGTCAGAGTTACTATCATCCTACTCCCCACCTCACAACCTTCAATCTTCTAATTCTGGTCTCCTGTCTGTCCCCCAAACCAGCACTCTGGGTGACAGGGCTTCTCCTGCTGCAGCCCAGAGCTCTGGAATTCTATCCCTGTGGATATCATAGAGTCACCTTCCCTGAGCTCTTTCAAATCCAGACTCACAATCTTCTGTTTCAGAAGGGTTTTAATTTAAGTGGGTCTGTTTCTGCTTCTTTGCTTTTATACTGTTTTCCAAAACCCCCTTCTACCTTCTACCTTTTGTGTTCTGTAAAGTGCTTTGAGAAGCCATTTTAAATCTATCATATAAAAATAGAGTTTATTATTATAAATAATACTATTGTGCTGAAATTAAAGCAGGACTTCATTAATGAGGGTGCAGTCTGTTCTAGAGGTGTTCAGTGTGCTGTGCATTAATGAGGATGCAGTCTGTTCTAGAGGTGTTGAGTGTGCTGTGCATTTTATGAGGGTGCAGTCTGTTCTAGAGGTGTTGAGTGTGTTGTGCATTAATGAGGATGCAGTCTGTTTTAGAGGTGTTGAGTATGCTGTCCATTAATGAGGGTGCAGTCTGTTCTAGAGGTGTTGAGTGTGTTGTGCATTAATGAGGCTGCAGTCTGTTCTAGAGGTGTTGAGTGTGCTGTGCATTAATGAGGGTGCAGTCTGTTCTAGAGGTGTTGAGTGTGCTGTGCAGTAATGAGGGTGCAGTCTGTTCTAGAGGTGTTGAGTATGCTGTGCATTAATGAGGGTGCAGTCTGTTCTAGAGGTGTTGAATGTGCTGTGCATTAATGAGGGTGCAATCTGTTCTAGAGGTGTTGAGTGTAGTGTGCATTAATGAGGGTGCAGTCTCCTCTAGAGGTGTTGAGTGTGCTGTGAAGTTGTACGGTGCTATATGAGGACAGTAAAGAGGGAAACAGTGAAGGAGAGGAGGAGGAGATCATGAACAACAGACAGAAGAACAGGAGACACTTCAGAGACACAACCAGTGTGGATCACAGCTGAGTACATGAGCAGGACTCAACAGTGGAGATCCAGCATTACAGATACAGTAAATACAGCCCAGAGATCACTAAAAGCCCCCAAATATCCTAAATATCCTTTTTACATGTTGTACTAGACACTTTATGAACAGACACAAAGTCCTCACCTGTTTCTCAGTCCTTCCTGCTGCAGCTGAGACAGTATCATGGCCTCTGTGTTCATCCAGTAGACAGAGATAACAAACACACTTCTGGTCAGTACGGCAATAGACCTCCAACGGTTTTTCATGAGTGGAGCAGATCTTCTCCTGCAGTTGTCCTGTGGCATCAACCAGCTTGTGTTTCTTCAATGGAGCAGCTTCATAGTGAGGCTGGAGGTGAGTCTGACAGTAAGAGGCCAGACACACCAGACAGGATTTCACAGCTCCCCTCTGTCTCCCAGTGCAGACATCACACAGCACATCTCCAGGGCCAGCAGGACTGTGAGCAGGAGGAGGACCACTGAGCCCTGTCTCCTTCAGTTTCTCCACCACTTCAGTCAGGATGGTGTTTCTGTGAAGATCAGGTCTTGGGGTGAAGGTCTGTCTGCACTGGGGGCAGCTGTAGATCCCAGTCTGATCTTCCTGATCCCAGCAGTTCTTAATACAGCCCTTACAGTAACTGTGTCCACAGAGCAGAGTCACTGGATCCTTCAGCAAATCCAGACACACTGAGCAGCTGAACTGGTCCTGAGAAAATGGAAAAGTGCCTTCTGCCATTTTTCTGACAAGTAAAAACTGCACAGAGAGGAGCAGTAGAGACGGAGCTGCAGTGAGGCTGTTTCTAGTAAAACGAAACTGATCTCTGAGTTTCACTTACTGGATCTGCACAGAGCTGCAGGGGTGTGATTATTAGGGGGTGTGGTTGTTAGGGGTGTGATTAGGGTTGTCAGGGGGAGTGGTTTAGAACTGCAGTTATGAAACAGCTTTGGTGGTTGTTGTTTGGGGAAGGTGTGGGGTTGTAAGAGATGTGACTTACT
The DNA here is from genome assembly GCF_059453375.1 of Lepisosteus platostomus. Classification (NCBI taxonomy): domain Eukaryota; kingdom Metazoa; phylum Chordata; class Actinopteri; order Semionotiformes; family Lepisosteidae; genus Lepisosteus; species Lepisosteus platostomus. The sequence continues at coordinate 3,175,184 of NC_142616.1, forward strand.
GTGTCATTTTGGACCTGACAGAAAGATGTTGTTTTAATAAACTTTGATGTCAGTAGCTGCTCAGGTGAAGTCAATCCAGTTGTTTGTGTTCCCAATAATCAAAACAATAAAATACTAACTTGCTCACACAGCATGAGAAGATCAGAGCATGATGGTGACAGACAAGAGGAGGCCAGCTGGTCCATCCAGCTGTTTAATCGTTGGGAGTTATTTGGCTCCAGGATCTCCTCCAGCTGTGTTGTGACAGAGGGGTGTCACAGCTCCACATGGTGCAGAGGATTTCACTGTCCGGGTGTGAGCTCTTACTGCGAGCAGTCCAGCCTGCTGTGTCTCTCTCTCCAGGCCAGTGAGCCCAGCCTGCTGTCTGGCTCTGCCCTGCAGCGTGTGGGCCAGCAGGGTACGTCCAGGGCCTCGTGCTTCACCTGCGCAGTGACCCCCCTGTGAGCCGCACAGACCTGCGGAGCGCTGCAGAGCGTCATGAGCCCATCTCTCCCCCGAGAGACGCTGGAGGAGCAGATGGACAGGGCAGTGTCATGTGGGTGTGATTGTGATCTCCATCCACCCAGCGCAACAGCGAGCCCCTGATCTCTGTGTGCAGCAGCTCTCCTTCCGTCCACAGGGACTGACAACACCCCGCGTGTCTGATAATTACTAGAAACTCATTAGTCTGACCATCTCATCTCATGTTACTCTAAGGGGTTGTGGAACCTGTTTCACACTCCCACCACTGTTTGTGTAAAGCAATACTCCTGTGCTTTGCTGGAAACCCACTTTCTTGTCAACACCTCTGAGAAGTTAATCAGTCTGGATACAGTAAGTCCCTCCTGAATCTCCTGCAGCTGAGGTTCACTGGTGTTCAGTGTGACGTTTTCAGAGGTCGTCTGGTCACAACCAACTGGAATCTCAGGGCTGTACTCCTGAGAAAAGCCAGGATTTTGTCCTCAAGTCTTTTACAACAAAGGCATCCTAAAACACAAGTAAGTTCCCTCTTTTAGGAAGAGAACCACAAGCAAATGGAATCCTTAATACAAACACCTGTCACGCTCGTAAGCCCCTCCTCTTAAGGATGCTCCAGCCCTTCCTAGTTTAGTGTTGATCTCCTGCACCTGCCTCCGGTTCCTGCCCCCCCTGCTGTACAAGCCAGGCGTTCCTGCCAGTCTGGGCTCAGCTGTGGAAGATGGACACCCGGAAGTCCAGGAGCGACTCAGCGGCACAGGCTTCATCACGGTGTCCTGATCTTCTGGGTCCGGGATGAGGGAGCGTCTGGCCCCGTGACCCCCTTTTATTCCCCCGACCCTCCGCCAGATCCCGCTCCGGCTTGTAACTCTGTTCGTCTGTCAGGATGGATCACCCGGTCTTGGACTATTGCTACACTCATGGATTCACCTCGGACTCCCTTGGACAGTTTGCCTCGGACACACCTCCCCCGAACACCAGCGCACCGTGGACACGCCCCTGATTCCCTCCAGCCCCCTGCCTGCCTCTTTCTCCCTGTTTTCCTCACTCCTCCCCAGATTGTGCCGTCTGCCCAGGGTCCGGAAAGAGAAGCGCTCGGCCGGCCGGTTTCCCTGCTGTAGCTCTTCTGCGTCAAAGGGGCCCTGCGTGTCGTCAGCGGCGTGGCCCTGCAGTTTGTAAGAGGGTCTCGGAGCCGGGGGTCCGCTCTTGGACGGTGACGGTTTCATCCGTTAGGGTCTGCTCATACCCCTTCTCCAACACTTCCTTGATTCTGGACACCCGCACCTGGTCACCCACATTGGAGTGAAAACTTGGGACGGTTTAATAATCATAATTCCTCACACTTACATAGCACTTTTCTGGACACTCCACTTCACAGGTAATGGGGATCCCCTCCACCCCCACCAGTGTGCAGCCCCACCTGGATGATGCGACGGCAGCCATAGTGCGCCAGAACGCTCCCCACACACCAGCTCTCAGTGGGGAGGAGAGCAGAGTAATGAGGCCAGTTCAGAGATCACCCTAGACTGTTCTCCAGCCCTTAAGGGAGTCGTCTGGTGGGACGGAGGCCGGAGATCGCTCACTAGCCATGTGGGAGAACTGGGGTTAGAAGAGCAAACGAGACCAGTTAGGACCCCCAGTGGAGCGGGAGGTGTTTCTGTGGGGCGGCGCCTCCACGTTTTTGTGTTGATAGTTCCGCTGAACCTCTCTACCGCCCCAGCCCCCACGTCGCTGGCCGGCACGAGATGTCCGGTCCTCTCGCGTTTGAGAGCACCTTGGGAGGTCCCGCTTAAGAAATTCCTCTCCCCTCGGCCGCTTGTGGCGTTGTGTAGGAGGAGCGCCCCTCTTGGGGAGTACACTTCGGGGGGAGAAGCCCCTCCAGAGGCTCAGTTCGGTGGATTTAGACATCGCGACTATCCATGTGGAGATGTCCCGGAGACCGCCCTTGACCTCGGAGTAGTCTCTCTCCCCTGTCCACCACGTCGGCCTGCCCCTGCCCGTCCATATCGGGCACCGGCGTCCTGGCTCTCTGCGGAGCTCGGCTAAGCCGGCCGATGGGACAGCCAGTCTGACCCAGGCTCACACCCCGGGATCACCAGACCCCCTAGGGGTATAATACAGCGCGCTAAAACCCACGGCGGACACGATCGCCTACCCTCTGACGCAAATACGCACTTGTGTGCACATATTTCAGACAAGAGGGGGCCGCGGAGGCGGAAATTTGGACCCAGAGACGCCGGACAACTCGGGAAGACGGGGGCGGGACATCGCAACTCAGAACGACAGACCATTGGCTCAGAAGGGGGCGGTACATCCAACGGGCGCCTGTTGGTTGAAAAAGGGGGGCGTGGCACCTGTCAAAAAGTTTGATGGAAGGTGTTGCTTCTCCCTACTACAGTGTGTGATCTCCTGTCCCCAGCCTGAGGAACAGACAGTGAGCCTGTCTCTCCATAATAATAATACAGTGTGTGATCTCCTGTCCCAGCCTGAAGAACGGACAGTGAGCCTGTCTCTCCATAATAATAATACAGTGTGTGATCTCCTGACCCAGCCTGAGGAACAGACAGTGAGCCCGTCTCTCAAAAATAATACAGTGTGTGATCTCCTGTCACAGCCTGAGGAACAGTGAGCCTGTCTCTCAATAATTATAATACAGTGTGTGACCTCATGTCCCAGCCTGAGGAACAGACAGTGAGCCCGTCTCTCAATAATAATAATACAGTGTGTGATCTCCTGTCCCAGCCTGAGGAACAGACAGTGAGACTGTCTCTCAATAATAATAATAATAATAATACAGTGTGTGATCTCCTGTCCCAGCCTGAGGAACAGACAGTGAGTCTGTCTCTCAATAATAATAATAATACAGTGTGGAAGAGCTCAAGGAGAGATCCCGTCGGTCCGGGACTGAGCGCAGGAGACAGTAGCAGACCATGGAAAGGAGGCTGTGTGGTTGGAAGGCGATGGTCCTCAAACAGACCCTGGATCAGCAGCATCTCCTCGAGAGGCAGAGCAGAGCGAAGCTGACTGAGAAACATGTCTACACACCGCCGCGAGTGTAGTCCCAGCGCGTCACACGCCCACTCCACGCTGCGCCAGCAGCCCTGATCCACGTCCAGCAGGTGGTGAAGCTGTGTGACGTTGGCGTGGACCAGTCTGCTGGTAAAGTCCAAGGAGCGGCCCGGTTGTGTGTCCATTCGTGGATTGTGTATTAATGGTTCTCTGAGTGTCCAGTATAGACTGGGCCACTCTTCTCTCTGCACGCGCAGATGCCGCCAGGCCTCCAGGAGACTGCGCTGGAAAGGCAGCAGTGGAGACCGGTCAACCCTGCTGGTGTCCATCAGGAAGAGCACACAGTCGAGCCCGAGGTGTCCTGCTCGACGCAGCAGGGTGAAGGTCAGCTCCCTCTAGGACAGCGAGGCCGGGCTGATCAGCAGCTTCTGCACTGTCTGCAAGCGAAAGGTGTCCACCCGGCTCCAGATGTCGATGAGTCCTTGCCCTCCGTCCTCTCTGGGCAGATAGAGGACGCCCCTCCGCAGCCAGTGCAGTCCGTCCCAGAAGAAGTCGAGGAGCGTGGCCTGCAGCTCCCCGACCAGTCGGGCTGGTGGCTCCAGACACACCAAGCGATGCCACAACATCGAAGCCACCAGGGTGTTGACAATCAGAACCCAGCCTCTGTAGGAGATCTGGGGGAGCAGCCAGCGCCAGGGGTCCAGACGACCTTTCACTTTTTCAAGGAGCCCCTCCCAGTTCTTTTTCACGCTGGCCTCATCCCCCAGGTGCACCCCCAGGTATTTGAGTCCCCCTCTGGTCCAGCTGAGCCTCTCTGGCAAGACTGGGGGACCCATCTCGCTCCACTCCCCCAGGAGTAGGGCGCTACTCTTGGCCCAGTTCACTTTGGCTGATGATAGCCGCTGGAAATCACTCAAAGTTGTCTGTAGCGCCCTGACATCCTGTTCTCCTCCGACCACGACCATCATGTCATCAGCGTACGCCGAGATCTTGACAGTGGAATCGGGGCAGCCCGGGATGTACAGGCCCCTGATGACCCGGCGCAGCTGATGTAGCACAGGCTCGATGGCAAGGGAGTAGAGCATTCCTGAGAGTGCACAGCCCTGCCTGACTCCCCTCCGCACTGGAAACGGAGCACTCAGCCCTCTGTTGACCTTTAGCACACTGAAGATGTCACTGTACAGCACCTGAATCATGGCAACAAAGACGGGGCTGAACCCGAAGGACCTCACGGTCCTCCACAAATACTGATGTTCAACCCTACCAAAGGCCTTTTCCTGGTCTGACGAAATGAGACCAGTATCTAAACCCAATAGTCTGGAGGTGACCAAAACATCTCGAATCAGAAATATGTTATCAAAGATTGACCTTCCGGGCACGCAGTACGATTGGTCGGAGTGCACCACGGACCCCAGCACCACCATCAGCCTGTTGGCCAGAGCCTTGGACAGGATTTTATAATCCACACACAGCAGGGCAACAGGTCTCCAGTTCTTAATGCCACACAGGTCCCCTTTCTTGGGCAGCAGGGTGACAACAGCTCTCCTGCAACTCAGTGGCAGGTCCCCCTGCTCCAGACTTTCCAAATATACATCGAGCAGGTCAGGACCCAGCACAGCCCAGAAGGCACGATAGAATTCGGCTGGCAGGCCATCGAGACCAGGGGTCTTGCCATTGCTCAAGCCACTGAGTGCAGTGGAGAGCTCCTCCAGGGAGAGAGGCCTCTCCAGCCCTGCCCTCTCCTCTTCGGGGACCTGTGGAAGGTCTTCAAGGAACCTGCGTGTGCGGACCGAGTCCTCACTAGCCTCGCTGGAGAAGAGCGCTTTATAGAACTGCATGGTCCTCTCCTGGATCTGCCTGGCCTCGTGCAGCTCCTGCCCTGTCTCCGAGCGCAGGCAGTGGATCTGCCGGCTCTGGCCCGGTTTCTTCTCTAGGCCGAAGAAATAGCGAGTCGGGGCGTCTACCTGTGATGCACTCTGAACCCTAGAATTTATTAGAGCTCCTTGTACTTTTGTGTCCAGAAGGCCAATGAGTGATTCTTTTTGGGTGTGGAGGTCATCAATTAGCCTCCTGTCTGCACGACACTCCAGAGCCTGGTGTAGCTCCAGAATGTCTCTCTCCAGAGCCTTCATGGACTCACGGATACCTCTCGTGACACTTCCAGCGTACTGCTGGCAGAACTGGCGAATCAGCACCTTGCCAATATCCCACCACTGCCTCAGGGAGACAAAGTGGGCTTTCTGACTCCTCCACTGCTGCCAGAAGAACACGAGGCAGTCACAGAAGTGAGCATCGTCAAGCAGCTGGGTATTAAAGTGCCAGTAGGCACTGCGGGACCTCACTGATGGCACAGCGACTGTGCAGACAGTGAGACAGTGGACCAACAGGCCCACTGGACAGATGGAGCACTGCTTGACGATGCTGTAATGATGTTTACGGCAGTAAAGTCGGTCTAGCCTGGCCAGAGAGAGGGTATTCCCCCTGACCTGGGCCCAGGTGTACTGCCTCGTGTCCCCATGACATCTCCTCCAGATGTCAGTGAGGTCAGACTTGACGAGGATCCTGCGCAGCTCCCTGGCCGACGGGCCCTGTGGCTCTGCGTGATTCCTGTCCAGTGTGCTGTTCTCTGTGCAGTTGAAATCCCCCCCCAGGAAGACCAGCTCTTCAGCCTGGCAGGTCGCCAGTGCAGTCTCAAGCTCCCTGAAGAGGGTGACCCTCTCCCCGCCGTCGGTGGGTGCGTAAACGTTAATAAAAACAAAGGTTTTCTTTCCGATAACTACTCGCACGAGTAGCAGACGACCCTTCACCACCTCCTGGACGGCGATAGAGAGGGGCTTGAACCCCACAGAGAACAGCACCGCGACCCCCGCGCTCACAGGGGACCCGTGACTGTAAACGATGTCGCCCTGCCACTCCGCTGCCAGGCGACGATGTTGGAGCTGTCGGTGTGGGTCTCCTGCAGGAAAGTCACCTGCAGGCTCTTTTCTTTGATAATCTCCAACACCGCAGCTCGCTTCAAAGCCCTCCTTCACCCATTGGTGTTCAGACTCCCTATTCTAATGTCGCCCATGTTTGCGGAAAAGAAAAAAAGAAAGAACATAAAACAGGAACAGACATGTAGCACGCAGACGGATAGTGATATGACGTGAGGGACAGGACTCATTCGTGCTGAGGTGCGTTCCGCGGTCCTGCCCTGATCTTGCCTAATAGGCTCTTCAGGCGCCATCTCTCCTGATCCTGACTTCCTGATTGCTGAAGTCATTCGCACCCGAGCCCCTCTTCAGATTGCGCGTCGCGGAGAGGACAAAGAGCTCGGTGTCGGGGAAAAAAGTCCTCGACCACAGTTCGACCTCTTACAGAGAGGAGAGAGAGGGGAGAGAAGATAGAGAGGGGCGAGAGGAGAGAGAGGGGTGAGAAGATAGAGAGGAGAGAGAGGAGAGAGAGGGGAGAGAAGATAGAGTGGGGCGAGAGGAGAGAGAAGGGCGAGAGGAGAGAGGGGAGAGAAGATATTGAGCGGAGAGAGGAGAGAGAGGGGAGAGAGGAGAGAGAGGGGAGAGAGGAGAGAGAGGAGAGAGAGGAGAGAGAGGGGTGAGAGGGAAGAGAGGGGAGAGAAGATAGAGAGGAGAGAGAGGGGTGAGAAGATAGAGAAGGGCAAAAAGATAGAGAGGGGCGAGAGGAGAGAGAGGGTTGAAAGGAGAGAGAGGGGAGAGAAGATAGAGAGGGGTGAGAGGAGAGAGAAGGGCGAGAGGAGAGAGGGGAGAGAAGATAGAGAGCGGAGAGAGGAGAGAGAGGGGTGAAAAGAGAGAGGGGCGAGAGGAGAGAGAGAGGAGAGAGGAGAGAGGGATGAGGGACGAGAAGATAGAGAGGGGCGAGAAGATAGAGAGGGGAGAGAGGAGAGAGGAGAGAGAGGGACGAGAAGATAGAGAAGGGCGAGAAGATAGAGAGGGGCGAGAGGAGAGAGAGGGTAGAGAGGAGAGAGAGGGTAGAGAGGAGAGAGAGTGGAGAGAAGATTGAGAGGGGTGAGAAGATGAGAGGGGCGAGTAGATAGGGGAGAGAAGATAGAGATGGAGAGAGGAGAGAGAGGGGCGAGAAGATAGAGAGGGGCGAGAGGAGAGAGAGGGGAGAGAGGAGAGAGAGTGTGGAGAGGAGAATGAGTGGAGAGAAAATTGAGAGGGGTGAGAAGATGAGAGGGGCGAGTAGATAGAGAGGGGAGAGAAGATAGAGAGGGGCGAGAGGAGAGAGAGGGGAGAGAGGAAAGAGAATTGAGAGGAGAGAGAGGGGAGAGAAGATGAGAGGGGCGAGAAGATAGAGAGGGGCGAGAGGAGAGAGAGGGGAGAGAGAAGAAAGAGGGTTGAGAGTAGAGAGAGGGAGAGAAGATAGAGAGGGGAGAGAGGAGAGGGAGGGGAGAGAGGAGAGAGAGGGGCGAGAAGATAGAGAGGGGAGAGAAGATAGAGAGGGCGAGAAGAGAGACAGGGGCGAAAAGATAGAGAGGGGCGAGAAGATAGAGATGGAGAGAAGATTGAGAGGGGTGAGAAGATGAGAGGGGAGAGACGATAGAGAGGGGAGAGAAGATAGAGATGGAGAGAGGAGAGAGAGGGGCGAGAAGATAGAGAGGGGCGAGAGGAGAGAGAGGGGAGAGGAGAGAGAGGGGCGAGAAGATAGAGAGCTGGTGAGAGGAGAGAGAGGGGTGAGAAGATAGAGAGGGAAGAGAGGAGAGAGAGAGGGGCGAGAAGATAGAGAGGGGAGAGAGGAGAGAGAGGAGAGAGAGGAGAGAGAGAGTTGAGAGGAGAGAGAGGGGAGAGAAGATTGAGAGGGGTGAGAAGATGAGAGGGGCGAGAAGATAGAGAGGGGAGAGAGGAGAGAGGAGCGAGAAAATAGAGAAGGGCGAGAATATAGAGAGGGAGAGAGGAGAGAGAGGGGAGAGAGAGGAGAGAAGATAGAGAGGAGAAAGAGGAGAGAGAGGGGTAGGATGATAGAGAAGGGCAAGAGGATAGAGAGGGGCGAGAGGAGAGAGAGGAGATTGAGGGGAGAGAGGAGAGAGAGGGACGAGAATATAGAGAGGGGCGAGAAGATAGAGAGGGGTGAGAGGAGAGAGAGGGGTGAGAAGATTGAGAGGGGAGAGAGGAGTTAGAGGGGCGAGAAGATAGAGAGGGGAGAGAGGAGAGAGAGGAGAGAGGAGAAAGAGGGGAGAGAAGATAGAGAGGAGAAAGAGGAGAGAGAGGGGTGAGAAGATAGAGAAGGGCAAGAAGATAGAGAGGGGAGAGAGGAGAGAGAGGGGCGAGAAGATAGAGAGGAGAAAGAGGAGAGAGAGGGGTGAGAAAATAGAGAGGGGTGAGAGGAGAGAGGGGCGAGGGGCGAGAGGAGAGAGGGGAGAGAAGATAGAGAGGGGAGAGAGGAGAGAGGAGAGAGAGGGACGAGAAGATAGAGAGGGGTGAGAGGTGAGAGAGGAGAGAGAGGGGCGAGACGATAGAGAGGGGTGAGAGGTGAGAGAGGAGAGAGAGGAGAGAGAGGGGCGAGAAGATAGAGAGGGGCGATAGGAGAGAGAGGGGAGAAAAGATAGAGAGGGGCGAGAGGAGAGAGAGGGGCGAGAAGATAGAGAGGGGCGATAGGAGAGAGAGGGGAGAAAAGATAGAGAGGGGCGAGAGGAGAGAGAGGGGTGAGAGGAAAGAGAGGGACGAGAAGATAGAGAGGGGTGAGAGGTGAGAGAGGAGAGAGAGGAGAGAGAGGGGCGAGAAGATAGAGAGGGGCGAGAGGAGAGAGAGGGGCGAGTGAGAGAGGGGAGAAAAGATAGAGAGGGGAGAGAGGAGAGAGAGGGGCGAGAAGATAGAGAGGGGCGAGAGGAGAGAGAGGGGAGAAAAGATAGAGAGGGGCGAGAGGAGAGAGAGGGGTGAGAGGAAAGAGAGGGGCGAGAAGATAGAGAGGGGAGAGAGGAGAGAGAGGGTAGAGAAGATAAAAAGGGGCGAGAGGAGAGAGAGGGGTGAGAGCAGAGAGGGGAGAGAAGATAGAGAGGGGAGAGAGGAGAGAGAGGGGCGAGAAGAAGAGAGGGGCGAGAAGATAGAGAGGGGCGAGAAGATAAAGAGGGGAGAGAAAATAGAGAGGGGTGAGAGGAGAGAGAGGGTAGAGAGGAGAGAGTGTAGAGAGGAGAGAGAGTGGAGAGAAGATTCAGAAGGGTGAGAAGATGAGAGGGCCGAGTAGATAGAGAGGGGAGAGAAGATATAGAGGGGCGAGTTGAGAGAGAGGGAAGAGGAGAAAGAGGGGCGAGAAGATAGAGAGCTGGTGAGAACAGAGAGAGGGGCGAGAAGATAGAGAGGGAAGAGAGGAGAGAGAGGAGAGAGGAGAGAGAGGGGCGAGAAGATAGAGAAGGGCGAGAAGATAGAGAGGGGTGAGAGGAGAGAGAGGGGAGAGAGGAGAGAGAGAGTTGAGAGGAGAGAGAGGGGAGAGAAGATGAGAGGGGCGAGAAGATAGAGAGGGGAGAGAGGAGAGAGAGGAGCGAGAAGATAGAGAGGGGCGAGAGGAGAGAGAAGGGCGAGAGGAGAGAGAGGGGAGAGAGGAGAGAGGAGAGAGAGGGACGAGAAGATAGAGAGGGGCGAGAGGAGAGAGAGGGGCGAGAGGAGAGAGAGTGGAGAGAGGAGAGAGGAGAGAGAGGGACGAGAAGATAGAGAGGGGTGAGAAGAAAGAGAGGGGTGAGTAGATAGAGAGGGGAGAGAAGATAGAGAGGGGCGAGAGGAGAGAGAGGTGAGAGAGGAGAGAGAGAGTTGAGAGGAGAGAGAGGGGAGAGACGATTGAGAGGGATGAGAAGATGAGAGGGGCGAGAAGATAAGAAGGGGAGAGAGGAGAGAGAGGGGAGAGAGGGGAGAGAAGATAGAGAGCGGAGAGAGGAGAGAGAGGGGTGAAAAGAGAGAGGGGCGAGAGGAGAGAGAGAGGAGAGAGGAGAGAGGGATGAGGGACGAGAAGATAGAGAGGGGCGAGAAGATAGAGAGGGGAGAGAGGAGAGAGGAGAGAGAGGGACGAGAAGATAGAGAAGGGCGAGAAGATAGAGAGGGGCGAGAGGAGAGAGAGGGTAGAGAGGAGAGAGAGGGTAGAGAGGAGAGAGAGTGGAGAGAAGATTGAGAGGGGTGAGAAGATGAGAGGGGCGAGTAGATAGGGGAGAGAAGATAGAGATGGAGAGAGGAGAGAGAGGGGCGAGAAGATAGAGAGGGGCGAGAGGAGAGAGAGGGGAGAGAGGAGAGAGAGTGTGGAGAGGAGAATGAGTGGAGAGAAAATTGAGAGGGGTGAGAAGATGAGAGGGGCGAGTAGATAGAGAGGGGAGAGAAGATAGAGAGGGGCGAGAGGAGAGAGAGGGGAGAGAGGAAAGAGAATTGAGAGGAGAGAGAGGGGAGAGAAGATGAGAGGGGCGAGAAGATAGAGAGGGGCGAGAGGAGAGAGAGGGGAGAGAGAAGAAAGAGGGTTGAGAGTAGAGAGAGGGAGAGAAGATAGAGAGGGGAGAGAGGAGAGGGAGGGGAGAGAGGAGAGAGAGGGGCGAGAAGATAGAGAGGGGAGAGAAGATAGAGAGGGCGAGAAGAGAGACAGGGGCGAAAAGATAGAGAGGGGCGAGAAGATAGAGATGGAGAGAAGATTGAGAGGGGTGAGAAGATGAGAGGGGAGAGACGATAGAGAGGGGAGAGAAGATAGAGATGGAGAGAGGAGAGAGAGGGGCGAGAAGATAGAGAGGGGCGAGAGGAGAGAGAGGGGAGAGGAGAGAGAGGGGCGAGAAGATAGAGAGCTGGTGAGAGGAGAGAGAGGGGTGAGAAGATAGAGAGGGAAGAGAGGAGAGAGAGAGGGGCGAGAAGATAGAGAGGGGAGAGAGGAGAGAGAGGAGAGAGAGGAGAGAGAGAGTTGAGAGGAGAGAGAGGGGAGAGAAGATTGAGAGGGGTGAGAAGATGAGAGGGGCGAGAAGATAGAGAGGGGAGAGAGGAGAGAGGAGCGAGAAAATAGAGAAGGGCGAGAATATAGAGAGGGAGAGAGGAGAGAGAGGGGAGAGAGAGGAGAGAAGATAGAGAGGAGAAAGAGGAGAGAGAGGGGTAGGATGATAGAGAAGGGCAAGAGGATAGAGAGGGGCGAGAGGAGAGAGAGGAGATTGAGGGGAGAGAGGAGAGAGAGGGACGAGAATATAGAGAGGGGCGAGAAGATAGAGAGGGGTGAGAGGAGAGAGAGGGGTGAGAAGATTGAGAGGGGAGAGAGGAGTTAGAGGGGCGAGAAGATAGAGAGGGGAGAGAGGAGAGAGAGGAGAGAGGAGAAAGAGGGGAGAGAAGATAGAGAGGAGAAAGAGGAGAGAGAGGGGTGAGAAGATAGAGAAGGGCAAGAAGATAGAGAGGGGAGAGAGGAGAGAGAGGGGCGAGAAGATAGAGAGGAGAAAGAGGAGAGAGAGGGGTGAGAAAATAGAGAGGGGTGAGAGGAGAGAGGGGCGAGGGGCGAGAGGAGAGAGGGGAGAGAAGATAGAGAGGGGAGAGAGGAGAGAGGAGAGAGAGGGACGAGAAGATAGAGAGGGGTGAGAGGTGAGAGAGGAGAGAGAGGGGCGAGACGATAGAGAGGGGTGAGAGGTGAGAGAGGAGAGAGAGGAGAGAGAGGGGCGAGAAGATAGAGAGGGGCGATAGGAGAGAGAGGGGAGAAAAGATAGAGAGGGGCGAGAGGAGAGAGAGGGGCGAGAAGATAGAGAGGGGCGATAGGAGAGAGAGGGGAGAAAAGATAGAGAGGGGCGAGAGGAGAGAGAGGGGTGAGAGGAAAGAGAGGGACGAGAAGATAGAGAGGGGTGAGAGGTGAGAGAGGAGAGAGAGGAGAGAGAGGGGCGAGAAGATAGAGAGGGGCGAGAGGAGAGAGAGGGGCGAGTGAGAGAGGGGAGAAAAGATAGAGAGGGGAGAGAGGAGAGAGAGGGGCGAGAAGATAGAGAGGGGCGAGAGGAGAGAGAGGGGAGAAAAGATAGAGAGGGGCGAGAGGAGAGAGAGGGGTGAGAGGAAAGAGAGGGGCGAGAAGATAGAGAGGGGAGAGAGGAGAGAGAGGGTAGAGAAGATAAAAAGGGGCGAGAGGAGAGAGAGGGGTGAGAGCAGAGAGGGGAGAGAAGATAGAGAGGGGAGAGAGGAGAGAGAGGGGCGAGAAGAAGAGAGGGGCGAGAAGATAGAGAGGGGCGAGAAGATAAAGAGGGGAGAGAAAATAGAGAGGGGTGAGAGGAGAGAGAGGGTAGAGAGGAGAGAGTGTAGAGAGGAGAGAGAGTGGAGAGAAGATTCAGAAGGGTGAGAAGATGAGAGGGCCGAGTAGATAGAGAGGGGAGAGAAGATATAGAGGGGCGAGTTGAGAGAGAGGGAAGAGGAGAAAGAGGGGCGAGAAGATAGAGAGCTGGTGAGAACAGAGAGAGGGGCGAGAAGATAGAGAGGGAAGAGAGGAGAGAGAGGAGAGAGGAGAGAGAGGGGCGAGAAGATAGAGAAGGGCGAGAAGATAGAGAGGGGTGAGAGGAGAGAGAGGGGAGAGAGGAGAGAGAGAGTTGAGAGGAGAGAGAGGGGAGAGAAGATGAGAGGGGCGAGAAGATAGAGAGGGGAGAGAGGAGAGAGAGGAGCGAGAAGATAGAGAGGGGCGAGAGGAGAGAGAAGGGCGAGAGGAGAGAGAGGGGAGAGAGGAGAGAGGAGAGAGAGGGACGAGAAGATAGAGAGGGGCGAGAGGAGAGAGAGGGGCGAGAGGAGAGAGAGTGGAGAGAGGAGAGAGGAGAGAGAGGGACGAGAAGATAGAGAGGGGTGAGAAGAAAGAGAGGGGTGAGTAGATAGAGAGGGGAGAGAAGATAGAGAGGGGCGAGAGGAGAGAGAGGTGAGAGAGGAGAGAGAGAGTTGAGAGGAGAGAGAGGGGAGAGACGATTGAGAGGGATGAGAAGATGAGAGGGGCGAGAAGATAAGAAGGGGAGAGAGGAGAGAGAGGGGAGAGAGGGGAGAGAAGATAGAGAGGACAAAGAGGAGAGAGAGGGGTGAGAAGATAGAGAAGGGCAAGAAGATAGAAAGGGGCGAGAGGAGAGAGAGGGGAGAGAGAAGAGAGACGGTTGAGAGGAGAGAGAGGGAGAGAAGATAGAGAGGGGAGAGAAGATAGAGAGGGGCGAGAAGAGAGAGAGGGGTGAGAAGATAGAGAGGGGCGAGAGGAGAGAGAAGGGCGAGAGGAGAGAGGGGAGAGAGGGGTGAGAAGAGAGAGGGGCGAGAGGAGAGAGAGAGGAGAGAGGAGAGAGAGGGTTGAGAGGAGAGAGAGGGGAGAGAAGATAGAGAGGAGAAAGAGGAGAGAGAAGGGTGAGAAGATAGAGAAGGGCAAGGAGATAGAGAGGGGCGAGAGGAGAGAGAGGGGAGAGAGGAGAGAGAGGGTTGAGAGGAGAGAGAGGGGAGAGAAGATAGAGAGGGGCGAGAGGAGAGAGAAGGGTGAGAGGAGAGAGGGTAGAGAAGATAGAGAGCGGAGAGAGGAGAGAGAGGGGCGAGAGGAGAGAGAGAGGTGAGAACATAGAGAGGAGAGAGAGGAGAGAGAAGGGAGAGAAGATAGAGAGGGGCGAGAGGAGAGAGAAGGGTGAGAGGAGAGAGGAAAGAGAGGGACGAGAAGATAGAGAGCGGAGAGAGGAGAGAAAGGGGTGAAAAGAGAGAGGGGAGAGAGGAGAAAGGGATGAGGGATGAGAAGATAGAGAGGGGAGAGAGGAGAGAGGAGAGAGAGGGATGAGAAGATAGAGAAGGGCGAGAAAATAGAGAGGGGCGAGAGGAGAGAGAGTGTAGAGAGGAGAGAGAGGGTAGAGAGGAGAGAGAGTGGAGAGAAGATTGAGAGGGGTGAGAAGATGAGAGGGGCGAGAGGAGAGAGAGGGGAGAGGAGAGAGAGGGGCGAGAAGATAGAGAAGGGCGAGAAGATAGAGAGGGTAGAGAGGAGAGAGAGTGGAGAGAGGGGAGAGAAGATAGAGAGGAGAAAGAGGAGAGAGAGGGGTGAGAAGATATAGAAGGGCAAGGAGATAGAGAGGGGCGAGAGGAGAGAGAGAGGAGAGAGGAGAGAGGAGAGACAGAGTTGAGAGGAGAGAGAGGGGAGAGACGATTGAGAGGGGTGAGAAGATGAGAGGGGCGAGAAGATAGAGAGGGGAGAGAGGAGAGAGAGGAGCGAGAAGATAGAGAAGGGCGAGAAGATAGAGAGGGGAGAGAGGAGAGAGAGGGGAGAGAGGAGAGAGACGGTTGAGAGGAGAGAGAGGGGAGAGACGATAGAGAGTGGCGAGAAGAGAGAGAAGGGCGAGAGGAGAGAGGGTAGAGAAGATATTGAGCGGAGAGAGGAGAGAGAGGGGTGAGAAGAGAGAGGGGCGAGAGGAGAGAGAGAGGCGAGAAGATAGAGAGGGGCGAGAGGAGAGAGAGGGGAGAAAAGATAGAGAGGGGCGAGAGGAGAGAGAGGGGTGAGAGGAAAGAGAGGGGCGAGAAGATAGAGAGGGGAGAGAGGAGAGAGAGGGTAGAGAAGATAAAAAGGGGCGAGAGGAGAGAGAGGGGTGAGAGCAGAGAGGGGAGAGAAGATAGAGAGGGGAGAGAGGAGAGAGAGGGGCGAGAAGAAGAGAGGGGCGAGAAGATAGAGAGGGGCGAGAAGATAAAGAGGGGAGAGAAAATAGAGAGGGGTGAGAGGAGAGAGAGGGTAGAGAGGAGAGAGTGTAGAGAGGAGAGAGAGTGGAGAGAAGATTCAGAAGGGTGAGAAGATGAGAGGGCCGAGTAGATAGAGAGGGGAGAGAAGATATAGAGGGGCGAGTTGAGAGAGAGGGAAGAGGAGAAAGAGGGGCGAGAAGATAGAGAGCTGGTGAGAACAGAGAGAGGGGCGAGAAGATAGAGAGGGAAGAGAGGAGAGAGAGGAGAGAGGAGAGAGAGGGGCGAGAAGATAGAGAAGGGCGAGAAGATAGAGAGGGGTGAGAGGAGAGAGAGGGGAGAGAGGAGAGAGAGAGTTGAGAGGAGAGAGAGGGGAGAGAAGATGAGAGGGGCGAGAAGATAGAGAGGGGAGAGAGGAGAGAGAGGAGCGAGAAGATAGAGAGGGGCGAGAGGAGAGAGAAGGGCGAGAGGAGAGAGAGGGGAGAGAGGAGAGAGGAGAGAGAGGGACGAGAAGATAGAGAGGGGCGAGAGGAGAGAGAGGGGCGAGAGGAGAGAGAGTGGAGAGAGGAGAGAGGAGAGAGAGGGACGAGAAGATAGAGAGGGGTGAGAAGAAAGAGAGGGGTGAGTAGATAGAGAGGGGAGAGAAGATAGAGAGGGGCGAGAGGAGAGAGAGGTGAGAGAGGAGAGAGAGAGTTGAGAGGAGAGAGAGGGGAGAGACGATTGAGAGGGATGAGAAGATGAGAGGGGCGAGAAGATAAGAAGGGAGAGAGGAGAGAGAGGGGAGAGAGGGGAGAGAAGATAGAGAGGACAAAGAGGAGAGAGAGGGGTGAGAAGATAGAGAAGGGCAAGAAGATAGAAAGGGGCGAGAGGAGAGAGAGGGGAGAGAGAAGAGAGACGGTTGAGAGGAGAGAGAGGGAGAGAAGATAGAGAGGGGAGAGAAGATAGAGAGGGGCGAGAAGAGAGAGAGGGGTGAGAAGATAGAGAGGGGCGAGAGGAGAGAGAAGGGCGAGAGGAGAGAGGGGAGAGAGGGGTGAGAAGAGAGAGGGGCGAGAGGAGAGAGAGAGGAGAGAGGAGAGAGAGGGTTGAGAGGAGAGAGAGGGGAGAGAAGATAGAGAGGAGAAAGAGGAGAGAGAAGGGTGAGAAGATAGAGAAGGGCAAGGAGATAGAGAGGGGCGAGAGGAGAGAGAGGGGAGAGAGGAGAGAGAGGGTTGAGAGGAGAGAGAGGGGAGAGAAGATAGAGAGGGGCGAGAGGAGAGAGAAGGGTGAGAGGAGAGAGGGTAGAGAAGATAGAGAGCGGAGAGAGGAGAGAGAGGGGCGAGAGGAGAGAGAGAGGTGAGAACATAGAGAGGAGAGAGAGGAGAGAGAAGGGAGAGAAGATAGAGAGGGGCGAGAGGAGAGAGAAGGGTGAGAGGAGAGAGGAAAGAGAGGGACGAGAAGATAGAGAGCGGAGAG
Source organism: Lepisosteus platostomus (assembly GCF_059453375.1). NCBI lineage: Eukaryota > Metazoa > Chordata > Actinopteri > Semionotiformes > Lepisosteidae > Lepisosteus > Lepisosteus platostomus. Next base: position 3,191,692 of record NC_142616.1, read on the forward strand.
AGGAGAGAAAGGGGTGAAAAGAGAGAGGGGAGAGAGGAGAAAGGGATGAGGGATGAGAAGATAGAGAGGGGAGAGAGGAGAGAGGAGAGAGAGGGATGAGAAGATAGAGAAGGGCGAGAAAATAGAGAGGGGCGAGAGGAGAGAGAGTGTAGAGAGGAGAGAGAGGGTAGAGAGGAGAGAGAGTGGAGAGAAGATTGAGAGGGGTGAGAAGATGAGAGGGGCGAGAGGAGAGAGAGGGGAGAGGAGAGAGAGGGGCGAGAAGATAGAGAAGGGCGAGAAGATAGAGAGGGTAGAGAGGAGAGAGAGTGGAGAGAGGGGAGAGAAGATAGAGAGGAGAAAGAGGAGAGAGAGGGGTGAGAAGATATAGAAGGGCAAGGAGATAGAGAGGGGCGAGAGGAGAGAGAGAGGAGAGAGGAGAGAGGAGAGACAGAGTTGAGAGGAGAGAGAGGGGAGAGACGATTGAGAGGGGTGAGAAGATGAGAGGGGCGAGAAGATAGAGAGGGGAGAGAGGAGAGAGAGGAGCGAGAAGATAGAGAAGGGCGAGAAGATAGAGAGGGGAGAGAGGAGAGAGAGGGGAGAGAGGAGAGAGACGGTTGAGAGGAGAGAGAGGGGAGAGACGATAGAGAGTGGCGAGAAGAGAGAGAAGGGCGAGAGGAGAGAGGGTAGAGAAGATATTGAGCGGAGAGAGGAGAGAGAGGGGTGAGAAGAGAGAGGGGCGAGAGGAGAGAGAGAGGAGAGAGGAGAGAGAAGGATGAGGGACGAGAAGAAGAGAGGGAAGAGAAGATAGAGAAGGGCGAGAAGATAGAGAGGGGTGAGAGGAGAGAGAGGGTAGAGAGGAGAGAGAGTGTAGAGAGGAGAGAGAGTGGAGAGAAGATTGAGAGGGGTGAAAAGATGAGAGGGGCGAGTAGATAGAGAGGAGAGAGAAGATAGAGAGGGGCGAGAGGAGAGAGAGGGGAGAGGAGAAAGAGGGGCTAGAAGATAGAGAGCTGGTGAGAGGAGAGAGAGGGGTGAGAAGATAGAGAGGGAAGAGAGGAGAGAGAGGGGCGAGAAGATAGAGAGGGGAGAGAGGAGAGAGAGGAGAGAGAGGAGAGAGAGGGGAGAGAAGATTGATAGGGGTGAGAAGATAGAGAGGGGAGAGAGGAGAGAGGAGATTGAGGGGAGAGAGGAGAGAGAGGGACGGGAATATAGAGAGGGGCGAGAAGATAGAGAGGGGTGAGAGGAGAGAGAGGGGTGAGAAGATAGAGAGTGGAGAGTGGAGTTAGAGGGGCGAGAAGATAGAGAGGGGAGAGAGGAGAGAGAGGAGAGAGGAGAGTGAGGGGCGAGAAGATAGAGAGGGGAGAGAGGAGAGAGAGGGGAGAGAGGGGAGAGACGATAGAGAGGATAAAGAGGAGAGAGAGGGGTGAGAGGAGAGAGGTACGAGAGGAGAGAAAAGGAGAGAGGAGAGAGAGGGGTGAGAAGATAGAGAGGGGCGAGAGGAGAAAGGGGAGAGAAGATAGAGAGGGGAGAGAGGAGAGAGGAGAGAGAGGGACGAGAAGATAGAGAGGGGTGAGAGGAAAGAGAGGGGCGAGTAGATAGAGAGGGGAGAGAAGACAGAAAGGGGAGAGAGGAGAGAGAGAGTTGAGAGGAGAGAGAGGGGAGAGACGATTGAGAGGGTTGAGAAGATGAGAGGGGCGAGAAGATAAGAAGGGGAGCGAGGAGAGAGAGGGGAGAGAGGGGAGAGAAGATAGAAAGGAGAAAGAGGAGAGAGAGGGATGAGAAGATAGAGAAGGGCAAGAGATAGAGAGGGGCGAGAGGAGAGAGAGGGGAGAGAAGATAGAGAGGGGAGAGAAGATAGAGAGGGGCGAGAGGAGAGAGAGGGGTGAGAAGAGAGAGGGGCGAGAGGAGAGAGAGAGGAGAGAGGAGAGAGAGGGATGAGGGACAAGAAGATACAGAAGGGCGAGAAGATAGAGAGGGGCGAGAGGAGAGAGAGGGTAGAGAGGAGAGAGAGTGGAGAGAAGATTGAGAGGGGTGAGAAGATGAGAGGGGCGAGTAGATAGAGAGGGGAGAGAAAATAGAGATGGAGAGAGGAGAGAGAGGGGAGAGAAGATAGAGAGGGGCGAGAGGAGAAAGGGGAGAGAAGATAGAGAGGGGAGAGAGGAGAGAGGAGAGAGAGGGACGAGAAGATTGAGAGGGGTGAGAGGAAAGAGAGGGGCGAGTAGATAAAGAGGGGAGAGAAGACAGAGAGGGGCGAGAGGAGAAAGGGGAGAGAAGATAGAGAGGGGAGAGAGGAGAGAGGAGAGAGATGGACGAGAAGATAGAGAGGGGTGAGAGGAAAGAGAGGGGCGAGTAGATAGAGAGGGGAGAGAAGATACAGAAGGGCGAGAGGAGAGAGAGGGGCGAGAAGATAGAGAGGGGCGAGAGGAGAGAGAGGGGAGAGAGGAGAGAGAGAGTTGAGAGTAGAGAGAGGGGAGAGACGATTGAGAGGGGTGAGAAGATGAGAGGGGCGAGAAGATAAGAAGGGGAGAGAGGAGAGAGAGGGGAGAGAGGGGAGAGAATATAGAGAGGAGAAAGAGGAAAGAGAGGGGTGAGAAGATAGAGAGGGGCGAGAGGAGAGAGTAGGGCGAGAGGAGAGAGGAGAGAGAGGGATGAGGGACGAGAAGATAGAGAGGGGCGAGAAGATAGAGAGGGGAGAGAGGAGAGAGGAGAGAGAGGGACGAGAAGACATAGAAGGGCGAGAAGATAGAGAGGGGCGAGAGGAGAGAGAGGGTAGAGAGGAGAGAGAGTGGAGAGAAGATTGAGAGGGGTGAGAAGATGAGAGGGGCGAGTAGATAGAGAGGGGAGAGAAGATAGAGATGGAGAGAGGGGAGAGACGATTGAGAGGGTTGAGAAGATGAGAGGGGCGAGAAGATAGAGAGGGGAGAGAGGAGAGAGAGGGAGAGAAGATAGAGAGGGGCGAGTGGAGAGAGAAGGGCGAGAAGATAGAGAGTGGAGAGAGGAGAGAGAGGGACGAGAAGATAGATAGGGGTGAGAGGTGAGAGAGGAGAGAGAGGAGAGAGAGGGGCGAGAAGACAGAGAGGGGCGAGAGGAGAGAGGAGAGAGAGGGGCGAGAAGATAGAGAGGGGAGAGAGGAGAGAGAGGGGAGAGAAGATAAAGAGGGGCGAGAGGAGAGAGAGGGGCGAGTGAGAGAGGGGAGAGAAGATAGAGAGGGGAGAGAGGAGAGAGAGGGGCAAGAAGATAGAGAGGGGAGAGAGGAGAGAGAAGGGCGAGGAGAGAGGGGGGCGAGAGGAGAAAGAGAGGAGAGAGGAGAGAGAGGGATGAGGGACGAGAAGAAGAGAGGGGCGAGAAGAGAGAGAGAGTTGAGAGGAGAGAGAGGGGTGAGACGATGAGAGGGGCGAGAAGATAGAGAGGGGAGAGAGGAGAGAGAGGAGCGAGAAGATAGAGAAGGGCAAGGAGATAGAGAGGGGCGAGAGGAGAGAGAGGGGAGAGAGGAGAGAGAGGGGAGAGAGGGGAGAGAAGATAGAGAGGAGAAAGAGGAGAGAGAGGGGTGAGAAGATAGAGAAGGGCAAGGAGATAGAGAGGGGCGAGAGGAGAGAGAGGGGAGAGAGGGGCGAGAGGAGAGAGAGGGGAGAGAGGAGAGAGGGTCTAGAGGAAAGAGAGGGGAGAGATGATAGAGAGGGGCGAGAGGAGAGAGAAGGGCGAGATGAGAGAGGGGAGAGAAGATATTGAGAGGAGAGAGGAGAGAGAGGGGTGAGAAGAGAGGGGCGAGAGGAGAGAGAGAGGAGAGAGGAGAGAGAGGGATGAGGGACGAGAAGAAGAGAGGGGCGAGAAGATAGAGAGGGGAGAGAGGAGAGAGGAGAGAGGAGAGAGAGGGGAGAGAAGATAGAGAGGGGCGAGAGGAGAGAGTAGGGCGAGAGGAGAGAGGGGAGAGAATATAGAGAAGAGAAAGAGGAGAGAGAGGGGTGAGAAGATAGAGAAGGGCAAGGAGATAGAGAGGGGCGAGAGGAGAGAGAGGGGAGAGAGGAGAAAGAGGTTTGAGAGGAGAGAGAGGGGAGAGAAGATAGAGAGGTGCGAGAGGAGAGAGAAGGGCGAGAGGAGAGAGGGGAGAGAAGATATTGAGTGGAGAGAGGAGAGAGAGGGGTGAGAAGAGAGAGGGGAGAGAGGAGAAAGGGATGAGGGATGAGAAGATAGAGAGGGGAGAGAGGAGAGAGGAGAGAGAGGGATGAGAAGATAGAGAAGGGCGAGAAAATAGAGAGGGGCGAGAGGAGAGAGAGTGTAGAGAGGAGAGAGAGGGTAGAGAGGAGAGAGAGTGGAGAGAAGATTGAGAGGGGTGAGAAGATGAGAGGGGCGAGAGGAGAGAGAGTGGAGAGAGGGGAGAGAAGATAGAGAGGAGAAAGAGGAGAGAGAGGGGTGAGAAGATATAGAAGGGCAAGGAGATAGAGAGGGGCGAGAGGAGAGAGAGAGGAGAGAGGAGAGACAGAGTTGAGAGGAGAGAGAGGGGAGAGACGATTGAGAGCGGTGAGAAGATGAGAGGGGCGAGAAGATAGAGAGGGGAGAGAGGAGAGAGAGGAGCGAGAAGATAGAGAAGGGCGAGAAGATAGAGAGGGGAGAGAGGAGAGAGAGGGGAGAGAGGAGAGAGACGGTTGAGAGGAGAGAGAGGGGAGAGACGATAGAGAGTGGCGAGAAGAGAGAGAAGGGCGAGAGGAGAGAGGGTAGAGAAGATATTGAGCGGAGAGAGGAGAGAGAGGGGTGAGAAGAGAGAGGGGCGAGAGGAGAGAGAGAGGAGAGAGGAGAGAGAAGGATGAGGGACGAGAAGAAGAGAGGGAAGAGAAGATAGAGAAGGGCGAGAAGATAGAGAGGGGTGAGAGGAGAGAGAGGGTAGAGAGGAGAGAGAGTGTAGAGAGGAGAGAGAGTGGAGAGAAGATTGAGAGGGGTGAAAAGATGAGAGGGGCGAGTAGATAGAGAGGAGAGAGAAGATAGAGAGGGGCGAGAGGAGAGAGAGGGGAGAGGAGAAAGAGGGGCTAGAAGATAGAGAGCTGGTGAGAGGAGAGAGAGGGGTGAGAAGATAGAGAGGGAAGAGAGGAGAGAGAGGGGCGAGAAGATAGAGAGGGGAGAGAGGAGAGAGAGGAGAGAGAGGAGAGAGAGAGTTGAGAGGAGAGAGAGGGGAGAGAAGATTGATAGGGGTGTGAAGATAGAGAGGGGAGAGAGGAGAGAGAGGAGATTGAGGGGAGAGAGGAGAGAGAGGGACGGGAATATAGAGAGGGGCGAGAAGATAGAGAGGGGTGAGAGGAGAGAGAGGGGTGAGAAGATAGAGAGGGGAGAGTGGAGTTAGAGGGGCGAGAAGATAGAGAGGGGAGAGAGGAGAGAGAGGAGAGAGGAGAGAGAGGGGCGAGAAGATAGAGAGGGGAGAGAGGAGAGAGAGGGGAGAGAGGGGAGAGACGATAGAGAGGATAAAGAGGAGAGAGAGGGGTGAGAAAATAGAGAGGGGTGAGAGGAGAGAGGTACGAGAGGAGAGAAAAGGAGAGAGGAGAGAGAGGGGTGAGAAGATAGAGAGGGGCGAGAGGAGAAAGGGGAGAGAAGATAGAGAGGGGAGAGAGGAGAGAGGAGAGAGAGGGACGAGAAGATAGAGAGGGGTGAGAGGAAAGAGAGGGGCGAGTAGATAGAGAGGGGAGAGAAGACAGAAAGGGGCGAGAGGAGAGAGAGGGGCGAGAAGATAGACAGGGGCGAGAGGAGAGAAAGGGGAGAGAGGAGAGAGAGAGTTGAGAGGAGAGAGAGGGGAGAGACGATTGAGAGGGTTGAGAAGATGAGAGGGGCGAGAAGATAAGAAGGGGAGCGAGGAGAGAGAGGGGAGAGAGGGGAGAGAAGATAGAAAGGAGAAAGAGGAGAGAGAGGGATGAGAAGATAGAGAAGGGCAAGAGATAGAGAGGGGCGAGAGGAGAGAGAGGGGAGAGAGGAGAGAGAGGGTTGAGAGGAGAGAGAGGGGAGAGAAGATAGAGAGGGGCGAGAGGAGAGAGAGGGGTGAGAAGAGAGAGGGGCGAGAGGAGAGAGAGAGGAGAGAGGAGAGAGAGGGATGAGGGACAAGAAGATACAGAAGGGCGAGAAGATAGAGAGGGGCGAGAGGAGAGAGAGGGTAGAGAGGAGAGAGAGTGGAAAGAAGATTGAGAGGGGTGAGAAGATGAGAGGGGCGAGTAGATAGAGAGGGGAGAGAAAATAGAGATGGAGAGAGGAGAGAGAGGGGAGAGAAGATAGAGAGGGGCGAGAGGAGAAAGGGGAGAGAAGATAGAGAGGGGAGAGAGGAGAGAGGAGAGAGAGGGACGAGAAGATTGAGAGGGGTGAGAGGAAAGAGAGGGGCGAGTAGATAAAGAGGGGAGAGAAGACAGAGAGGGGCGAGAGGAGAAAGGGGAGAGAAGATAGAGAGGGGAGAGAGGAGAGAGGAGAGAGATGGACGAGAAGATAGAGAGGGGTGAGAGGAAAGAGAGGGGCGAGTAGATAGAGAGGGGAGAGAAGATACAGAAGGGCGAGAGGAGAGAGAGGGGCGAGAAGATAGAGAGGGGCGAGAGGAGAGAGAGGGGAGAGAGGAGAGAGAGAGTTGAGAGTAGAGAGAGGGGAGAGACGATTGAGAGGGGTGAGAAGATGAGAGGGGCGAGAAGATAAGAAGGGGAGAGAGGAGAGAGTAGGGCGAGAGGAGAGAGGGGAGAGAGGGGTGAGAAGAGAGAGGGGCGAGAGGAGAGAGAGAGGAGAGAGGAGAGAGAGGGATGAGGGACGAGAAGATAGAGAGGGGCGAGAAGATAGAGAGGGGAGAGAGGAGAGAGGAGAGAGAGGGACGAGAAGACATAGAAGGGCGAGAAGATAGAGAGGGGCGAGAGGAGAGAGAGGGTAGAGAGGAGAGAGAGTGGAGAGAAGATTGAGAGGGGTGAGAAGATGAGAGGGGCGAGAAGATAGAGAGGAGAGAGAGGAGAGAGAGGGAGAGAAGATAGAGAGGGGCGAGTGGAGAGAGAAGGGCGAGAAGATAGAGAGTGGAGAGAGGAGAGAGAGGGACGAGAAGATAGATAGGGGTGAGAGGTGAGAGAGGAGAGAGAGGAGAGAGAGGGCGAGAAGATAGAGAGGGGCGAGAGGAGAGAGGAGAGAGAGGGGCGAGAAGATAGAGAGGGGAGAGAGGAGAGAGAGGGGAGAGAAGATAAAGAGGGGCGAGAGGAGAGAGAGGGGCGAGTGAGAGAGGGGAGAGAAGATAGAGAGGGGAGAGAGGAGAGAGAGGGGCAAGAAGATAGAGAGGGGAGAGAGGAGAGAGGAGAGAGAGGGACGAGAAGATAGGGAGGGGTGAGAGGAAAGAGAGGGGCGAGAAGATAGAGAGGGGCGAGAGGAGAGAGAAGGGCGAGGAGAGAGGGGGGCGAGAGGAGAAAGAGAGGAGAGAGGAGAGAGAGGGATGAGGGACGAGAAGAACAGAGGGGCGAGAAGAGAGAGAGAGTTGAGAGGAGAGAGAGGGGTGAGACGATGAGAGGGGCGAGAAGATAGAGAGGGGAGAGAGGAGAGAGAGGAGCGAGAAGATAGAGAAGGGCAAGGAGATAGAGAGGGGCGAGAGGAGAGAGAGGGGAGAGAGGAGAGAGAGGGGAGAGAGGGGAGAGAAGATAGAGAGGAGAAAGAGGAGAGAGAGGGGTGAGAAGATAGAGAAGGGCAAGGAGATAGAGAGGGGCGAGAGGAGAGAGAGGGGAGAGAGGGGCGAGAGGAGAGAGAGGGGAGAGAGGAGAGAGGGTCTAGAGGAAAGAGAGGGGAGAGATGATAGAGAGGGGCGAGAGGAGAGAGAAGGGCGAGATGAGAGAGGGGAGAGAAGATATTGAGAGGAGAGAGGAGAGAGAGGGGTGAGAAGAGAGGGGCGAGAGGAGAGAGAGAGGAGAGAGGAGAGAGAGGGATGAGGGACGAGAAGAAGAGAGGGGCGAGAAGATAGAGAGGGGAGAGAGGAGAGAGAGGAGAGAGGAGAGAGAGGGGCGAGAAGATAGAGAAGGGCGAGAGGAGAGAGAGGGGAGAGAGGAGAGAGGGAGTTGAGAGGAGAGAGAGGGGAGAGAAGATGAGAGGGGCGAGAAGATAGAGAGGGGAGAGAGGAGAGAGAGGGGAGAGAAGATAGAGAGGGGCGAGAGGAGAGAGTAGGGCGAGAGGAGAGAGGGGAGAGAATATAGAGAAGAGAAAGAGGAGAGAGAGGGGTGAGAAGATAGAGAAGGGCAAGGAGATAGAGAGGGGCGAGAGGAGAGAGAGGGGAGAGAGGAGAAAGAGGTTTGAGAGGAGAGAGAGGGGAGAGAAGATAGAGAGGTGCGAGAGGAGAGAGAAGGGCGAGAGGAGAGAGGGGAGAGAAGAGATTGAGCGGAGAGAGGAGAGAGAGGGGTGAGAAGAGAGAGGGGCGAGAGGAGAGAGAGAGGAGAGAGGAGAGAGAGTGGTGAGGGACGAGAAGAAGACAGGGGCGAGAAGATAGAGAGGGGAGAGGGGAGAGAGGAGAGAGGAGAGAGGGACGAGAATATAGAGAAGGGCGAAAAGATAGAGAGGGGCGAGAGGAGAGAGAGGGTAGAGAGGAGAGAGAGTGGAGAGAATATTGAGAGGGGTGAAAAGATAAGAGGGGCGAGTAGATAGAGAGGGGAGAGAAGATAGAGAGGGGCGAGAGGAGAGAGAGGGGAGAGGAGAAAGAGGGGCGAGAAGATAGAGAGCTGGTGAGAGGAGAGAGAAGGGTGAGAAATAGAGAGGGGAGAGAGGAGAGAGAGGAGAGAGGAGAGAGAGGGGCGAGAAGATAGAGAAGGGCGAGAAGATAGAGAGGGGCGAGAGGAGAGAGAGGGGAGAGAGGAGAGAGAGGGTTGAGAGGAGTGAGAGGGAGAGAAGATAGAGAGGGGCGAGAGGAGAGAGAAGGGCGAGAAGATAGAGAGTGGAGAGAGGAGAGAGAGGGACGAGAAGATAGATAGGGGTGAGAGGTGAGAGAGGAGAGAGATGAGAGAGAGGGATGAGGGACGAGAAGAAGAGAGGGGCGAGAAGATAGAGAGGGGAGAGAGGAGAGAGAGGAGCGAGAAGATAGAGAAGGGCGAGAAGATAGAGAGGGGAGAGAGGAGAGAGAGGGGAGAGAAGATAGAGAGGAGAAAGAGGAGAGAGAGGGGTGAGAAGATAGAGAAGGGCAAGGAGATAGAGAGGGGCGAGAGGAGAGAGAGGGGAGAGAGGAGAGAGGGTCGAGAGGAAAGAGAGGGGAGAGAAGATAGAGAGGGGAGAGAGGAGAGAGAAGGGCGAGAGGAGAGAGGGGAGAGAAGATATTGAGCGGAGAGAGGAGAGAGAGGGGTGAGAAGAGAGAGAGGGATGAGGGATGAGAAGAAGAGAGGGGCGAGAAGATAGAGAGGGGAGAGAGGAGAGAGAGGAGAGAGGAGAGAGAGGGGCGAGAAGATAGAGAAGGGCGAGAAGATAGAGAGGGGTGAGAGGAGAGAGAGGGGTGAGAAGATTGAGAGGGGAGAGAGGAGTTAGAGGGGCGAGAAGATAGAGAGGGGAGAGAGGAGAGAGAGGAGAGAGGAGAGAGAGGGGAGAGAAGATAGAGAGGAGAAAGAGGAGAGAGAGGGGTGAGAAGATTGAGAAGGGCAAGAAGATAGAGAGGGGAGAGAGGAGAGAGAGGGGCGATAAGATAGAGAGGAGAAATTGGAGAGAGAGGGGTCAGAAAATAGAGAGGGGTGAGAGGAGAGAGGGGCGAGGGGCGAGAGGAGAGAGGGGAGAGAAGATAGAGAGGGGAGAGAGGAGAGAGGAGAGAGAGGGACGAGAAGATAGAGAGGGGTGAGAGGTGAGAGAGGAGAGAGAGGGGCGAGAAGATAGAGAGGGGTGAGAGGTGAGAGAGGAGAGAGAGGAGAGAGAGGGGCGAGAAGATAGAGAGGGGGGAGAGGAGAGAGAGGGGCGAGTGAGAGAGGGGGGAAAAGATAGAGAGGGGAGAGAGGAGAGAGAGGGGTGAGAAGATAGAGAGCGGCGATAGGAGAGAGAGGGGAGAAAAGATAGAGAGGGGCGAGAGGAGAGAGAGGGGTGAGAGGAAAGAGAGGGGCGAGAAGATAGAGAGGGGAGAGAGGAGAGAGAGGGTAGAGAAGATAAAAAGGGGCGAGAGGAGAGAGAGGGGTGAGAGCAGAGAGGGGAGAGAAGATAGAGAGGGGAGAGAGGAGAGAGAGGGGCGAGAAGAAGAGAGGGGCGAGAAGATAGAAAAGGGCGAGAAGATAGAGAGGGGAGAAGGAGAGAGGAGAGATAGGGACGAGAAGATAGAGAAGGGCGAGAAAATAGAGAGGGGTGAGAGGAGAGAGAGGGTAGAGAGGAGAGAGTGTAGAGAGGAGAGAGAGTGGAGAGAAGATTCAGAAGGGTGAGAAGATGAGAGGGCCGAGTAGATAGAGAGGGGAGAGAAGATATAGAGGGGCGAGATGAGAGAGAGGGAAGAGGAGAAAGAGGGGCGAGAAGATAGAGAGCTGGTGAGAGCAGAGAGAGGGGCGAGAAGATAGAGAGGGAAGAGAGGAGAGAGAGGAGAGAGAGGGGCGAGAAGATAGAGAAGGGCGAGAAGATAGAGAGGGGTGAGAGGAGAGAGAGGAGAGAGAGGAGAGAGAGAGTTGAGAGGAGAGAGAGGGGAGAGAAGATGAGAGGGGCGAGAAGATAGAGAGGGGAGAGAGGAGAGAGAGGAGCGAGAAGATAGAGAGGGGCGAGAAGATAGAGAGGGGTGAGAGGAGAGAGAGGGGAGAGAGGAGAGAGGGGAGAGAAGATAGAGAGGGGCGAGAAGATAGAGAGGGGAGAGTGGAGAGAGAGGGGCGAGAAGATAGAGAAGGGCGAGAAGATAGAGAGGGGACAGAGGAGAGAGAGGGGAGAGAAGATTGAGAGGGGTGAGAAGATGAGAGGGGCGAGAAGATAGAGAGGGGAGAGAGGAGAGAGAGGAGCGAGAAAATAGAGAAGGGCGAGAAGATAGAGAGGGGACAGAGGAGAGAGAGGGGAGAGAGGGGAGAGAAGATAGAGAGGAGAAAGAGGAGAGAGAGGGGTAGGAAGATAGAGAAGGGGAAGTAGATAGAGAGGGGCGAGAGGAGAGAGAGGAGATTGAGGGGAGAGAGAAGATGAGAGGGGCGAGAAGATAGAGAGGGGAGATAGGAGAGAGAGGGACGGGAATATAGAGAGGGGCGAGAAGATAGAGAGGGGTGAGAGGAGAGAGAGGGGTGAGAAGATAGAGAGGGGAGAGTGGAGTCAGAGGGGAGAGAAGATAGAGAGGGGAGAGAGGAGAGATAGGGGAAGGAGGGGAGAGAGATAGAGAGGAGAAAGAGGAGAGAGAGGGGTGAGAAGATAGAGAGGGGCGAGAAGATAGAAAGGGGCGAGAGGAGAGAGAGGGGAGAGAGGAGAGAGACGGTTGAGAGGAGAGGGAGGGAGAGAAGATAGAGAGGGGAGAGAAGATAGAGAGGGGCGAGAGGAGAGAGAGGGGTGAGAAGATAGAGAGGGGCGAGAGGAGAGAGAAGGGCGAGAGGAGAGAGGGGAGAGAGGGGTGAGAAGAGAGAGGGGCGAGAGGAAAGAGAGGGGTGAGTAGATAGAGAGGGGAGAGAAGATGAGAGGGGCGAGAAGATAAGAAGGGGAGAGAGGAGAGAGAGGGGAGAGAGGGGAGAGAAGATAGAGAGGAGAAAGAGGAGAGAGAGGGGTGAGAAGATAGAGAAGGGCAAGAAGATAGAAAGGGGCGAGAGGAGAGAGAGGGGAGAGAGGAGAGAGACGGTTGAGAGGAGAGAGAGGGAGAGAAGATAGAGAGGGGAGAGAAGATAGAGAGGGGCGAGAGGAGAGAGAGGGGTGAGAAGATAGAGAGGGGCGAGAGGAGAGAGAAAGGCGAGAGGAGAGAGGGGAGAGAGGGGTGAGAAGAGAGAGGGGCGAGAGGAGAGAGAGAGGAGAGAGGAGAGAGAGGGATGAGGGACGAGAAGATAGAGAGGGGCGAGAAGATAGAGAGGGTAAAGAGGAGAGAGAGTGTAGAGAGGAGAGAGAGTGGAGAGAAGATGAAGGGGCGAGTAGATAGAGAGGGGCGAGAAGATAGAGAGGAGCGAGAGGAGAAAGAGGGGAGAGAGGAGAGAGAGAGTTGAGAGGAGAGATAGGGGAGAGACGATTGAGAGGGGTGAGAAGATAGAGAAGGGCAAGGAGATAGAGAGGTGCGAGAGGAGAGAGAGGGGAGAGAAGATAGAGAGAAGAAAGAGGAGAGAGAAGGGTGAGAAGATAGAGAAGGGCAAGGAGATAGAGAGGGGCGAGAGGAGAGAGAGGGGAGAGAGGAGAGAGAGGGTTGAGAGGAGAGAGAGGGGAGAGAAGATAGAGAGCGGAGAGAGGTGAGAGAGGGGCGAGAGGAGAGAGAGAGGTGAGAAGATAGAGAGGAGAGAGAGGAGAGAGAGGGGAGAGAAGATAGAGAGGGGCGAGAGGAGAGAGAGGGGAGAGGAGAAAGAGGGGCTAGAAGATAGAGAGCTGGTGAGAGGAGAGAGAGGGGTGAGAAGATAGGGAAGAGAGGAGAGAGAGGGGCGAGAAGATAGAGAGGGGAGAGAGGAGAGAGAGGAGAGAGAGGAGAGAGAGAGTTGAGAGGAGAGAGAGGGGAGAGAAGATTGATAGGGGTGAGAAGATAGAGAGGGGAGAGAGGAGAGAGAGGAGATTGAGGGGACAGAGGAGAGAGAGGGACGGGAATATAGAGAGGGGCGAGAAGATAGAGAGGGGTGAGAGGAGAGAGAGGGGTGAGAAGATAGAGAGGGGAGAGTGGAGTTAGAGGGGCGAGAAGATAGCCGCGGGGTGAGACAGGGCTGCAGCCTGAGCCCAACACTGTTCAATATCTATATCAATGAATTAGCAGGAATGTTGGAGCAGTCTGCAGCTCCTGGTCTTACACTACACGACACAGAAATCAAGTTCCTGCTCTACGCAGATGACCTGGTCCTGCTGTCACCCACAGAACAGGGGCTGCAGCAGAACCTGGCACTGCTGGAGCAGTACTGTCAGACCTGGGCACTGACAGTCAATCTGGACAAGACCAGAGTTATGGTTTTCCAGAAGAAAGCCAGACCTCAGGGAAACAGGTACAAATTCACACTGAACAACAACACATTGGAGCACACATCCAGCTACACATATCTCGGTCTCACCATCAGCTCTTCCGGGAGTTTTGACCTGGCAGTGAAGGCACTGAGGGAGAAGGCACTCAGGGCTTTCTACGCAATAAGAAGGAGGCTCTTCAACATCAACCCACCAACAAGAATCTGGCTCCAAATATTTGAAAGTGTAATCCAACCCATTGCCCTATACGGCAGTGAAGTGTGGGGTCCCCTCACAGACCAGGATTACACCCAATGGGACAAACACCCCACAGAAACTCTGCACATGGAGATCTGTAGAATCATCCTCCGTGTGCAGAGAAAAACTCCTAACAACGGGTGCAGGGCCGAATTAGGCCAGTACCCACTATTGATAAACATACAGAAAAGAATATTAAAGTATTGGCTACACCTAAAAAACAGCGACCAAAATTCCTACCACCACAAAGCCCTGCTGAGCCAAGAGCTGAGCCCAAAACAGAGCCCCCTGAGCCAGCTGGTCCTGAGGCTCACCGACCTGAGCCACACCGATACTAACCAGCCTCAGGACAGCACTGCTAGAGCACCACAACCCAGACTCAACCACATCACAGCACAGATCAAACAGCAATATCTCACACACTGGGACACACACACACAAACACAACATAAACTGGAATGCTACAGAACCTTAAACAGACAATACACACTAGCTGAATATTTGACCAAAATAAAAAATAACAAACAGAAACAGACCCTGACGAAGTACAGGCTCAGTGACCACAACCTGGCCATAGAAACTGGGCGACACAGGCAGACCTGGCTGCCCAGAGAGGACAGGCTGTGCTCCCACTGCCAGCAGGGAGAAATAGAGACAGAGGTGCACTTCCTACTGCACTGTGACAGATACTCTGGGATTAGAGAAACATTCTTCCCGAAATTCAGAAATCTAATCCCAGAGTTCCCACACCTGCCAAAACCACAACAGGTCCCAATCCTACTGGGAGAGGGAGGAGGGAACTCAGTTGATCTGGCAGCCCAGTATGTGATCTCCTGTCACAGCCTGAGGAACAGTGAGTCCGTCTCCCAATAATGCTCCAGCTGCCTACAGTATGTCAATATTATATAATGTGTCTTTGTTGTAAATGTCTGTAACATGTCTGTAGATTTTATTTTACTTCTATTTTTTGTTTTGTTCTATGTTAATTTTATTATTTTTATTTGCTTTGGCAACACTGATTGTACCCATCGGTCATGCTAATAAAGCACCTTGAATTGAATTGAGATAGAGAGGGGAGAGAGGAGAGAGAGGAGAGAGAGGAGAGAGAGGGGCGAGAAGATAGAGAGGGGAGAGAGGAGAGAGAGGGGAGAGAGGGGAGAGAAGATAGAGAGGATAAAGAGGAGAGAGAGGGGTGAGAAAATAGAGAGGGGTGAGAGGAGAGAGGTGCGAGAGGAGAGAAAAGGAGAGAGGAGAGAGAGGGGTGAGAAGATAGAGAGGGGCGAGAGGAGAAAGGGGAGAGAAGATAGAGAGGGGAGAGAGGAGAGAGGAGAGAGAGGGACGAGAAGATAGAGAGGGGTGAGAGGAAAGAGAGGGGCGAGTAGATAGAGAGGGGAGAGAAGAGAGAGAGGGGCGAGAAGATAGAGAGGGGCGAGAGGAGAGAGAGGGGAGAGAGGAGAGAGAGAGTTGAGAGGAGAGACAGGGGAGAGACGATTGAGAGGGGTGAAAAGATGAGAGGGGCGAGAAGATAAGAAGGGGAGCGAGGAGAGAGAGGGGAGAGAGGGGAGAGAAGATAGAAAGGAGAAAGAGGAGAGAGAAGGGTGAGAAGATAGAGAAGGGCAAGAGATAGAGAGGGGCGAGAGGAGAGAGAGGGGAGAGAGGAGAGAGAGGGTTGAGAGGAGAGAGAGGGGAGAGAAGATAGAGAGGGGAGAGAAGATAGAGAGGGGCGAGAGGAGAGAGAGGGGTGAGAAGAGAGAGGGGCGAGAGGAGAGAGAGAGGAGAGAGGAGAGAGAGGGGTGTGAAGATAGAGAGGGGCGAGAGGAGAAAGGGGGAGAAGATAGAGAGGGGAGAGAGGAGAGAGGAGAGAGAGGGACGAGAAGATAGAGAGGGGTGAGAGGAAAGAGAGGGGCGAGTAGATAGAGAGGGGAGAGAAGATACAGAGGGGCGAGAGGAGAGAGAGGGGCGAGAAGATAGAGAGGGGCGAGAGGAGAGAGAGGGGAGAGAGGAGAGAGAGAGTTGAGAGTAGAGAGAGGGGAGAGACGATTGAGAGGGGTGAGAAGATGAGAGGGGCGAGAAGATAAGAAGGGGAGAGAGGAGAGAGAGGGGAGAGAGGGGAGAGAATATAGAGAGGAGAAAGAGGAAAGAGAGGGGTGAGAAGATAGAGAGGGGCGAGAGGAGAGAGTAGGGCGAGAGGAGAGAGGGGAGAGAGGGGTGAGAAGAGAGAGGGGCGAGAGGAGAGAGAGAGGAGAGAGGAGAGAGAGGGATGAGGGACGAGAAGATAGAGAGGGGCGAGAAGATAGAGAGGGGAGAGAGGAGAGAGGAGAGAGAGGGACGAGAAGATACAGAAGGGCGAGAAGATAGAGAGGGGTGAGAGGGGAGAGACGATTGAGAGGGTTGAGAAGATGAGAGTGGCGAGAAGATAGAGAGGGGAGAGAGGAGAGAGAGGGAAGAGAGGGGAGAGAAGATAGAGAGGGGAGAGAGGAGAGAGAGGGAGAGAAGATAGAGAGGGGCGAGAGGAGAGAGAGGTTTGAGAGGAGAGAGAGGGGCGAGAAGATAGAGAGGGGAGAGAGGAGAGAGAGGGGAGAGAAGATAAAGAGGGGCGAGAGGAGAGAGAGGGGCAAGAAGATAGAGAGGGGAGAGAGGAGAGAGGAGAGAGGAGAGAGAGGGACGAGAAGATAGGGAGGGGTGAGAGGAAAGAGGGGCGAGAAGATAGAGAGGGGCGAGAGGAGAGAGAGAGGAGAGAGGAGAGAGAGGGATGAGGGACGAGAAGAAGAGAGGGGCGAGAAGAGAGAGAGTTGAGAGGAGAGAGAGGGGTGAGACGATGAGAGGGGCGAGAAGATAGAGAGGGGAGAGAGGAGAGAGAGGAGCGAGAAGATAGAGAAGGGCGAGAAGATAGAGAGGGGAGAGAGGAGAGAGAGGGGTGAGAAGATAGAGAAGGGCAAGGAGATAGAGAGGGGCGAGAGGAGAGAGAGGGGAGAGAGGGGCGAGAGGAGAGAGAGGGGAGAGAGGGGCGAGAGGAGAGAGAGGGGAGAGAGGAGAGAGGGTCTAGAGGAAAGAGAGGGGAGAGAAGATAGAGAGGGGCGAGAGGAGAGAGAAGGGCGAGATGAGAGAGGGGAGAGAAGATATTGAGAGGAGAGAGGAGAGAGAGGGGTGAGAAGAGAGGGGCGAGAGGAGAGAGAGAGGAGAGAGGAGAGAGAGGAGAGAGGAGAGAGAGGGGCGAGAAGATAGAGAAGGGCGAGAAGATAGAGAGGGGCGAGAGGAGAGAGAGGGGAGAGAGGAGAGAGGGAGTTGATAGGAGAGAGAGGGGAGAGAAGATGAGAGGGGCGAGAAGATAGAGAGGGGCGAGAGGAGAGAGAGGGCGAGAGGAGAGAGGGGAGAGAATATAGAGAAGAGAAAGAGGAGAGAGAGGGGTGAGAAGATAGAGAAGGGCAAGGAGATAGAGAGGGGCGAGAGGAGAGAGAGGGGAGAGAGGAGAGAGGGGAGAGAAGATATTGAGCGGAGAGAGGAGAGAGAAGGGCGAGAGGAGAGAGGGGAGAGAAGATATTGAGCGGAGAGAGGAGAGAGAGGGGTGAGAAGAGAGAGGGGCGAGAGGAGAGAGAGAGGAGAGAGGAGAGAGAGGGGTGAGGGACGAGAAGAAGACAGGGGCGAGAAGATAGAGAGGGGCGAGAAGATAGAGAGGGGAGAGGGGAGAGAGGAGAGAGGAGAGAGAGGGACGAGAAGATAGAGAAGGGCGAAAAGATAGAGAGGGGCGAGAGGAGAGAGAGGGTAGAGAGGAGAGAGAGTGGAGAGAAGATTGAGAGGGGTGAAAAGATGAGAGGGGCGAGTAGATAGAGAGGGGAGAGAAGATAGAGAGGGGCGAGAGGAGAGAGAGGGGAGAGGAGAAAGAGGGGCGAGAAGATAGAGAGCTGGTGAGAGGAGAGAGAGGGGTGAGAAGATAGAGAGGGATGAGAGGAGAGAGAAGGGTGAGAAGATAGAGAGGGGAGAGAGGAGAGAGAGGAGAGAGGAGAGAGAGGGGCGAGAAGATAGAGAAGGGCGAGAAGATAGAGAGTGGAGAGAGGAGAGAGAGGGTTGAGAGGAGAGAGAGGGAGAGAAGATAGAGAGGGGCGAGAGGAGAGAGAAGGGCGAGAAGATAGAGAGTGGAGAGAGGAGAGAGAGGGACGAGAAGATAGATAGGGGTGAGAGGTGAGAGAGGAGAGAGAGGAGAGAGAGGGATGAGGGACGAGAAGAAGAGAGGGGCGAGAAGATAGAGAGGGGAGAGAGGAGCGAGAAGATAGAGAAGGGCGAGAAGATAGAGAGGGGAGAGAGGAGAGAGAGGGGAGAGAGGGGAGAGAAGATAGAGAGGAGAAAGAGGAGAGAGAGGGGTGAGAAGATAGAGAAGGGCAAGGAGATAGAGAGGGGCGAGAGGAGAGAGAGGGGAGAGAGGAGAGAGGGTCGAGAGGAAAGAGAGGGGAGAGAAGATAGAGAGGGGCGAGAAGATAGAGAGGGGAGAGGGGAGAGAGGAGAGAGGAGAGAGAGGGACGAGAAGATAGAGAAGGGCGAAAAGATAGAGAGGGGCGAGAGGAGAGAGAGGGTAGAGAGGAGAGAGAGTGGAGAGAAGATTGAGAGGGGTGAAAAGATGAGAGGGGCGAGTAGATAGAGAGGGGAGAGAAGATAGAGAGGGGCGAGAGGAGAGAGAGGGGAGAGGAGAAAGAGGGGCGAGAAGATAGAGAGCTGGTGAGAGGAGAGAGAGGGGTGAGAAGATAGAGAGGGATGAGAGGAGAGAGAAGGGTGAGAAGATAGAGAGGGGAGAGAGGAGAGAGAGGAGAGAGGAGAGAGAGGGGCGAGAAGATAGAGAAGGGCGAGAAGATAGAGAGTGGAGAGAGGAGAGAGAGGGTTGAGAGGAGAGAGAGGGAGAGAAGATAGAGAGGGGCGAGAGGAGAGAGAAGGGCGAGAAGATAGAGAGTGGAGAGAGGAGAGAGAGGGACGAGAAGATAGATAGGGGTGAGAGGTGAGAGAGGAGAGAGAGGAGAGAGAGGGATGAGGGACGAGAAGAAGAGAGGGGCGAGAAGATAGAGAGGGGAGAGAGGAGCGAGAAGATAGAGAAGGGCGAGAAGATAGAGAGGGGAGAGAGGAGAGAGAGGGGAGAGAGGGGAGAGAAGATAGAGAGGAGAAAGAGGAGAGAGAGGGGTGAGAAGATAGAGAAGGGCAAGGAGATAGAGAGGGGCGAGAGGAGAGAGAGGGGAGAGAGGAGAGAGGGTCGAGAGGAAAGAGAGGGGAGAGAAGATAGAGAGGGTCGAGAGGAGAGAGAAGGGCGAGAGGAGAGAGGGGAGAGAAGATATTGAGCGGAGAGAGGAGAGAGAGGGGTGAGAAGAGAGGGGCGAGAGGAGAGAGAGAGGAGAGAGGATAGAGAGGGATGAGGGACGAGAAGAAGAGAGGGGCGAGAAGATAGGGGAGAGAGGAGAGAGAGGAGAGAGGAGAGAGAGGGGCGAGAAGATAGAGAAGGGCGAGAAGATAGAGAGGGGCGAGAGGAGAGAGAGGGGAGAGAGGAGAGAGGGAGTTGAGAGGAGAGAGAGGGGAGAGAAGATGAGAGGGGCGAGAAGATAGAGAGGGGAGAGAGGAGAGAGAGGAGCGAGAAGATAGTGAAGGGCGAGAAGATAGGGAGGGGCGAGAGGAGAGAGAAGGGGGAGAGGAGAGAGAGGGTTGAGAGGAGAGAGAGGGGAGAGACGATTGAGAGGGGTGAGAGGAGAGAGAAGGGCGAGAGGAGAGAGGGGAGAGAAGATAGAGAGCGGAGAGAGGAGAGAGAGGGGTGAAAAGAGAGAGGGGAGAGAGGAGAGAGAGAGGAGAGAGGAGAGAGAGGGGTGAGAAGATAGAGAAGGGCAAGGAGATAGAGAGAGGCGAGAGGAGAGAGTGGGGAGAGAGGAGAGAGGGTCGAGAGGAAAGAGAGGGGAGAGAAGATAGAGAGGGGCGAGAGGAGAGAGAAGGGCGAGAGGAGAGAGGGGAGAGAAGATATTGAGCGGAGAGAGGAGAGAGAGAGGAGAGAGGAGAGAGAGGGATGAGGGACGAGAAGAAGAGAGGGGCGAGAAGATAGAGAGGGGAGAGAGGAGAGAGAGGAGAGAGGAGAGAGAGGGGCGAGAAGATAGAGAAGGGCGAGAAGATAGAGAGGGGCGAGAGGAGAGAGAAGGGGGAGAGGAGAGAGAGGGTTGAGAGGAGAGAGAGTGAGAGAAGATAGAGAGGGGCGAGAGGAGAGAGAAGGGCGAGAGGAGAGAGGGGAGAGAAGATAGAGAGCGGAGAGAGGAGAGAGAGGGGTGAAAAGAGAGAGGGGAGAGAGGAGAGAGAGTGGAGAGAGGAGAGAGGGATGAGGGGCGAGAAGATAGAGAAGGGCAAGAAGATAGAGATGGGCGAGAGGAGAGAGAGTGTAGAGAGGAGAGAGAGGGGTGAGAAGATAGAGAGGGGCGAGAGGAGAAAGGGGAGAGAAGATAGAGAGGGGAGAGAGGAGAGAGGAGAGAGAGGACCGAGAAGATAGAGAGGGGTGAGAGGAAAGAGAGGGGCGAGTAGATAGAGAGGGGAGAGAAGATACAGAGGGGCGAGAGGAGAGAGAGGGGCGAGAAGATAGAGAGGGGCGAGAGGAGAGAGAGGGGAGAGAAGATAGAGAGGAGAAAGAGGAGAGAGAGGGGTGAGAAGATAGAGAGGGGCGAGAAGATAGAGAGGGGAGAGAGGAGAGAGGAGAGAGAGGGACGAGAAGATACAGAAGGGCGAGAAGATAGAGAGGGGTGAGAGGGGAGAGACGATTGAGAGGGTTGAGAAGATGAGAGTGGCGAGAAGATAGAGAGGGGAGAGAGGAGAGAGAGGGAAGAGAGGGGAGAGAAGATAGAGAGGGGAGAGAGGAGAGAGAGGGAGAGAAGATAGAGAGGGGCGAGAGGAGAGAGAGGTTTGAGAGGAGAGAGAGGGGCGAGAAGATAGAGAGGGGAGAGAGGAGAGAGAGGGGAGAGAAGATAAAGAGGGGCGAGAGGAGAGAGGAGAGAGAGGGACGAGAAGATAGGGAGGGGTGAGAGGAAAGAGGGGCGAGAAGATAGAGAGGGGCGAGAGGAGAGAGAAGGGCGAGGAGAGAGGGGAGAGAAGATATTGAGCGGAGAGAGGAGGGAGAGGAGCGAGAAGAGAGAGGGGCGAGAGGAGAGAGAGAGGAGAGAGGAGAGAGAGGGTTGAGGGACGAGAAGAAGAGAGGGGCGAGAAGAGAGAGAGAGTTGAGAGGAGAGAGAGGGGTGAGACGATGAGAGGGGCGAGAAGATAGAGAGGGGAGAGAGGAGAGAGAGGAGCGAGAAGATAGAGAAGGGCGAGAAGATAGAGAGGGGAGAGAGGAGAGAGAGGGGAGAGAGGGGAGAGAAGATAGAGAGGAGAAAGAGGAGAGAGAGGGGTGAGAAGATAGAGAAGGGCAAGGAGATAGAGAGGGGCGAGAGGAGAGAGAGGGGAGAGAGGGGCGAGAGGAGAGAGAGGGGAGAGAGGAGAGAGGGTCTAGAGGAAAGAGAGGGGAGAGAAGATAGAGAGGGGCGAGAGGAGAGAGAAGGGCGAGATGAGAGAGGGGAGAGAAGATATTGAGAGGAGAGAGGAGAGAGAGGGGTGAGAAGAGAGGGGCGAGAGGAGAGAGAGAGGAGAGAGGAGAGAGAGGAGAGAGGAGAGAGAGGGGCGAGAAGATAGAGAAGGGCGAGAAGATAGAGAGGGGCGAGAGGAGAGAGAGGGGAGAGAGGAGAGAGGGAGTTGATAGGAGAGAGAGCGGAGAGAAGATGAGAGGGGCGAGAAAATAGAGAGGGGCGAGAGGAGAGAGAGGGCGAGAGGAGAGAGGGGAGAGAATATAGAGAAGAGAAAGAGGAGAGAGAGGGGTGAGAAGATAGAGAAGGGCAAGGAGATAGAGAGGGGCGAGAGGAGAGAGAGGGGAGAGAGGAGAGAGGGGAGAGAAGATATTGAGCGGAGAGAGGAGAGAGAAGGGCGAGAGGAGAGAGGGGAGAGAAGATATTGAGCGGAGAGAGGAGAGAGAGGGGTGAGAAGAGAGAGGGGCGAGAGGAGAGAGAGAGGAGAGAGGAGAGAGAGGGGTGAGGGACGAGAAGAAGACAGGGGCGAGAAGATAGAGAGGGGCGAGAAGATAGAGAGGGGAGAGGGGAGAGAGGAGAGAGGAGAGAGAGGGACGAGAAGATAGAGAAGGGCGAAAAGATAGAGAGGGGCGAGAGGAGAGAGAGGGTAGAGAGGAGAGAGAGTGGAGAGAAGATTGAGAGGGGTGAAAAGATGAGAGGGGCGAGTAGATAGAGAGGGGAGAGAAGATAGAGAGGGGCGAGAGGAGAGAGAGGGGAGAGGAGAAAGAGGGGCGAGAAGATAGAGAGCTGGTGAGAGGAGAGAGAGGGGTGAGAAGATAGAGAGGGATGAGAGGAGAGAGAAGGGTGAGAAGATAGAGAGGGGAGAGAGGAGAGAGAGGAGAGAGGAGAGAGAGGGGCGAGAAGATAGAGAAGGGCGAGAAGATAGAGAGTGGAGAGAGGAGAGAGAGGGTTGAGAGGAGAGAGAGGGAGAGAAGATAGAGAGGGGCGAGAGGAGAGAGAAGGGCGAGAAGATAGAGAGTGGAGAGAGGAGAGAGAGGGACGAGAAGATAGATAGGGGTGAGAGGTGAGAGAGGAGAGAGAGGAGAGAGAGGGATGAGGGACGAGAAGAAGAGAGGGGCGAGAAGATAGAGAGGGGAGAGAGGAGCGAGAAGATAGAGAAGGGCGAGATGATAGAGAGGGGAGAGAGGAGAGAGAGGGGAGAGAGGGGAGAGGAGAAAGAGGAGAGAGAGGGGTGAGAAGATAGAGAAGGGCAAGGAGATAGAGAGGGGCGAGAGGAGAGAGAGGGGAGAGAGGAGAGAGGGTCGAGAGGAAAGAGAGGGGAGAGAAGATAGAGAGGGTCGAGAGGAGAGAGAAGGGCGAGAGGAGAGAGGGGAGAGAAGATATTGAGCGGAGAGAGGAGAGAGAGGGGTGAGAAGAGAGGGGCGAGAGGAGAGAGAGGAGAGAGGAGAGAGAGGGATGAGGGACGAGAAGAAGAGAGGGGCGAGAAGATAGAGAGGGGAGAGAGGAGAGAGAGGAGAGAGGAGAGAGAGGGGCGAGAAGATAGAGAAGGGCGAGAAGATAGAGAGGGGCGAGAGGAGAGAGAGGGGAGAGAGGAGAGAGGGAGTTGAGAGGAGAGAGAGGGGAGAGAAGATGAGAGGGGCGAGAAGATAGAGAGGGGAGAGAGGAGAGAGAGGAGCGAGAAGATAGAGAAGGGCGAGAAGATAGGGAGGGGCGAGAGGAGAGAGAAGGGGGAGAGGAGAGAGAGGGTTGAGAGGAGAGAGAGTGAGAGAAGATAGAGAGGGGCGAGAGGAGAGAGAAGGGCGAGAGGAGAGAGGGGAGAGAAGATAGAGAGCGGAGAGAGGAGAGAGAGGGGTGAAAAGAGAGAGGGGAGAGAGGAGAGAGAGAGGAGAGAGGAGAGAGGGATGAGGGGCGAGAAGATAGAGAAGGGCGAGAAGATAGAGAGGGGACAGAGGAGAGAGAGGGGAGAGAAGATTGAGAGGGGTGAGAAGATGAGAGGGGCGAGAAGATAGAGAGGGGAGAGAGGAGAGAGAGGAGCGAGAAAATAGAGAAGGGCGAGAAGATAGAGAGGGGACAGAGGAGAGAGAGGGGAGAGAGGGGAGAGAAGATAGAGAGGAGAAAGAGGAGAGAGA
Organism: Lepisosteus platostomus; assembly: GCF_059453375.1. Classification (NCBI taxonomy): domain Eukaryota; kingdom Metazoa; phylum Chordata; class Actinopteri; order Semionotiformes; family Lepisosteidae; genus Lepisosteus; species Lepisosteus platostomus. Next base: position 3,214,616 of record NC_142616.1, read on the forward strand.
GGGGTAGGAAGATAGAGAAGGGGAAGTAGATAGAGAGGGGCGAGAGGAGAGAGAGGAGATTGAGGGGAGAGAGAAGATGAGAGGGGCGAGAAGATAGAGAGGGGAGATAGGAGAGAGAGGGACGGGAATATAGAGAGGGGCGAGAAGATAGAGAGGGGTGAGAGGAGAGAGAGGGGTGAGAAGATAGAGAGGGGAGAGTGGAGTCAGAGGGGAGAGAAGATAGAGAGGGGAGAGAGGAGAGATAGGGGAAGGAGGGGAGAGAGATAGAGAGGAGAAAGAGGAGAGAGAGGGGTGAGAAGATAGAGAGGGGCGAGAAGATAGAAAGGGGCGAGAGGAGAGAGAGGGGAGAGAGGAGAGAGACGGTTGAGAGGAGAGGGAGGGAGAGAAGATAGAGAGGGGAGAGAAGATAGAGAGGGGCGAGAGGAGAGAGAGGGGTGAGAAGATAGAGAGGGGCGAGAGGAGAGAGAAGGGCGAGAGGAGAGAGGGGAGAGAGGGGTGAGAAGAGAGAGGGGCGAGAGGAAAGAGAGGGGTGAGTAGATAGAGAGGGGAGAGAAGATGAGAGGGGCGAGAAGATAAGAAGGGGAGAGAGGAGAGAGAGGGGAGAGAGGGGAGAGAAGATAGAGAGGAGAAAGAGGAGAGAGAGGGGTGAGAAGATAGAGAAGGGCAAGAAGATAGAAAGGGGCGAGAGGAGAGAGAGGGGAGAGAGGAGAGAGACGGTTGAGAGGAGAGAGAGGGAGAGAAGATAGAGAGGGGAGAGAAGATAGAGAGGGGCGAGAGGAGAGAGAGGGGTGAGAAGATAGAGAGGGGCGAGAGGAGAGAGAAAGGCGAGAGGAGAGAGGGGAGAGAGGGGTGAGAAGAGAGAGGGGCGAGAGGAGAGAGAGAGGAGAGAGGAGAGAGAGGGATGAGGGACGAGAAGATAGAGAGGGGCGAGAAGATAGAGAGGGTAAAGAGGAGAGAGAGTGTAGAGAGGAGAGAGAGTGGAGAGAAGATGAAGGGGCGAGTAGATAGAGAGGGGCGAGAAGATAGAGAGGAGCGAGAGGAGAAAGAGGGGAGAGAGGAGAGAGAGAGTTGAGAGGAGAGATAGGGGAGAGACGATTGAGAGGGGTGAGAAGATAGAGAAGGGCAAGGAGATAGAGAGGTGCGAGAGGAGAGAGAGGGGAGAGAAGATAGAGAGAAGAAAGAGGAGAGAGAAGGGTGAGAAGATAGAGAAGGGCAAGGAGATAGAGAGGGGCGAGAGGAGAGAGAGGGGAGAGAGGAGAGAGAGGGTTGAGAGGAGAGAGAGGGGAGAGAAGATAGAGAGCGGAGAGAGGTGAGAGAGGGGCGAGAGGAGAGAGAGAGGTGAGAAGATAGAGAGGAGAGAGAGGAGAGAGAGGGGAGAGAAGATAGAGAGGGGCGAGAGGAGAGAGAGGGGAGAGGAGAAAGAGGGGCTAGAAGATAGAGAGCTGGTGAGAGGAGAGAGAGGGGTGAGAAGATAGGGAAGAGAGGAGAGAGAGGGGCGAGAAGATAGAGAGGGGAGAGAGGAGAGAGAGGAGAGAGAGGAGAGAGAGAGTTGAGAGGAGAGAGAGGGGAGAGAAGATTGATAGGGGTGAGAAGATAGAGAGGGGAGAGAGGAGAGAGAGGAGATTGAGGGGACAGAGGAGAGAGAGGGACGGGAATATAGAGAGGGGCGAGAAGATAGAGAGGGGTGAGAGGAGAGAGAGGGGTGAGAAGATAGAGAGGGGAGAGTGGAGTTAGAGGGGCGAGAAGATAGAGAGGGGAGAGAGGAGAGAGAGGAGAGAGAGGAGAGAGAGGGGCGAGAAGATAGAGAGGGGAGAGAGGAGAGAGAGGGGAGAGAGGGGAGAGAAGATAGAGAGGATAAAGAGGAGAGAGAGGGGTGAGAAAATAGAGAGGGGTGAGAGGAGAGAGGTGCGAGAGGAGAGAAAAGGAGAGAGGAGAGAGAGGGGTGAGAAGATAGAGAGGGGCGAGAGGAGAAAGGGGAGAGAAGATAGAGAGGGGAGAGAGGAGAGAGGAGAGAGAGGGACGAGAAGATAGAGAGGGGTGAGAGGAAAGAGAGGGGCGAGTAGATAGAGAGGGGAGAGAAGAGAGAGAGGGGCGAGAAGATAGAGAGGGGCGAGAGGAGAGAGAGGGGAGAGAGGAGAGAGAGAGTTGAGAGGAGAGACAGGGGAGAGACGATTGAGAGGGGTGAAAAGATGAGAGGGGCGAGAAGATAAGAAGGGGAGCGAGGAGAGAGAGGGGAGAGAGGGGAGAGAAGATAGAAAGGAGAAAGAGGAGAGAGAAGGGTGAGAAGATAGAGAAGGGCAAGAGATAGAGAGGGGCGAGAGGAGAGAGAGGGGAGAGAGGAGAGAGAGGGTTGAGAGGAGAGAGAGGGGAGAGAAGATAGAGAGGGGAGAGAAGATAGAGAGGGGCGAGAGGAGAGAGAGGGGTGAGAAGAGAGAGGGGCGAGAGGAGAGAGAGAGGAGAGAGGAGAGAGAGGGGTGTGAAGATAGAGAGGGGCGAGAGGAGAAAGGGGGAGAAGATAGAGAGGGGAGAGAGGAGAGAGGAGAGAGAGGGACGAGAAGATAGAGAGGGGTGAGAGGAAAGAGAGGGGCGAGTAGATAGAGAGGGGAGAGAAGATACAGAGGGGCGAGAGGAGAGAGAGGGGCGAGAAGATAGAGAGGGGCGAGAGGAGAGAGAGGGGAGAGAGGAGAGAGAGAGTTGAGAGTAGAGAGAGGGGAGAGACGATTGAGAGGGGTGAGAAGATGAGAGGGGCGAGAAGATAAGAAGGGGAGAGAGGAGAGAGAGGGGAGAGAGGGGAGAGAATATAGAGAGGAGAAAGAGGAAAGAGAGGGGTGAGAAGATAGAGAGGGGCGAGAGGAGAGAGTAGGGCGAGAGGAGAGAGGGGAGAGAGGGGTGAGAAGAGAGAGGGGCGAGAGGAGAGAGAGAGGAGAGAGGAGAGAGAGGGATGAGGGACGAGAAGATAGAGAGGGGCGAGAAGATAGAGAGGGGAGAGAGGAGAGAGGAGAGAGAGGGACGAGAAGATACAGAAGGGCGAGAAGATAGAGAGGGGTGAGAGGGGAGAGACGATTGAGAGGGTTGAGAAGATGAGAGTGGCGAGAAGATAGAGAGGGGAGAGAGGAGAGAGAGGGAAGAGAGGGGAGAGAAGATAGAGAGGGGAGAGAGGAGAGAGAGGGAGAGAAGATAGAGAGGGGCGAGAGGAGAGAGAGGTTTGAGAGGAGAGAGAGGGGCGAGAAGATAGAGAGGGGAGAGAGGAGAGAGAGGGGAGAGAAGATAAAGAGGGGCGAGAGGAGAGAGAGGGGCAAGAAGATAGAGAGGGGAGAGAGGAGAGAGGAGAGAGGAGAGAGAGGGACGAGAAGATAGGGAGGGGTGAGAGGAAAGAGGGGCGAGAAGATAGAGAGGGGCGAGAGGAGAGAGAGAGGAGAGAGGAGAGAGAGGGATGAGGGACGAGAAGAAGAGAGGGGCGAGAAGAGAGAGAGTTGAGAGGAGAGAGAGGGGTGAGACGATGAGAGGGGCGAGAAGATAGAGAGGGGAGAGAGGAGAGAGAGGAGCGAGAAGATAGAGAAGGGCGAGAAGATAGAGAGGGGAGAGAGGAGAGAGAGGGGTGAGAAGATAGAGAAGGGCAAGGAGATAGAGAGGGGCGAGAGGAGAGAGAGGGGAGAGAGGGGCGAGAGGAGAGAGAGGGGAGAGAGGGGCGAGAGGAGAGAGAGGGGAGAGAGGAGAGAGGGTCTAGAGGAAAGAGAGGGGAGAGAAGATAGAGAGGGGCGAGAGGAGAGAGAAGGGCGAGATGAGAGAGGGGAGAGAAGATATTGAGAGGAGAGAGGAGAGAGAGGGGTGAGAAGAGAGGGGCGAGAGGAGAGAGAGAGGAGAGAGGAGAGAGAGGAGAGAGGAGAGAGAGGGGCGAGAAGATAGAGAAGGGCGAGAAGATAGAGAGGGGCGAGAGGAGAGAGAGGGGAGAGAGGAGAGAGGGAGTTGATAGGAGAGAGAGGGGAGAGAAGATGAGAGGGGCGAGAAGATAGAGAGGGGCGAGAGGAGAGAGAGGGCGAGAGGAGAGAGGGGAGAGAATATAGAGAAGAGAAAGAGGAGAGAGAGGGGTGAGAAGATAGAGAAGGGCAAGGAGATAGAGAGGGGCGAGAGGAGAGAGAGGGGAGAGAGGAGAGAGGGGAGAGAAGATATTGAGCGGAGAGAGGAGAGAGAAGGGCGAGAGGAGAGAGGGGAGAGAAGATATTGAGCGGAGAGAGGAGAGAGAGGGGTGAGAAGAGAGAGGGGCGAGAGGAGAGAGAGAGGAGAGAGGAGAGAGAGGGGTGAGGGACGAGAAGAAGACAGGGGCGAGAAGATAGAGAGGGGCGAGAAGATAGAGAGGGGAGAGGGGAGAGAGGAGAGAGGAGAGAGAGGGACGAGAAGATAGAGAAGGGCGAAAAGATAGAGAGGGGCGAGAGGAGAGAGAGGGTAGAGAGGAGAGAGAGTGGAGAGAAGATTGAGAGGGGTGAAAAGATGAGAGGGGCGAGTAGATAGAGAGGGGAGAGAAGATAGAGAGGGGCGAGAGGAGAGAGAGGGGAGAGGAGAAAGAGGGGCGAGAAGATAGAGAGCTGGTGAGAGGAGAGAGAGGGGTGAGAAGATAGAGAGGGATGAGAGGAGAGAGAAGGGTGAGAAGATAGAGAGGGGAGAGAGGAGAGAGAGGAGAGAGGAGAGAGAGGGGCGAGAAGATAGAGAAGGGCGAGAAGATAGAGAGTGGAGAGAGGAGAGAGAGGGTTGAGAGGAGAGAGAGGGAGAGAAGATAGAGAGGGGCGAGAGGAGAGAGAAGGGCGAGAAGATAGAGAGTGGAGAGAGGAGAGAGAGGGACGAGAAGATAGATAGGGGTGAGAGGTGAGAGAGGAGAGAGAGGAGAGAGAGGGATGAGGGACGAGAAGAAGAGAGGGGCGAGAAGATAGAGAGGGGAGAGAGGAGCGAGAAGATAGAGAAGGGCGAGAAGATAGAGAGGGGAGAGAGGAGAGAGAGGGGAGAGAGGGGAGAGAAGATAGAGAGGAGAAAGAGGAGAGAGAGGGGTGAGAAGATAGAGAAGGGCAAGGAGATAGAGAGGGGCGAGAGGAGAGAGAGGGGAGAGAGGAGAGAGGGTCGAGAGGAAAGAGAGGGGAGAGAAGATAGAGAGGGTCGAGAGGAGAGAGAAGGGCGAGAGGAGAGAGGGGAGAGAAGATATTGAGCGGAGAGAGGAGAGAGAGGGGTGAGAAGAGAGGGGCGAGAGGAGAGAGAGAGGAGAGAGGATAGAGAGGGATGAGGGACGAGAAGAAGAGAGGGGCGAGAAGATAGGGGAGAGAGGAGAGAGAGGAGAGAGGAGAGAGAGGGGCGAGAAGATAGAGAAGGGCGAGAAGATAGAGAGGGGCGAGAGGAGAGAGAGGGGAGAGAGGAGAGAGGGAGTTGAGAGGAGAGAGAGGGGAGAGAAGATGAGAGGGGCGAGAAGATAGAGAGGGGAGAGAGGAGAGAGAGGAGCGAGAAGATAGTGAAGGGCGAGAAGATAGGGAGGGGCGAGAGGAGAGAGAAGGGGGAGAGGAGAGAGAGGGTTGAGAGGAGAGAGAGGGGAGAGACGATTGAGAGGGGTGAGAGGAGAGAGAAGGGCGAGAGGAGAGAGGGGAGAGAAGATAGAGAGCGGAGAGAGGAGAGAGAGGGGTGAAAAGAGAGAGGGGAGAGAGGAGAGAGAGAGGAGAGAGGAGAGAGAGGGGTGAGAAGATAGAGAAGGGCAAGGAGATAGAGAGAGGCGAGAGGAGAGAGTGGGGAGAGAGGAGAGAGGGTCGAGAGGAAAGAGAGGGGAGAGAAGATAGAGAGGGGCGAGAGGAGAGAGAAGGGCGAGAGGAGAGAGGGGAGAGAAGATATTGAGCGGAGAGAGGAGAGAGAGAGGAGAGAGGAGAGAGAGGGATGAGGGACGAGAAGAAGAGAGGGGCGAGAAGATAGAGAGGGGAGAGAGGAGAGAGAGGAGAGAGGAGAGAGAGGGGCGAGAAGATAGAGAAGGGCGAGAAGATAGAGAGGGGCGAGAGGAGAGAGAAGGGGGAGAGGAGAGAGAGGGTTGAGAGGAGAGAGAGTGAGAGAAGATAGAGAGGGGCGAGAGGAGAGAGAAGGGCGAGAGGAGAGAGGGGAGAGAAGATAGAGAGCGGAGAGAGGAGAGAGAGGGGTGAAAAGAGAGAGGGGAGAGAGGAGAGAGAGTGGAGAGAGGAGAGAGGGATGAGGGGCGAGAAGATAGAGAAGGGCAAGAAGATAGAGATGGGCGAGAGGAGAGAGAGTGTAGAGAGGAGAGAGAGGGGTGAGAAGATAGAGAGGGGCGAGAGGAGAAAGGGGAGAGAAGATAGAGAGGGGAGAGAGGAGAGAGGAGAGAGAGGACCGAGAAGATAGAGAGGGGTGAGAGGAAAGAGAGGGGCGAGTAGATAGAGAGGGGAGAGAAGATACAGAGGGGCGAGAGGAGAGAGAGGGGCGAGAAGATAGAGAGGGGCGAGAGGAGAGAGAGGGGAGAGAAGATAGAGAGGAGAAAGAGGAGAGAGAGGGGTGAGAAGATAGAGAGGGGCGAGAAGATAGAGAGGGGAGAGAGGAGAGAGGAGAGAGAGGGACGAGAAGATACAGAAGGGCGAGAAGATAGAGAGGGGTGAGAGGGGAGAGACGATTGAGAGGGTTGAGAAGATGAGAGTGGCGAGAAGATAGAGAGGGGAGAGAGGAGAGAGAGGGAAGAGAGGGGAGAGAAGATAGAGAGGGGAGAGAGGAGAGAGAGGGAGAGAAGATAGAGAGGGGCGAGAGGAGAGAGAGGTTTGAGAGGAGAGAGAGGGGCGAGAAGATAGAGAGGGGAGAGAGGAGAGAGAGGGGAGAGAAGATAAAGAGGGGCGAGAGGAGAGAGGAGAGAGAGGGACGAGAAGATAGGGAGGGGTGAGAGGAAAGAGGGGCGAGAAGATAGAGAGGGGCGAGAGGAGAGAGAAGGGCGAGGAGAGAGGGGAGAGAAGATATTGAGCGGAGAGAGGAGGGAGAGGAGCGAGAAGAGAGAGGGGCGAGAGGAGAGAGAGAGGAGAGAGGAGAGAGAGGGTTGAGGGACGAGAAGAAGAGAGGGGCGAGAAGAGAGAGAGAGTTGAGAGGAGAGAGAGGGGTGAGACGATGAGAGGGGCGAGAAGATAGAGAGGGGAGAGAGGAGAGAGAGGAGCGAGAAGATAGAGAAGGGCGAGAAGATAGAGAGGGGAGAGAGGAGAGAGAGGGGAGAGAGGGGAGAGAAGATAGAGAGGAGAAAGAGGAGAGAGAGGGGTGAGAAGATAGAGAAGGGCAAGGAGATAGAGAGGGGCGAGAGGAGAGAGAGGGGAGAGAGGGGCGAGAGGAGAGAGAGGGGAGAGAGGAGAGAGGGTCTAGAGGAAAGAGAGGGGAGAGAAGATAGAGAGGGGCGAGAGGAGAGAGAAGGGCGAGATGAGAGAGGGGAGAGAAGATATTGAGAGGAGAGAGGAGAGAGAGGGGTGAGAAGAGAGGGGCGAGAGGAGAGAGAGAGGAGAGAGGAGAGAGAGGAGAGAGGAGAGAGAGGGGCGAGAAGATAGAGAAGGGCGAGAAGATAGAGAGGGGCGAGAGGAGAGAGAGGGGAGAGAGGAGAGAGGGAGTTGATAGGAGAGAGAGCGGAGAGAAGATGAGAGGGGCGAGAAAATAGAGAGGGGCGAGAGGAGAGAGAGGGCGAGAGGAGAGAGGGGAGAGAATATAGAGAAGAGAAAGAGGAGAGAGAGGGGTGAGAAGATAGAGAAGGGCAAGGAGATAGAGAGGGGCGAGAGGAGAGAGAGGGGAGAGAGGAGAGAGGGGAGAGAAGATATTGAGCGGAGAGAGGAGAGAGAAGGGCGAGAGGAGAGAGGGGAGAGAAGATATTGAGCGGAGAGAGGAGAGAGAGGGGTGAGAAGAGAGAGGGGCGAGAGGAGAGAGAGAGGAGAGAGGAGAGAGAGGGGTGAGGGACGAGAAGAAGACAGGGGCGAGAAGATAGAGAGGGGCGAGAAGATAGAGAGGGGAGAGGGGAGAGAGGAGAGAGGAGAGAGAGGGACGAGAAGATAGAGAAGGGCGAAAAGATAGAGAGGGGCGAGAGGAGAGAGAGGGTAGAGAGGAGAGAGAGTGGAGAGAAGATTGAGAGGGGTGAAAAGATGAGAGGGGCGAGTAGATAGAGAGGGGAGAGAAGATAGAGAGGGGCGAGAGGAGAGAGAGGGGAGAGGAGAAAGAGGGGCGAGAAGATAGAGAGCTGGTGAGAGGAGAGAGAGGGGTGAGAAGATAGAGAGGGATGAGAGGAGAGAGAAGGGTGAGAAGATAGAGAGGGGAGAGAGGAGAGAGAGGAGAGAGGAGAGAGAGGGGCGAGAAGATAGAGAAGGGCGAGAAGATAGAGAGTGGAGAGAGGAGAGAGAGGGTTGAGAGGAGAGAGAGGGAGAGAAGATAGAGAGGGGCGAGAGGAGAGAGAAGGGCGAGAAGATAGAGAGTGGAGAGAGGAGAGAGAGGGACGAGAAGATAGATAGGGGTGAGAGGTGAGAGAGGAGAGAGAGGAGAGAGAGGGATGAGGGACGAGAAGAAGAGAGGGGCGAGAAGATAGAGAGGGGAGAGAGGAGCGAGAAGATAGAGAAGGGCGAGATGATAGAGAGGGGAGAGAGGAGAGAGAGGGGAGAGAGGGGAGAGGAGAAAGAGGAGAGAGAGGGGTGAGAAGATAGAGAAGGGCAAGGAGATAGAGAGGGGCGAGAGGAGAGAGAGGGGAGAGAGGAGAGAGGGTCGAGAGGAAAGAGAGGGGAGAGAAGATAGAGAGGGTCGAGAGGAGAGAGAAGGGCGAGAGGAGAGAGGGGAGAGAAGATATTGAGCGGAGAGAGGAGAGAGAGGGGTGAGAAGAGAGGGGCGAGAGGAGAGAGAGGAGAGAGGAGAGAGAGGGATGAGGGACGAGAAGAAGAGAGGGGCGAGAAGATAGAGAGGGGAGAGAGGAGAGAGAGGAGAGAGGAGAGAGAGGGGCGAGAAGATAGAGAAGGGCGAGAAGATAGAGAGGGGCGAGAGGAGAGAGAGGGGAGAGAGGAGAGAGGGAGTTGAGAGGAGAGAGAGGGGAGAGAAGATGAGAGGGGCGAGAAGATAGAGAGGGGAGAGAGGAGAGAGAGGAGCGAGAAGATAGAGAAGGGCGAGAAGATAGGGAGGGGCGAGAGGAGAGAGAAGGGGGAGAGGAGAGAGAGGGTTGAGAGGAGAGAGAGTGAGAGAAGATAGAGAGGGGCGAGAGGAGAGAGAAGGGCGAGAGGAGAGAGGGGAGAGAAGATAGAGAGCGGAGAGAGGAGAGAGAGGGGTGAAAAGAGAGAGGGGAGAGAGGAGAGAGAGAGGAGAGAGGAGAGAGGGATGAGGGGCGAGAAGATAGAGAAGGGCGAGAAGATAGAGAGGGGCGAGAGGAGAGAGAGTGTAGAGAGGAGAGAGAGGGGTGAGAAGATAGAGAAGGGCAAGGAGATAGAGAGGGGCGAGAGGAGAGAGAGGGGAGAGAGGAGAGAGGGTCGAGAGGAAAGAGAGGGGAGAGAAGATAGAGAGGGGCGAGAGGAGAGAGAAGGGCGAGAGGAGAGAGGGGAGAGAAGATATTGAGCGGAGAGAGGAGAGAGAGAGGAGAGAGGAGAGAGAGGGATGAGGGACGAGAAGAAGAGAGGGGCGAGAAGATAGAGAGGGGAGAGAGGAGAGAGAGGAGAGAGGAGAGAGAGGGGCGAGAAGATAGAGAAGGGCGAGAAGATAGAGAGGGTTGAGAGGAGAGAGAGGGGAGAGAAGATGAGAGGGGCGAGAAGATAGAGAGGGGAGAGAGGAGAGAGAGGAGCGAGAAGATAGAGAAGGGCGAGAAGATAGGGAGGGGCGAGAGGAGAGAGAAGGGGGAGAGGAGAGAGAGGGTTGAGAGGAGAGAGAGTGAGAGAAGATAGAGAGGGGCGAGAGGAGAGAGAAGGGCGAGAGGAGAGAGGGGAGAGAAGATAGAGAGCGGAGAGAGGAGAGAGAGGGGTGAAAAGAGAGAGGGGAGAGAGGAGAGAGAGTGGAGAGAGGAGAGAGGGATGAGGGGCGAGAAGATAGAGAAGGGCGAGAAGATAGAGATGGGCGAGAGGAGAGAGAGTGTAGAGAGGAGAGAGAGGGGTGAGAAGATAGAGAGGGGCAAGAGGAGAAAGGGGAGAGAAGATAGAGAGGGGAGAGAGGAGAGAGGAGAGAGAGGACCGAGAAGATAGAGAGGGGTGAGAGGAAAGAGAGGGGCGAGTAGATAGAGAGGGGAGAGAAGATACAGAGGGGCGAGAGGAGAGAGAGGGGCGAGAAGATAGAGAGGGGCGAGAGGAGAGAGAGGGGAGAGAGGGGAGAGAAGATAGAGAGGAGAAAGAGGAGAGAGAGGGGTGAGAAGATAGAGAGGGGCGAGAGGAGAGAGAAGGGCGAGAGGAGAGAGGGGAGAGAGGGGTGATAAGAGAGAGGGGCATCCCCCAGGTGCACCCCCAGGTATTTGAGTCCCCCTCTGGTCCAGCTGAGCCTCTCTGGCAAGGCTGGGGGACCCATCTCGCTCCACTCCCCCAGGAGTAGGGCGCTACTCTTGGCCCAGTTCACTTTGGCTGATGATAGCCGCTGGAAATCACTCAAAGTTGTCTGTAGCGCCCTGACATCCTGTTCTCCACTGACAACGACCATGATATCATCAGCGTACGCCGAGATCTTGACAGTGGAATCGGGGCAGCCCGGGATGGACAGCCCCTTGATGACCCGGCGCAGCTGATGTAGCAGAGGCTCGATGGCAAGGGAGTAGAGCATTCCTGAGAGTGCACAGCCCTGTCGCCTCCCCTCCGCACTGGAAACGGAGCACTCAGCCCTCTGTTGACCTTTAGCACACTGAAGATGTCACTGTACAGCACCTGAATCATGGCAACAAAGATGGGGCTGAACCCGAAGGACCTCATGGTCCTCCACAAATACTGATGTTCAACCCTATCGAAGGCCTTTTCCTGGTCTAACGAAATGAGACCAGTATCTAAACCCAATAGTCTGGAGGTGGCCAAAACATCTCGAATCAGAAAAATGTTATCAAAGATTGACTTTCCGGGCACGCAGTACGATTGGTCGGAGTGCACCACAGACCCCAGCACCACCTTCAGCCTGTTGGCCAGAGCCTTGGACAGGATTTTATAATCCACACACAGCAGGGCAACAGGTCTCCAGTTCTTAATGTCACACAGGTCCCCTTTCTTGGGCAGCAGGGTGACAAGAGCTCTCCTGCAACTCAGTGGCAGGTCCCCCTGCTCCAGACTTTCCAAATATACATCGAGCAGGTCAGGACCCAGCACAGCCCAGAAGGCACGATAGAATTCGGCTGGCAGGCCATCGAGACCAGGGGTCTTGCCATTGCTCAAGCCACTGAGTGCAGTGGAGAGCTCCTCCAGGGAGAGAGGCCTCTCCAGCCCTGCCCTCTCCTCTTCCGGGACCTGTGGAAGGTCTTCAAGGAACCTGCGTGTGCGGACCGAGTCCTCACTAGCCTCGCTGGAGAAGAGCGCTTTGTAGAACTGCACGGTCCTCTCCTGGATCTGCCCAGCCTCGTGCAGCTCCTGCCCTGTCTCCGAGCACAGGCAGTGGATTTGCCGGCTCTGGCCCGGTTTCTTCTCTAGGCCGAAGAAATAGCGAGTCGGGGCGTCTACCTGTGATGCACTCTGAACCCTAGAATTTATTAGAGCTCCTTGTACTTTTGTGTCCAGAAGGCCAATGAGTGATTCTTTTTGGGTGTGGAGGTCATCAATTAGCCTCCTGTCTGTACGACACTCCAGAGCCTGGTGGAGCTCCAGAATGTCTCTCTCCAGAGCTTTCATGGACTCACGGATACCTCTCGTGACACTTCCAGTGTACTGCTGGCAGAACTGGCGAATCTGCACCTTACCAATATCCCACCACTGCCTCAGGGAGACAAAGTGGGCTTTCTGACTCCTCCACTGCTGCCAGAAGAACACGAGGCAGTCGCAGAAGTGAGCATCGTCAAGCACCTGGGTATTAAAGTGCCAGTAGGCACTGCGGGACCTCACTGATGGCACAGCGACTGTGCAGACAGTGAGACAGTGGTCCGACAGGCCCACTAGACAGATGGAGCACTGCTTGACGATGCTGTAATGTTGTTTACGGCAGTAAAGTCGGTCTAGCCTGGCCAGAGAGAGGGTATTCCCCCTGACCTGGGCCCAGGTGTACTGCCTCGTGTCCCCATGACATCTCCTCCAGATGTCAGTGAGGTCAGACTTGATGAGGATCCTGCGCAGCTCCCTGGCCGACGGGCCATGTGGCTCTGCGTGATTCCTGTCCAGTGTGCTGCTCTCTGTGCAGTTGAAATCCCTCCCCAGGAAGACCAGCTCTTCAGGCTGGCAGGTCGCCAGTGCAGTCTCAAGCTCCCTGAAGAGGGTGACCCTCTCCCCGCCGTCGGTGGGTGCGTAAACGTTAATAAAAACGGTTTTCTTCCCGACAACTACTCGCACGAGTAGCAGGCGACCCTTCACCACCTCCTGGACGGCGATAGAGAGGGGCTTGAACCCCACAGAGAACAGCACCGCGACCCCCGCGCTCACAGGGGACCCGTGACTGTACACGATGTCCCCCTGCCACTCCGCTGCCAGGCGATGATGTTGGAGCTGTCGGTGTGGGTCTCCTGCAGGAAAGTCACCTGCACGCTCTTTTCTTTGATAATCTCCAACACCGCAGCTCGCTTCAAAGCCCTCCTGCACCCATTGGTGTTCAAACTCCCTATCCTAATGTCGCCCATGTTTGCGGAAAAGAAAAGACATAAAACACGAACAGACATGAAGCACGCAGACGGATAGTGATGTGACGTGAGGGACAGGACTCATTCGTGCTGAGGTGCGTTCCGCGGTCCTGCCTTGATCTTACCTAAAAGGCTCTTCAGGCGCCATCTCTCCTGATCGCTGAAGTCATTCGCACCCGAGCCCCTCTTCAGATGGCGCGTCGCGGAGAGGACAAAGAGCTCGGTGTCGGGAAAAAAGTCCTCGACCACAGTTCCCCTCTTACCTTTAGTCTTCTCTAAGAACTCCCTAATGCTCTGGAAACTGTAGCCTCCTCTGCTGCTCCGCCGGGCCGAGGAGCCCGAGACGAGGGAGGAGTCGGTGAAGCCGCCCTCGTCGTCGCTCCCGGACTCCGAGGAGCTCCGGGCGGCGGCGGCGGTGGCGGCGAGGACACTCCAGCGCGTCCTCACTCTCCCGGTGTCGGAGTCACTCGCGGCCCCCGGGCCGGCGACAGAGCCGCCCTCCACCGAGCTCTCTGTGCTGCGCTTCTTCTGCACCGCACTCTGCACAGATTTTTTCGTGCGCTTTCTCCGCGGCGTCTTAAAACCATCATCTATTTTTTCAGATGATAATTCATTTCCTCCCCACACCGTGTCTAAAATTTTCGCTGGCGCTTGAGACGCGTTTTCCCCTGTCGGTGTCACTACCTGCTCTCTCTCTCCCTGACTCTCCTGAGCAGCGCTCATCTCTCCGCCAGCGCTCATCTCTTGCTCTCCGGTGTGGGGGGCTCCCTGCTCTTCTGAGGGCTGCGGTGGTCCACTCTTTACTATCTGCTCTCCTGCTTGGGACGCCACCGGCTCGGGCTCACCTGCTCCCTCCAGCGATCTCCTCTCCTGCACCCCGGCCGTGGGCTCTGACTCCCCGCTGCCTCCCTGCGCTGCTCCGCTCCCCGCTGCCTGACGCTGTCGGCTAGCCTCCTGTGCGCCCTGGGGCTGAGGCTCCCTGCCTGTCTCTTCCTCCACCTCCGGGCAGTTCTTCACCACATGCCCCTCGCTCCCGCACCTGAAGCACTTCATCGATTCCGAAGTCACGAATACAACATAGTCGCAGCTGTCAATACGAAATTTAAGGGCCACATTGAGCTCTTCCGTGGGTTTTTTTAGGATGACGTAGACCTGTCTCCGGAAAGAGACGACGTGCTTCAGCTGCGGTGCCCTGCAGCCCAGAGGGACCCTCCTGATCGGAGAGACCACCTGTCCGTACCGGGACAGCTCCCTCTCCAGCAGCTCGTTCCTCATGAACGGAGGCACGTTGGAGAGGGTGATCTTTCGAGCCGGGGCCGCGAGAGGCAGTACTGGGGTGAAGGTGCCGTCCAGGACGACTCCCTTCTCCACCAGGGTGTTTGCCAAATCGGTAGATTGCAGGAAAATGACTATCCCTCCACTCATGCGGGAAGCGGACCTGATGTTCCTGCAGCCCACGACCTCCCCGACCGCAAGAACGCACCTCTCAAGCGGACAGAACTCGGCAGGGGAGATTTTCACACCATGGCGTCGAGTTAGTTTCTCAAAGGAGAGGTCTGGAGGATCAGAGCCTCCAGAACCGGCCATGATGAGAAAATAAACCCCGCTTTTCCCCAAAAAGAGACAGAAAAACACAAACCCAGTGAAGAAAACACCGCCACATGATCAAACCCACCGAAGCTCCGCCCACTCACTCACTCAGTCTCACGAGAAACAGAGAGAGAGAGAGGGGTTCATACAGACACACTGACTGGACACTCCAGTACATGAAAACTGCACTGAGAGAGAGGGGTTAATACAGACACACTGACTGGACACTCCAGTACATTAACACTGCACTGAGAGAGAGAGGGGTTAATACAGACACACTGACTGGACACTCCAGTACATTAACACTGCACTGAGAGAGAGAGGGGTTAATACAGACACACTGACTGGACACTCCAGTACATTAACACTGCACTGAGAGAGAGAGAGGGGTTAATACAGATGGAGTGAGAGAGAACCTTTATTTCTCTGGTTATGATCCTGCGCGTGTTTCTGGTGTGGGTGGCGGGTGGTAATGATTAACAGGGGAGAGAGGCGTGTCTCACTGCGGTGGCACACCTGATGGCAGCCTCCTGTCTGGGCAGCAGCGCGCCGAGAGCACAGACGACCCGCAGACGTGCAGCTCAGCTCCGCCACAGTGAAACAGGACACGGCGCACACACTCAAACAGCAGCGAGGGACACGCGTGACGAAACAAGCCGAGAGGAAGTCGAGGAGTCTGGGACGTGTCACCATCCCCACCCCTCCTCTAGGGGGCGCTCCGGTCCTCTCCGATGTCTCCTGGTGACGGGCCCCTGCCCCCAGTCCTGCCCCTCCCGCTGTTCCGGGCTCAGCACTGGGAAGACCCGCCTGCCAGCAGCTCCAGGAGAGCCCCGACGGCACGGCTTCACCCCGACTTCACCCTGACCCCTGACCCGGGGCTCGCAGCGCCTGGTTCGAGTCCCTGTCCCTGCCCCGGATCCCGTTCCGGATCGGAACCCGTCTGTCTCGGATGGACCCCCCGGCTCCTGTTTCAATAAGTTTGAAACATTTATTTTCCTTCTCTAGGAATCTGAAAAGTGCAAAAGCAAGTGAACGTTTGTTCTATGTCAAAAATAATCTTCTTATATAATTTCCTTCATCATCTCTGGCGGTTAATTGTTTTTTTTCTGATTGTGTCTTTTTCCTCTTGTACTGGTCTCTGCTCCTCTAGTTGTAGTTGTATCTGTAAATTCTTTAAACACTGAATCATTTAAAAAAAAACATCGAAACCAGCCCTGCTCAAACTCCTCAACCTCATCATGACAGCCGGCTGTTTCCCCGAGGCCTGGAACCAAGGACTGATCACACCCATCTGTAAGAGTGGAGACAGACTCCATCCCAACAACTACAGGGCATCTGTGTGAACAGTAACCTGGGGAAGGTATTCTGCAGTATCCTGAACACACGAATACTGGCCTTCCTTACTGAACACAGTGTCCTGAGCAAGAGTCAGATTGGCTTCTTGCCAGATCACCGCACATCTGATCACATTTACACCCTACACACACTGATAGACAAACACGTCCACCAGAAACACAAAGGAAACATTTTTGGCTGCTTTGTCGATTTCGAAAAAGCATTTGACTCGATTTGGAGTGAAGGACTCTTTTACAAAGCCCTCCAAAGTGGTGTAGAAGACAAACTCCACAACGTCAATGTGCTCAGAGAACACATCCCAATCAGATCTTATGATGTTGGCACAGCTTTGCACCACATGCATATTATATTTGGAAGAACAAAGATAAAATAATAATAATAATAATAATAATAATAATAATTGCTGACAGTTATATAGCGCTTTTCTGGACACTCCACTCAAAGCTCTTTACAGGTCATGGGGATCCCCTCCACCACCACCAGTGTGCAGCCCCACCTGGATGATGCACCAGTACACTCACCACACACCAGCTCTCAGTGGGGAGGAGAGCAGAGGGAAGCCAGTTCAGAGAGGGGGGTTATTAGGAGGCCATGATTGGTAAGGGCCAATGGGAAATTTGGCCAAGACACCCCTACTCTTTTCGAGAAACACCCTGGGATTTTTAATGACCACAGAGAGTCAGGACCTCGTTTTTACGTCTCATCCGAAGGACAGTGCCTGTTTTACACTATAGTGTCCCCATCACTATACTGGGGCATTAGGACCCACACAGAGCGCAGGGAGAGAGGGCCCCCTGCTGGCCCCACTCACACCTCTCCCAGGAGTCTCCCCTCCGGGTACTGGCCAGGCTCCCCCTGCTGGGCTCCAGTGGGCTGGGAGCTGGGTGAGAGCGCCCCCTGCTGGCACCACTCACACCTCTCCCAGGAGTCTCCCCTCCAGGTACTGGCCAGGCTCCCCCTGCTGGGCTCCAGTGGGCTGGGAGCTGGGTGAGAGCGCACCCTGCTGGGCTCCAGTGGGCTGGGAGCTGGGAGAGAGCGCCCCCTGCTGGGCTCCAGTGGGCTGCCAGTTGTGAGCTGCAGAGTGACCTGACTGCTGTCCAGATCAAAACGTGCCAAACCTTTGGAAAGAACTAATAATGCAATTGGAGACTTGTCGATTGAGGTAATACGGCACATCTTGAGAGCTACATAGCTCAGTAGCTACGGCGAGCAATGAAGAGATTCGGAGCGCCTAAAAGCTGTTTTTGCAGAGGTACATCCCCTTCCACCCAAACCCACCCGTTTGGACATAACTTCTACAGAGGAGACAGCTCTAAAGTCAGGACTCCGGGACCTGGCAGTGGTGTTTTGTGGCTGTGAGTGAGTGAAAAGAAGTGGTGAAGGACCGACCCCTGACTAACGCCAAGCGTCCGCACGTCAGTACAAGACTTGAACTTGCGAAAGCATTTTTTGCTGAGGGACAGAATCAGAGAATGTGGGGGCAGGAAGGAGGTGATGTGATGGTCAGGGGTGCTGCAGCAGAACCTTGAACTTGAACTTGAACTTTACTGCCATATGTAACCGGTACTGGTCCAATGGAATTCTTACTGACAGGAAGTCTCTCGATTGTAAAACAAGTGTAAAAAACAAAACAAAGTGCAGACAGTGCATCAGGACAATATAGATACAGACAGTAGACAATGTGCAAGTAAACATGTAGACAGTTTGAATGTAAACAATACAGACGTGTAAACAGTGCCTGGAGATGTGCGATAGATAAGAAATCATAAAGAGGTAGATGGTGATGGTGTTGTCACGGACGTCCAAAGGGACTAACCGTGGGGAGCAGGAGAGCGGAAAAAGACCCATATGCGTAGCGGCGAGACGGGAAAAAGGCCCGGGCTCATAGTGCAAAGAGTTCAGGAATGCCGTATAGAAACCTATGCCCTCTGGGAGCGGATGTGCTAGGCGGGTCTCAGGACATCCGAACGTCAATGCTGAGCGAGGACAGAGTGCAAGACCCGGAAATATATAGCCCAAGGGAAAGAGAGGGACAGGAAGGACAGCAGACCGGAAACTAGGGACAGGACAGAGAAGGAGCGCCCTCTGGCTGCAGAGGGCGTGACAGGTGTAGGTGTGGTCCGAGGGGGATGGCTAATTGTGTTCGCCAGTCTCACTGCTTGTGGATAGAAGCTATTGAAGAATCTGGTGGTCAGTGTCCGTATGCTCTTGTATCTCTTGCCTGAGGGCAGTGGGGTGAAGAGCTCATGCCCGGGGTGGTGACTGTCCTCTGTGATGGCCAGAATCCTACCACGGCAGCGGTCCTCATAGAGCTGTTTAATCTCGGTGAGACCGCAACCGATGATCTTCTGGGCCATATTGACCATTCTCTGCAGTGCCTTTCTTTCTCGCGAAGAGGTATTGCCATACCACACGGTGATCCCGTTGGTGAGGACGCTCTCGATGGTGCAGCGGTAGAAGTTCACCAACACATGTATTGGCATCCCCCAGCGCTTGAGGCACCTCAAGAAATAAAGGCGCTGCTGAGCCTTCTTCATGATAGAGTCAGTGTGCACAGTCCAGGTTAGATCTTTAGAGATGTGAATTCCCAAAAACCTAAAGCTGGCGACTGTTTCCACTTCCGTTCCATCAATACTGAGTGGGCTGTGAGTGTGTGGCCTGTGTCTCCGAAAGTCCACTATTAGCTCTTTCGTTTTCTTTACGTTCAAGTCCAGGTTATTGCTATGACACCACCTAAGCAGCTGTACGACTTCATAACTGTAAGTGGACTCGTCATCATCACTGATCAGTCCTATTATAGTGGTGTCATCAGCAAACTTAATGATGCGGTTGTTGCTGTGTCTTGCTGTGCAGTCGTGAGTGAACAGGGAGTACAACCTTGGACTCAGACAGCAGCCTTGTGGGGTTCCAGTGCTCAGGGTGAGTGGTGTTGATGTTTTATTGCCTATCCGCACCACCTGTGGTCTCTCGATAAGAAAGTCCAGCAGCCAGTTGAGAAGGGGTGAATCAAATTTCAGGATCATTTTTGTTTCTGTTGTCTTACTGCTGTGGGAGTTGAGAAAATCTTCTTTGAGAATGCAGAGAGAGAGATCGGTGTGATCATGGCCGTCTGAGGTGAAATGAGAAACTAGGGGCTTGGAGAAATCTTTCATCTTCACAGCCCTGACATGTTCTCTGAAGCGTCTCCGAGTCTCCTTCCTGTTTCAATATTCCATACATTTTAGTTATAATAAGTCTTACTTTTAGTTGAGTAAAACAGCTATTTGAGTCATACAGACATTTTAGTCAAGAAGTTTAATTTATGTGCATAATAAAATGTATTTCTAAGAAAATATTTAACAGCTCGAAGTTCGATACTCATTTTGTCAACAGTGTTTTCCAGCGGTACAGCACTGCGTCACGAAGCGAACAAAGTGAAATATTTCAGATGCGGTCGGAGAGGGCGGTACTGAGAGTCCTGAACTGGACGTTTCACAGGTTGTTCTGAGAGTCTGGACACGGCTGGGATTAAAACAAAAGTTGAACAAGTAACGAATTGTAGCGCGTTTTGTTCCAATACAGAGGAACAAAAATAAGCGAAATGAAATATATTTATATACTGTACATCCCAAAGTTTCACAAATAATCCCACAGATGATGATGTTGAATACACAAACTGCCGAAGCAGTGCAGTCTCTCGTGTTTCGGGTTAGTTTATATATATTAAACACAGCTGAACACAACACCAGGAATGAGTTTAACTTCACTTTTCACTTGAACAGCAGGTCTGTCGCCATCTTCTAACCCGCTTGCTCTAGGGAGCGTCTCACAATTACCACACTAACCAGCGCACAAGGGAGTGTGTTAAAACTACCTCTCACGACACAGTCCCTCTGTGGACAGAGAATCGTCCACATGAAATATCCAAACGGCAGGACAGAACACAAGACTGACACGGAGCCCAAGTTTCTGTCCGTGAAGAAAAAAACTCGCCGCTACCAACAAACTTTTGGGCTTCATATGAAGGAAAGCGGAGCTTTCACTGGCCCATTACCAAACTTCATTGGGAAATAAAATAAAGAAAAGACTAGAAAGAAGCATCCACTTTTCCCTGGATCACGATCAGAGATCAAATAAAACGTCTCTCACAAACCACCACAGTAAAAATAAACCCCAAACGAACATAAAATACCGAATATAGTCATGTATCCCTGTATTAAAGGGAGCCGGGTATTAGACTGGCTGGAGCTGCTCACAGACACAGCGCTGGTGATAAACTACAACTCCCACAACCACCCTGAGCCACTTCCTGTCTGCGTCACAGTCCCTATTCCTCCTGGCTGTGGTGACGTCAGCGGGTCCCTCCCCGTTCTGGCAGCTTCACAGGAGAGACTCACACGGGATTTCATTTTTAAAAGTTTATTTTCTTAAAAATTAGAAAAAAAACACAGCAGGGTTTCCAGAGATATTTACAAGTTAGGAGTACAGCAGGCTGGTAGCGTGTTATCTCGCCCTCTCTCGTTATGGTATTTTCCCCGTTTAAATGTGTTATAGTAAATAAAAAAATTAAACACGACACAACATCATCATTTCTACAATTACTACTGTATTTCTGACCTCACCTCACTGGCCGTCAGTAAACCCGTCTCCCAGTGTGAGCAGTGGACAGAGAGCTGGGAGAGAGTCAGCCTGTGTTCATGAGTCAGTGACGGGTTTAATCTCCACACTGACAGCAGGCAGCAGCTCAAGGTCTTTATCTGAATCCCAGGTCCAGAAGACAGGATAGATCTTCTCCCCCTGAGGGAAGACCATGTCAGTGAAAGTGTAGACATGAGCTCTGGACTCCACTGTGTAAAAGGAGACCTTCCTCTCCTCAATATCCACACACACCCCCAGCTTCCTGGGCTGCAGACTGAGGGGGAGAGGGGTCTCAGGGGCAGTGAGAGCAGAGAAACCATAAGAGAAAATATTAGAGAGAACAGCAAACGGGTAAGATATAGACTCCAGACACCAGTAACCCTGCTGGGGAGAGAAGCTGATCCCCCCTTTCCTCTCTGCAGACTCTCTGGTCACTCCTATTCTCCAGTTGTCATTCACCTCCACCTCCCAGTAGTGTCTCCCTGAGGAGAAGGCCTCCCTGCTCACGACACAGGGACAGAGATCAAATCTGTGAGGATTGTCAGAGAGACTCTTCCTCTGTCCCCATCTCACTCTCTTCCCATCCTCAGACAGGCTGAGCTCACAGTGAGCTGTATCAGGGTCCAGAGTCACAGCAGCTGGGGAATAAAACACAAACATCACAACAGGCTCCTGCCGATCACAGTCCAACTCAACTCCATCAGACTGTGAAATGTCTTTGTCCCCAAACACACCGAGAGAGAAACACAGGTCAATTACTAATATCTGCTCTTCCCTTCCAGAGAAACGACATCTTCTTCACTGTTTCACTAGTTTTACACATGGGAGTGATCCCAATATCCTCTAAATACAAACATTAAACACTTGTTTTCACAGCGATGAAACTTTATTTTTTAAACGACATTATTAATAAACACAGGACCGACCGGACTGCAGGAGAAACTACAGCCCGACCACTCTCTTTCAAACACGTCACAACCCACCACAACAACCTGTATACTGTAAGAAACTGGACAGCCTGTCTGTTAAACCGGTTTATTTCAAATCCCAGTTCAGCAGCTCGTTCATCTTCTCTGAGACCATTTTCCTGACGACGCAGAATAAAAAAGTGCTGAATTCAAAGACTGAATAATGCTCGTTTTTACAGAAAAATATATAATGGAAAAAGCAAAACCTTGCTGAAATATAAGAAAGCCTTAACACTTACTTTGGAAATGCGAAGAAATATCCAAAGTGTTCAATTTAAAGCAGAAATAACACATCCAGAAACCCGGAGAGAAAGACGAGAGAAACAGAGGCGCTCATACTGACTTCAGACTGCTCGCGCTCACTGTCCGCCTCTCTGATAGGGCACACCAGCTGTCAATCAGTAAGCTCTGACCACTGACAGACGGGGGCGGGGCTAATACATGCCCAGAGCGAATGGGGGTTTTAATCGATTCAAGAAGCTTTATTCGCATGACTAATGAATACTGACTTAATACTCTCCTCATACTTAATACTTCAGGGTAAACTATTAATACTGTAACGCTTACGGCCGACAGGTACTGTGTAAGAGCCGGCGTACCAGAGCAGGTGACGTCACCGCCCTTCCCTGTGATAGCAGGACTACAGCTACTGGGCTGTAGAGAGATCTCTCTTTAGCTCACGGGGCTAGGTCGCTGCAGAGAGACGCAGAAGTCCCGGGTTCGAGCCCCGGACAGTGTGGGGCCGACCTGATGCGGCAAGGGCGCCCGCCTGAGTCCCTGTAGCGTTACAATACTTAATACTGAGTAAATACTCCCCTTTGCCTGTCTGCCTGTCAATCTAGTGAAGATCAAAGATATTCTTATCAGCTCTTATTTTTGGACTCCTGGAGCCTAGAAAAGCTGACACAGTCACCTACATGAATTTATAAAAACACCAGCAGCCATATCACTCTGCAACTCACAACTGGCAGCTCACTGCAGCTCAACAGGTGTGAGCCTGGTCAGCACCTGGATGGGAGACCTCCTGGAAAAAACTAAGGCTGCTGCTGGAAGAGGTGTGAGTGGGGCCAACAGGGGGTGCTCACCCTGCAGTCTATGTGGGTCCTAATTCCCCAGTATAGCGATGGGGACATGATACTGTAAACAGGCGCTGTCCTGTGGATGAGACTTAAAACCAAGGTCCTGTGTGGTCATTAAAAATCCCAGGGTGTTTCTTGAAAAGAGTAGGGGTTTAATCCTGGTGTCCTGGCCAAATTTCCCCCTGACTTTTACCCATCATGGCCTCCTAATAACCCCCCTCTCTGAACTGGCTTCATCACTCTGCTCTCCTCCCCACTGAGAGCTGGTGTGTGGGGAGTGTTCTGGCACACTATGGCTGCAGTCGCATCATCCAGGTGGGGCTACACACTGGTGGTGGTGGAGGGGAGTCCCCATTACCTGTAAAGCGCTATATAAGTGTAACCAATTATGATTAATACCTGAATTCATTTCTGGGCTCAGAGCGCCTTTATTTCAGTGATGAGAGAGGTCGCCCTCTTCTGGACACTGCAACTCTGAAGCCATCATGACAACATCTTCCACTGATATTTCACACTTATTCTGTGTAGAACAGGACACAGTGTCAAACACTGACTTACTCCACAGGAGAGTCTATCAGTCTGGAAACACAGACACCCTCTAGATCACTCCTGTTTGAAACACGGTCCCCAATATCGCAGGCAAACACCCCAATACACACTCACTCTGGTGGGACTAGTGAAATAATATTGACACTCCAGTGTCATTCTTAGTGAAACACACCACTGGGTCTCTTAATGACCAGGACCATGTGAGAACACCAGCTGGGCTGAAGAGAAAGACCCCAAAGTTATTACCCCTGGCCAGTAAGAGGAGCCCTACAGCCCCAGTAAATACCCCTCTTAAACTAACCATGAGCACCTGACTCTGACATGTCTGAGCTGCTCTGAGGAAAACAGGCTGTACTGTGACCCCAAGCTTCTCTCTGTCTGTGTGTCTGTGTCTCATGGAGAGCAAGCTGGGGTCCTGTATGTGAAAAGATGAATTCCTAATGCAAGAGATTGTATATGGCAAATAAAGAGATCTTGATCTTAAACGTGTGTCATTTTTACCATTTGTGTGACAAGTAGAATTGACACAGCTTTCCAAACATCTGGAGGAGCCCCTGTACCAGAGTCACACTGCTGCCTCTCACAAGAGGTTGTGTGTCTGTGAAACTGCAGGTGAAGAGCACTGTCATCATACCATCATTATTGTGAGACTGGCTCTGCTCCTGAATATTCCAGTTATTCACAAATCCAGGGTCTCAGACTCGGACACATTCTGACAGATGGAGAATGGCAAAGGGCTGTGGCAAGACGGACTTCCCAAGGAATTCCACACCTGCTTCTGGGACACCCCAGTGGCAGACCTGGTGGAGGTGGAACAAGAGCTCTTCCATCAGCAAAAAGCTTGGACACAGGATGAGGGAAGGTGTCATCTCTCAGCACTTCAGGAGGGGTTCAAAAGATGCTCTGCATGGACATCAAGATCGTGTCCAAGCTACTGGCCATTAGACTGAGGACCGCCCTTCCCCACATCACCAACAGTGACCAGACATGTGGGGTGGGAGGGTGATAAGTCAGCTGGGACCTCCAGCTCACCAGAGATGCCATCACCTGGGCCGAGGACCAGAACGTGCCCATGATGGTGGTGAGCCTGGACCAGGAGAAAGCCTTCGACACAGTAAAGAACAGCTATCTGTTCAGAGGGCTGGAGCACTTCAGATTCTGAGAAAGTTTCAGCTGCTGGACAGAGATACTATTGTTACGCATTCCACTCGCGCCGCTCTTCCTTCTCGCATTCCCACGCACACACCCTGTAAAACAAGCTCACGCCGCAAGTAACGCCAATCACCTTTCTCTCCCATCTCTATTTTAGTTCTCCTTTTTCCTCACTTCCCCGCTCACTATTGCGGATTCTCCTAGAGCTCCCTAGTGCGCGGTTTACTTCTGGTTTGTCTCAGGTTTTCGAATTCCTAGTCTGTCTTTCGTTTACTCTTTCGTCTTGTGATTTGGATTGCTGCTTCCCCGTTTACGCCTCCGTGTTTCGATCGTCTCGCCTGCTTCCCGGATTGGATTTTTGCCTAGTGATTTGGATTGTTGCCTCCTGTTCGCCACCCTGTGTACCGACTTACTCACCTGCCTCCTGGTTTTCGTTTTTGCCTTGCGATTCTGCTCAGTGCTTTCTCCACTCCAGAGTCCTGCATAGGATCCTATTGCTCTAGCAGCCCACTCTAACAACTATACTCTGAAGTAAGCAGTAGGGTCAACATGAACAGACATCTTTGAGATTTCATCCCCCAGGAATCTGGAGTAGGACAAGAGTGTCCTCTTTCACCTCTTCTCTATGTTCTCATTACAGAGCTGTAGGCAGAGGCACAGGGGAAGTCCTCAAGATCTCCCAGTACACATGACGCTGTTCCTGATTTCAGACAGGGGGTTGCAGAGTGGGCTGCAGGTTAGGGAGCATTACTGCAGAGCCTCAGACTTGAGGCTAATAAACAGAAAGAGCAAGGGCAAGCTCTTTGGACCCTGGAGGGACAGGAACATGCCGCCAGAAGGTCTCAAGCTTTGCATGGAGCCCCTAATGATACTGGTGGTTTCATTCCAGAGCCAGGACAACAAGAACATAAACTGGACAGAGAGGACCGTCAAGGTCAAAGTGTAACTTGGCCTGAGGAAGAATCGCACGCTGACTCTCATATGGACTCTCCTGCCTCTCCACGATTTGTCCCCTCCGACATCCGTGACAGAATGCTGAGCCTCCTACTGACCCTGCGAGCGGCGCTTTTTTGTTTTTACGTAGTTTTTTTTCCTCTGGGCTTTTTTTTTCTCTCAGCTCTCCTATTCTAATCGCGAGATTCTTTTTCCGACTCCTGTGCCTGTGAGTGAGCTTTGTGCCTGGCTTTCCTCGGGTTGTCCACTCCGATATCAGTGATAGAATGTTGAATGTGCCTATTGCCCAGTCTGTGGTAATTTTCCTGGGTTTTTGTCCTTTTCTTTGTTTCTGCCTGGTGTTTTGCTTTTTTCACTTCCTGGTTTCCCCTTCTCTCTGGTCCCCCTGTCCCCTGTGTTGTAGAACTCTTGGTTCCTATCTGTTTATTGTGGTTTGTTACCCTGGTCTCCCAGGTTTATTTCTGTCGTTGTTTGTGCTTGTTTACTTGTCTTTTTTTGTTTTATGTCTCCGGAGCACAACCCCGGCCCACCCTTCCACTACCCAATAAAGGTTTCTACCCTGGAGGAGGGGGTAGCTCTCAGCCGTGGACTCCCGGAGGTTTCCTTTCAGTTAAATGAGGTTTTTCCTCCCCCCAGTGCTGTGCAGCTCGCTTATTTGTATGGGCGTCAGGAGCCGCCCATGAAGGGGAGGGGGTACTGTCATGGCCTCTGCAGCCAGAGGGAGCTCCTACTCTGGCCTGTCCCTAGTTTCCTGTGCTTTGCTGTCCTTCCGGTGTCTCTCTCTCTGGGGATATATATTTCCGGGTCTCTCATTCCCCTTGGCTCACCATTGACGTTCGGATGTCCTGAGACCCGCCTAGCACCAGGTCGCCCCACGTCCGCTGCCTGAGAGCATTGGTTTCTATATGACTCCTGAACTGCTGAACTGTTTCACCAGAGCCCTGGACAGTACTGAGGGCTGAAGAAAACCCAGAAAAACCTGTTCTTTAGTGCTCCTTTTGAGAAATGGACAATCGCAGGTTCAGAGCCAGGACTGCAGCCAGTGGTAACACCCAGGAGGCTTGGAGGGGCTCTTATTGTGTGAACCAGCCTCACTGACCACTTGCAAAATAGAATGATTGATAATGGACAATCACTCTTTTTGAGACGATTTAAATTCTGAAGAAGAGTTGTTGTCAGAATTGTATTCTCTGTAAGCACTGTGCACTGCACATTGTTGTAATAAAGTGCATTTTCTTAAATAAACTACACCCACTAGAACTTCTGTGTCCATCTGTGTGTTTGACACAGTGTGTCTCTGATCCACACAGAGTGACTGTCTGCAAGCTTGACTTTCTGAATTCAGACGTGTATCAGCATGTATCAGAGTGTGAATCAGTGTGTGTGTCAGAGTGTGTATCCGTTTCTGTATCACTGTTCCTGCTGTGTGTTTGAGCTCCAGGTATATTTCAGAGGGGAACTGTTGTGAAAACAGACTCACAGTGGAAAAGCTGTGCTATGGACCAGGGCTCTGGAGTCAGCAGACTGTAGACTTCAATCACTGGGGAGACACACAGAGAAATGTCTCATCAGGGCTTCAGTAACAGAGTATCAGGAATAACATGTTCTACTGGACTGGGACTGTAGCCCCTATTAAAACATTCCTGTTAAACTATATACAGCACAATATAACAACACACTTACTGTCATAAAGATTTGTGAGACTGGAGATTTTAAGATATTTCACCTAGAATTTGAATCATTGACTGATAAGCTGCTCTGATAAATACAGTCACTGCACAGAAAATTCATTGACAATATAAGAGAGAAACAGGAAATATATAAGCTGTCCAGAAAGACATCAGTGTGTTTCCCTACTAACCTGTTGTGGAAATCTTTCTTGATTCCTTCTTGCAGAGATCCTCCAGTCGCTCTTTCAGGCCAGAGACAGCTCTCCTCACTGCCTCAGGAGAGAAGTGTGGACGGACAGGGACACTGGGTGAGTCTCCAGCTCCAGGGGGGACACATACAGACTGGAAATTCTGCAGCAGGGAAGAAAGAGGAGTTTCCAATCAAACACAGCACACATTCCTGGGGAGAAGCCAGGAGCAGCTCTGTGTGAGAGACACCCTTCTGTACTGCAGAGTCACAGAGCAGTGATGTTACCTGGAGGAAATGGATGTGATCCTCTGTGTGTGAGAGCTGGTTCAGCTCAGAGTCTCTCCTTTTCAGCTCAGCGATTTCCTTCTCCAGTTGCTCTAGAAGTCCTTCAGCCTGACTCACTGCAGCCCTCTCTTGAGCTCTGATCAGCTCTGTGACCTCAGAGCGTGTTCTCTCAATGGAGCGGATCAGCTCAGTAAAGATCCTGTCAGTGTCCTGTACTGCTGTGCGTGCAGAGCTCTGAGGGAGGAGACACACAGAGGATTATTACACAGGAAAACACTCAAACTACATTATGCTGTATGCTCTGTTTCCAAAGGGTACTGTCCAGTGTCCAGCTGCGGAAATGTGTGTCTGTGTGTCCACTCCTCTGATGAATACCCACTCTGAGTGACTCCACAGCCTGTCTCAGCTCCTGCAGCTTCTTCTCTCTCTCCTGGAGTCTCTGCTGGGTTTGTGTCTGTGTCGCCCCCAGCTGCTTCTGTGGAGAAACAGAGACGCTCAGGACATTTCTGCTGTAAGAGAATCACATCACAGAGACACCCCTTAGAGTCACCCTGGGAAATCCACACTCTGTATCCCTGATGTCTTATCCACACGAGATGTGTTTCCTGGTCCTGTCTGACATGCTCCTGTTTCATGTCTAATCTACACCGGCAGCGTGTGCAGCGCAGCAAACACCTGACACCTGGGTCTGCACATCTGTATGTGAGGTGAAATGTAAAAAGAAGATAATTGTGTTTCAAATGATATATAAAACATCATCTAGAGATAGTTCAGGTGGGGAGCTGCGTCAGCATGCATAGTCTGCAAAGGAACAAGCAATAGGTTTATTCCATACTGAAATAAAGAAGAAAGAAAACACAACGTTTCGGCCGTGGAGCCTTCTCACACCTGAAGAAGAATAAACCTATTACTTGTTCCTTCATAATCTAGAGATTTCAGATTTCATTCATCTCAATATACACTAGTGTCCTGACTGCTCTCGGCATCTCAAAACAGAGGACTACAGCAGTGCTGATGAGCCTTGTTGCCACTAGTTTCTCTGAGTGGTCAGAGGAGACCCTGTGGCTGACGTGCTTGACCGCTGGATGAGGTTCTGGACCAGGCAGACCCTGTGTCCGACCACATCTCACATCCTGTCTGCTTCTGGGAAAATTCAGATCATTTCAGAGGACAAAAGGAAACATGTTCTGTGTCAGATGGACTCCAGCAGAGCCCAGCGTGAGTCTTGTATTTAATAAAGCAGGTGAAGGTATTATACCACAGTTCACTGGTTTATGTGTCTGAGATCCACCACCTGCCTATTATCTTGAGATGGTGTTTGGAGTTTCTGACACTGCTCTTTAATGGTTCCAGTCTTACCTCACTGATCACTTTCACTTTGTCTCTCTCGGCGATTGTAGCTCTGAAATCGGACTCATTAAGTCTGGTCTTCCTCAGGGGTTGACACTGGCCCCCTACCCTTCAGCATGTATGAGTTCTGATGATACTCAAATCTACAGTACAGTCTGTCCATACTAAACTGACACTGACATGTCTCTGCTCTAATTGCTTCTCTGACATAAACACATGGATGACTCACAATTTCCTTCATTTAAACTTCTACAAGACAGAAGTCATGCTTCTTGGCACACCAATGCAGTATCCTTATCTGTGGATGACACTGTACTGGAGTCACAGTCAAAATTGAATAACTTGGGGGCGATATCTGATCCAGGATGACATATTCAACAAATTGTCAAAACATCATTCTTCCACCACAGAAATACCACCAGGTTGTGTCCTATGTTATAGCTAACTGTTGCTGAAAGCTGGTCAACTCTTTCATCTTTACTCATATTGACTAGTGTAACACTCAACACGCTGGGGTATCTAAACCCACACTGAACAAACTTCAGTATGTCCAGAATATGACAGCCAGAATCCTGATTAGGTCTAGTGCAAGTGAGTACGTTACTCCTGTCCTGGAGTCCCTGAACTGGCTTCCTATCAGGTTTCATGTCGACTTCAAAGTCCTCATGATCCCCTAAAAGTCTCTGCATGGCTCGACACCTCAGTACCTGTCAGAGTTACTATCATCCTACTCCCCACCTCACAACCTTCACTCTTCTAATTCTGGTCTCCTGTCAGTCCCCCAAGACAGCACTCTGGGTGACAGGGCTTCTCCTGCTGCAGCCCTGAGCTCTGGAATTCTATCCCTATGGATATCATAGAGTCACCTTCCCTGAGCTCTTTCTAATCCAGACTCACAATCTTCTATTCATTAAGAGCTTTAATTTAACTGAGTCTGTTTCTGCCCCTTTGCTTTTCTGCTGTTTTTCCAAACCCCCTTCTACTTTCTCCTCTCACTGCGCATTTTTTGTGCTGTAAATTGCTTTGCCACTTTTAAAGGTGTCAAATAAAAATATAGTTTATTATTATTGATCATACAGTTATGGTGAAATTAAAGCAGGACTTTATTAATGAGGGTGCAGTCTGTTCTAGAGGTGTTGAGTATGCTGTGCATTAATGAGGGTGCAGTCTGTTCTAGAGGTGTTGAGTGTGCTGTGCATTAATGAGGGTGCAGTCTGTTCTAGAGGTGTTGAGTGTGCTGTGCATTAATGAGGGTGCAATCTGTTCTAGAGGTGTTGAGTGTGCTGTGCATTAATGAGGGTGCAGTCTGTTCTGGAGGTGTTCAGTGTGCTGTGCATTAATGAGGGTGCAGTGTGTTCTAGAGGTGTTGAGTGTGCTGTGTGCAGTTGTACAGGTTCACTGGTGCTTCATGAGGACAGTAAAGAGGGAAACAGTGAAGGAGAGGAGGAGGAGATAATGAACAACAGACAGAAGAACAGGAGACACTTCAGAGACACAACAGTGTGGATCACAGCTGAGTACATGAGCAGGACTCATCAGTGGAGATCCAGCATTACAGATACAGTAAATACAGTCCAGAGATCACTTAGAGCACCAAATATACTATATGTCCTTTTTTCATCTTTTACTTGAGCTTAATTGCAGTCTCAAAGTCCTCACCTGTTTCTCTGTCCTTCCTGCTGCAACTGAGACAGTATCATGGCCTCTGTGTTCATCCATTACACAAAGATAACAAACACACATCTCATCAGTACGGCAATAGACCTCCAGCAGTTTATCATGAGTGGAGCAGATCTTCTCCTGCAGTTGTCCTGTGGCCTCAACCAGCTTGTGTCTCTTGAAAGCAGGAGATTCATAGTGAGGCTGGAGGTGAGTCTGACAGTAAGAGGCCAGACACACCAGACAGGATTTCACAGCTCCCCTCTGTCTCCCAGTGCAGAAATCACACAGCACATCTCCAGGGCCAGCAGGACTGTGAGCAGGAGTCTCCTTCAGTTTCTCCACCACTTCAGCCAGGATGGTGTTTCTGTGAAGATCAGGTCTTGGGGTGAAGGTCTGTCTGCACTGGGGGCAGCTGTAGATCCCAGTCTGATCTTCCTGATCCCAGCAGTTCTTAATACAGCCCTTACAGTAACTGTGTCCACAGAGCAGAGCCACTGGATCCTTCAGCAAATCCAGACACACTGAGCAGCTGAACTGGTCCTGAGAAAATGGAAAAGTGCCTTCTGCCATTTTTCTGACAAGTAGAAACTGCACAGAGAGGAGCAGTAGAGACGGAGCTGCAGTGAGGCTGTTTTTAGTAAAACGAAACTGATCTCTGAGTTTCACTTCCTGGATCTGCACAGAGCTGCAGGGGTGTGATTATTAGGGGGTGTGGTTGTTAGGAGTGCGATTAGGGTTGTTAGGGGGTGTGGTTTAGAACTGCAGTTATGAAACGGCTTTGGTGGTTGTTGTTTGGGGAAGGTGTGGTGTTGTAAGAGATGTGACTTACTGTGTCATTTTGGACTGACAGAAAGAAGCTTTTTTTATAAACGTCGATGTCAGTAGCTGCTCAGGTGAAGTCAATCCAGTTGTTTGTGTTCCCAATAATCAAAACAATAAAATACTAACTCACTCACACAGCATGAGAAGATCAGAGCATGATGGTGACAGACAAGAGGAGGCCAGCTGGCCCATCCAGCTGTTTAATCGTTGGGAGTTATTTGGCTCCAGGATCTCCTCCAGCTGTGTTTGGACTGAGGGGTGTCACAGCTCCACATGGTGCAGAGGATTTCACTGTCCGGGTGTGAGCTCTTACTGCGAGCAGTCCAGCCTGCTGTGTCTCTATCTCCAGGCCAGTGAGCCCAGCCTGCTGTCTGGCTCTGCCCTGCAGCGTATGGGCCAAAAGGGTACGTCCAGGGCTCCGTGCTTCACCTGCGCAGTGACCCCCCTGTGAGCCGCACAGACCTGCGGAGCGCTGCAGAGAGTCACGAGCCCATCTCTCCCCCGAGAGACGCTAGAGGAGCAGATGGACAGGGCAGTGTCATGTGGGTGTGATTGTGATCTCCATCCACCCAGCGCAACAGCGAGCCCCTGATCTCTGTGTGCAGCAGCTCTCCTTCCGTCCACAGGGACTGACAACACCCCACGTGTCTGATAATTACTAGAAACTCATTAGTCTGACCATCTCATCTCATGTTACTCTAAGGGGTTGTGGAACCTGTTTCACACTCCCACCACTGTTTGTGTAAAGCAGTACTCCTGTGCTGTGATGGAAACCCACTTTCTTGTCAACACAAGTTAATCAGTCTGGATACAGTACGTCCCTCCTGTATCTCCTGCAGCTGAGATTCACTGGTGTTCAGTGTGACGTTTTTCAGAGGTCGTCTGGTCACAACCAACTGGAATCTCAAGGCTGTACTCCTAAGAAAAGCCAGGATTTTGTCCTCAAGTCTTTTACAACAAAGGCATCCTAAAACACAAGCAAGGTCCCTCTTTTAGGAAGAGAACCACAAGCAAATGGAATCCTTAATACAAACACCTGTCACGCTCGTAAGCCCCTCCTCTTAAGGAGCCTCCAGCCCTTCCTAGTTTAGTGTTGATCTCCTGCACCTGCCTCCGGTTCCTGCCCCCCCTGCTGTATAAGTTCCTGCCAGTCTGGGCTCAGCTGTGGAAGATGGACACCCGGAAGTCCAGGAGCGACTCAGCGGCACAGGCTTCATCACGGTGTCCTGATCTTCTGGGTCCGGGATGAGGGAGCGTCTGGCCCCGTGACCCCCTTTTATTCCCCCGACCCTCCGCCAGATCCCGCTCCGGCTTGTAACTCTGTTCGTCTGTCAGGAGGGATCACCCGGTCTTGGACTATTGCTACACTCATGGATTCACCTCGGACTCCCTTGGACAGTTTGCCTCGGACACACCTCCCCCGAACACCAGCGCACCGTCGACACGCCCCTGTTTCCCTCCAGCCCCCTGCCTGCCTCTTTCTCCCTGTTTTCCTCACTCCTCCCCAGATTGTGCCGTCTGCCCAGGGTCCGGAAAGAGAAGGAGGCGCAGGTCCTGAGCCGCAGAGCCATATAATGATGTAGCGTTTTCGGGGTTCAGGGGGGTCTGCGCCCTCGCCACCACCACCACCACTAACGTTCTTTTTCTTAACTTTCTGCATAAACGATAACAGAAGAAATACAATCCAAACCAGAGTACGTCTAACATTTCGAGATAGAAAGAACAGGTACACATGACGAAATCAATTCAGAATGATTCAAACGAGTTGAAACGAAATTAAATAGAGATGACGTCCGCACCGCTTAATCATGTAATGCTCAGGGGTGCTGCAGTAGAGCCTGAGAGCGATAACTTTGAGAGAATCAGGTTGGAGGCGGCGGCGGTGGCGATGCGACCGTATAATCTATCATTTTAGAGCAGCAGAGCACTAGGCACAAGCACTCGTGTTGTTCATCTTGACAGAATATTCCATTCATTTCAAGGTATTTTTATATAGTGCCTTTCACAACAAGGTTGCCCCCAGGTGCTTAACATAGCAAGTGACCCTCAAGTTGTGAATACAGAACAGAAAAGACCAGGAGACAACGGAAGAGAGGACCCACAAACCCCTCAGTAAGGAGAGAAAAAATCCTCTGGGGGTCCAAGGTCAACTGGCTGCCCAACCCCTTTGGGCATGCTAACACTATAGAATTAAAAAAGAAAGAAATGAATGAGGGTATTAATCCAGCCATCATGTCTTCTGTGTGTCAGTACTCCATGCAGATCTCTGTTGACCACTAAATCCTCCTAAACGATAGCTATATCCACGAGGTCCCTCTTGGATCCATGGCAGTGATGCAGCATCCAGCTCAGATGGTGCCCAGCCTGGGTGCCATCCAGACGTGGGGAGGAGAACAGGATAGTCTGGTCAGAACAGATGTATCTGCCTGGTGGGCCAACACAGAGACACACAATGGCCTGTACAGCAGCACCAGCAGCCATGGCTGCAGCAGGCTATGATGTCAGCTGTGAGTAGACTAGGCTGCAGTCATGGGTCTTCAGTCTGGATCTGAGGACAGATTGACCCGCAGGTACAGGCTATGATGTCAGCTGTGAGTAGACTAGGCTGCAGTCATGGGTTTTCAGTCTGGATCTGAGGACAGATTGACCCGCAGGTACAGGCTATGATGTCAGCTGTGAGTAGACTAGGCTGCAGTCATGGGTCTTCAGTCTGGATCTGAGGACAGATTGACTCGCAGGTACAGGCGATGGACGCTGCGCATTGGGCCGCCCGGAGATCATCCGCCGAGCTGTCGCCGAGCGATTTCGTTCAGCTGCGTTTGTCTTCCGGCCGGTTTAATAACCCGCTGTTCTCGCCCAGACGGCGACCCGGGGAATTTAAACGCCGCCGATACTTCCAACCACACCTCGGCCCCCTTACAGAGCCGCACAGGGGTCCTCACAGACGACACCCCCCGACGGGCAGGCACGGCAGCGGAAGAGGCAGAAGCCCGAGTCCAGTGAGACCGCGTCTCAGAGCGCGTCTCCCCCACCACACCCCCGGCCCGCCTGGTCCTCCAGCACGGTTCCCCCTCCCTCCCCGCTCAGTGCCGGTCCTCGGTGTGAGCCGCTCTGTCGCGCTACGCCTAGTTCCTCGTCCCAGCGGCCGTGGGAGGGGTGAATCGCGCAGGCGGCCGAGATAGATAGATAGAGGAGACTTTATTGATCCCGTAGGGACATTGATGTGTTACAGCAGGCCAGCCCAAGACAAGCAAAAACAGACATCGGAATAGTTATAAAACAAGACAACAAAATAAATAAAAATGAATAAATACATAGGTGTGTGCAAAATGTGCTGATCATAGTCACTGTAAAAACAATAACATATGTGCAAAATGTGCATAGCTTTATACAGACTGAGTGTCCAAAAAGTCCAATGGAGCACTATGCTGTCCATAGACGAGCAGATGAAGGGCTGACAGTCCTCGCCCAGGGCAGCGTTATACACCCTGACAGCCGCCGGGAGGAGAGACCTGCGGAAACGTTCCCTTGAACACCGCAGCTGGAGCAGTCTGGTGCTAAAGGTGCTCCGCTGCCCAGTAACAGTCCCATGAAGCGGAGGAGAGGCGTCGTTCATGATGGCTGTGAGCTTGGTCAGCATTCTCCTCTCAGCCACCAGCTCCATGAGTACATACGAGTACAGCCAGCAGGGCTACCATGCTGCCGAGGAGCGGGGGAAAACCCTTTTTGGTTGAGGATAAGGATGGACTGCGTTCTGCAACGTGATTAACTTTTTTGTTGTGACTTGTTATTTTTGTATATGAATAAAAAAAATGCCTTATTCCTCTCTGCTGCTTTGTGGTTACGGACTCTTGGTTCTCTCCTTCGACCACGGCTTCAGGATCAGGGCTTGGCTTCGGTTCCTCTCTCCCTGGTCTGGGGGGTCACTGGCTTCCCCTGTGGACGTGGGCTTGTTTGGCGGTGCAGATCTCCTGCAGGGTCACTCCTCCGGCTCCCGCGAGTGGGTTCGTTGGCCGGATCTCTGACGGGCGGTTCGGAACGGCGACGGCAGGAGGTCTCGATCCCTGTTGTACAGGAGGGTCACTGAGCGGGGGAAAGCGCACCTTGTCGACGGTCCTCTGTGTTTCGCCAGGTCGTGTGTGCGGCCTGGTGGACACTGGCTGTGACGACAGGGGGCTGAGCCGACACGCAGCGAGTCGGGTCGCTCAGAGGATCGGGAGACGGGCTTGTCAGACGCTTCAGCTTTTTTCTTTAACAAAAAGCCCTCAGAGGCGCTCGTTCAAATTCTGTGCCGTGAAGCGGGGCGAGTGGAAATATTTCACGCCGGGTCCCCCGCCGTCAGAATCTAAACCGCTGTTTGTTCTACAGCGGGAAGGTCATGGCTCATCTTTTTAAACAGTCAAGCTGTTGTCATCGATCCGCGGATCTTCGCAGTCACAGCCACGCCGCGGATCACCAAGACAGCGCCGCGCGCGCCGGCGTTAAAGCCCGTCAAACGTGTTTCGGTCCCGCGTGTTGCGACACGGAGGCAGACGTTCAGAACCGCCCTGTGCGCGAGGTCTCGGGTCTCGTTCAGAAGGCGGCGGCGGGTGTCGGTCGCTGTGAGAAATGGGGGGTTTATAACCTCGCAAATCATCACGCGTCGTGAAGAGAAGCTGTGCCGGCGGTGTAACGCCCTCATCGACACCCCTGACACGCACCTGTGCGACAGGCCCCCTGTGGAGACCCCCACAATCTCACACACGGACGCGCAGGAAACGGGGACGCGCACCCCGGATGACGCTCCCGCCCGTGTCGAAGAAAACTCGTCTCTCGATCGGGGGAGGTGGGGTCAGGAGGCGGGACCCGGTGCGGGGCTCACCCCGGTGGAGTCTGGGCGGGAGATCGACTGGGTCCCAAAACAGTGTGGGGACAAGAGCGATCGGAGCAGCCGGGCTCTGAAACGAGGGCGAGGAGTCGGCAGCCGAAAGGTAATCCAGCCGATCGAAGAGACGAGTAACTGGTTTCAGAGCTCAGGGAGAGAGGGGGGGGGGGGTGACTGGAGCTCGTGGGCATGGCGGGGCGCTTGCGACGGGGGGGGGCACTCGAGTCCTTGATCCGTGCGCGCGGGGAAGACGCCATCAGGCGGATCGGAGAGCAGCCTCTCGCACAGATCTGTGGGTAACCTCTCCCCCGCGGTGGGAAAGGCGCTGGGTTTCACACAGATCTCCACATTCGGAGTTGTGTTTCTCTCTCTACACAACACTTCGCTGTGACTGACCATGTTCTTCTTCAGAAGCGATTTTACCTTGTTGACAGAGACAAGGGAGTAAACAGGAAGTGTGAAATGAGCTAGAGGCTCTGCGATTGTGGCACTAATGTCAAAGTCCAGTAACGCGCTTGAATTGTCCGTTGACACTGCTGCTGAGCAGGGCAGGCAGATGAGCGAACAGTCACTGCAGTACAGGCTGAAGAGAGGTGGATGTTCACACTCTTCCTCACCCCTCACGCTCACGACAAACGAGGCTGGGAGTGTTGTGGCGAAACGTGTTTCGAGGATTTTGCGTGTAAATTTATTCTTCAGCAGATCTCCTGTACAGGCTACACGGGCTTCAGCAGATCACCTGTCCTGGCTCCCCAGACACACAGCTGTCACTGTATTCGGCACACCGCACTCCTGGGACACCCTGGACACATCGCAGCTCTGTGAATGTCTCCGCTGCCGCCTCAGGTCGGTCCCCCCACCGCTGGGGACTCGAACCCGGGCCTCCGGCGTCGCTCCACAGGGACCCAGCCAGCTGAGCTAGAGGGGAGATCTCCCCTTGACGAGGGGTCGACCTGCGAGTGTATGGATGAAAAGGCAGCCTGCGCCACCTGCCAACGCGCTGAAGACGCGGCGGGGAAGCCACAGCGGTCTCGTGCGCGAGCGCTGCGCTTGTGCCGGTGAAAGTAACTTCCCTGCTGCTCTCGTTCCCGAGATATAATGTCTAACGATTGACGTCTGACCTGGCACTGATGAGTGAGACCGGTCCGGTTCCCCTATGAGGTTGTGGGGGGGCTGAGTGACGTCACGACCCCGAAACGACAAGGCGCTACATCTGGGGAACGACAGCAGCGCCGACGCCACCTTCAACGGCACACGAGCGCAGCGCTGTCGAAGGAGGGGGGGTTTCTTCGTTTGTGCTGTCTGCAGGGGGGTGTTCTATGATTTCTGTGTATAGACGCGCATGGTGATAAACCCGCCCGTCATATTGACAGGATGGGGCGATTTTACACTTCCGCCACCTGATCTGAGACCCAGCACCCTCGCCAGAGGGTCATGCTTGTACATTAGAAACCGGGTATCCCTCCCAACAACCCCCACAGCCCGGCTCATGGGGTGGTCTTTTCCAGAGCCCGGGAGGGGACCATCAGTAGGAAAAAAAAGTTAAATATCGAGGGAACGATTTACAATGCGTGCGCACGAAAAGGCTAAATCGTTCCCTCGTTTTCTCTCAAAATAACGTTTTCTAACTCTGCCCTTCGCAAGGACAGGTGCGGCACTAGCAGTGAAAGAGAGCTGCAGTCCTCACTAGGAAGTTCAAGAGTACAGGAGCTACAGTGCCCTAATAACTCCTCCCCAAACCAGAATAAAACTTCATCAGTTCATCTCTCTCCATTATCCCAATCTACAGCAGTGTCAGACAGTTCGGCTTTATTGCACTGATATAAAGACACAGTAACGCGTTTGATAGTGTTTGATAGCGTTGTTGTTAGGAGCCGGGGATCATGCTGGCCCGTTAGACACTTTCTGTGTGCGTGCGACTTCAGTCACACAAAGAAAACGAAGGAGAAGAGGAAACGTTATTTCGTGTGCCCGAATTGTAAATCGTTCCCTCGATATCACTCCCCCCCCCACCGATGGCCCCTCCCCGGGCTCTGACGTGTCTGAAACCTACGCCAGTGAGCTTGGTTTTGTCCACAGCGCGCTTCGTTTCAAGCGCGAGCTGCTCGATGCCGCCGGCGTACCCTTGGGGGGGGGGGGGGCGGTCCCTGCAGCCTCCGGTCTCTTCGCCGACGCGCAGAAGACTCTTCGTCTCGGTCTACCGTGTGTAGGGTGTGCGGGTAGTGTAGTTCTCCCAGGCCCACATCCCAGCTCCCGTCCAGGCCAGTCGCCCTTCCTGAATACCCCGAGAAGCACACGCTGGTGTTATTTGGAAACATCTTTGAGGATGAATCACCCGCCAGCGTAACACAGAAGCCGTTGCGGTTCATTGTGTTTTTTTCATCAACTCTATATCTCTTTCACCTCGGAAGCTAGAATCTTCTGGATGCGGTCTGTCACGCTCGTAAACCCCTCCTGTTAAGGATGCTCCAGCCCTTCCTACTTTAGTGTTGATCTCCTGCACCTGCCTCCGGTTCCTGCCCCCCCTGCTATACAAGCCAGGCGTTTCTGCCAGTCTGGGCTCAGCTGTGGAAGATGGACACCCGGAAGTCCAGGAGCGACTCAGCGGCACAGGCTTCATCACGGTGTCCTGATCTTCTGGGTCCGGGATGAGGGAGCGTCTGGCCCCGTGACCCCCTTTTATTCCCTCGACCCTCCGCCAGATCCCGCTCCGGCTTGTAACTCTGTTCGTCTGTCAGGATGGATCACCCGGTCTTGGACTATTGCTACACTCATGGATTCACCTCGGACTCCCTTGGAC
Organism: Lepisosteus platostomus; assembly: GCF_059453375.1. NCBI lineage: Eukaryota > Metazoa > Chordata > Actinopteri > Semionotiformes > Lepisosteidae > Lepisosteus > Lepisosteus platostomus. The sequence goes on from NC_142616.1 coordinate 3,253,257, forward strand.
AGTTTGCCTCGGACACACCTCCCCCGAACACCAGCGCACCGTGGACACGCCCCTGTTTCCCTCCAGCCTCCTGCCTGCCTCTTTCCCCGTTTTCCTCACTCCTCCCCGGATTGTGCCGTCTGCCCAGGGTCCGGAAAGAGACGCGCTCGGCCGGCCGGTTTCCCTGCTGTAGCTCTTCTGCGTCAAAGGGGCCCTGCGTGTCATCAGCGGCGTGGCCCTGCAGTTTGTAAGAGGGTCTCGGAGCCGGGGGTCCGCTCTTGGACGGTGACGGTTTCATCCATGAGGGTCTGCTCATACCCCTTCTCCAACACTCCCTTGATTCTGGACACCCGCACCTGGTCACCCACATTGGAGTGAAAACTTGGGACAGTTTAATAATCATAATTCCTCACACTTACATAGCGCTTTTCTGGACACTCCACTCAAAGCGCTTCACAGGTAATGGGGATCCCCTCCACGCCCACCAGTGTGCAGCCCCACCTGGATGATGTGACGGCAGCCATAGTGCGCCAGAACGCTCCCCACACACCAGCTCTCAGTGGGGAGGAGAGCAGAGTGATGAGGCCAGTTCAGAGATCACCCTAGACTGTTCTCCAGCCCTTAAGGGAGTCGTCTGGTGGGACGGAGGCCGGAGATCGCTCACTAGCCGTGTGGGAGAACTGGGGTTAGAAGAGCAAACGAGACCAGTTAGGACCCCAGTGGAGCAGGAGGTGTTTCTGTGGGGCGGCGCCTCCACGTTTTTGTGTTGATAGTTCCGCTGAACCTCTCTACCGCCCCAGCCCCCACGTCGCTGGCCGGCACGAGATTTCCGGTCTTCTAGCGTTTGAGAGCACCTTGGGAGGTCCCGCTTAAGAAATTCCTCTCCCCTCGGCCGCTTGTGGCGTTGTGTAGGAGGAGCGCCCCTCTTCGGGAGAACACTTCGGGGGGTTCAGCCCCTCCAGAGGTTCAGCCCCGGCGGATTTAGACGACGCGACTGTCCATGTGGAGATGTCACCGGCGCGCGCAGAAGAGACTCACACGGGATTTCATTTTTAAAAGTATATTTTCTCAAAAATTAGAAAAAAAACAAAGCAGGGTTTCCAGAGATATTTACAAGTCAGGAGTACAGCAGGCTGGTAGCGAGTTATCTCGCCCTCTCTCGTACATGTTATTTTTCCCCGTTTAAATGTATTATAGTAAAACAATTTAAACACAACATCATCTACAATTACTATTATATTTCTGACCTCATCTCACTGCCCGTCAGTAAACCCGTCTCCCAGTGTGAGCAGTGGACAGAGAGCTGGGAGAGAGTCAGCCTGTGTTCATGAGTCAGTGACAGGTTTAATCTCCACACTGACAGCAGGCAGCAGCTCAAGGTCTTTATCTGAATCCCAGGTATAGAAGACAGGATAGATCTTCTCCCCCTGAGGGAAGACCATGTCAGTGAAAGTGTAGAGATGAGCTCTGGACTCCACTCTGTAAAAGGAGACCTTCCTCTCCTCAATATCCACACACACCCCCAGCTTCCTGGGCCGCAGACTGAGGGGGAGACGGGTCACAGGGTCAGTGAGAGCAGCGAAAACAGACCGGTTAGAGTCAGAGAACAGACACCAGTAACCCTGCTGGGGAGAGAAGATGAACCATCCTTTCCTCTCTGCAGACTCTCTGGTCACTCCTATTATCCAGTTATCATTCACCTCCACCTCCCAGTAGTGTCTCCCTGAGGTGAAGGCCTCCCTGCTCACGACACAGCACCAGTGATCAAATCTGTGAGGATTGTCAGAGAGACTCTTCTTCTCTCCCCGTCTCACTCTCTTCCCATCCTCAGACAGGCTGAGCCCACAGTGAGCTGTATCAGGGTCCAGAGTCACAGCAGCTGGGGAATAAAACACAAACATCACAACAGGCTACTGCCGATCACAGTCCAACTCAACTCCATCAGACTGTGAAACTACAACCCGACCACTCGCTTTCAAACACTTCACAACCCACCACAACGACCTGTATACTGTAAGAAACTGGACAGCCTGTCTGTTAAACCGGTTTATTTCAAATCCCAGTTCAGCAGCTCGTTCATCTTCTCTAAGACCATTTTCCTGATGACGTAGAATAAAAAAAGTGCTGAATTCAAAGACTGCATAATGCTCGTTTTTACAGAAAAAAAATATAATGGAAAAAGCAAAACCTTGCTGAGATATAAGAAAGCCTTCCCCCTTACTTTGAAAATGCGAAGAAATATCCAAAGTGTTCAATTTAAAGCAGAAATAACACATCCAGAAACCCGGAGAGAAAGACGAGAGAAACAGAGGCGCTCATACTGACTTCAGACTGCTCGCGCTCACTGTCCGCCTCTCTGATAGGAGACACCAGCTGTCAATCAGTGAGCTCTGACCACTGACAGATGGGGGCGGGGCTTATACATGCCCAGAGCGAATGGGGGTTTTAATCGATTCAAGAAGCTTTATTCGCATGACTAATGAATACTGACTTAATATTCTCCTTATACTTAATACTTCAGCGTAAACTATTAATACTGTAACGCAACGGGGGCTCCGGCAGGCGCCCTTGCCGCATCTGGTCGGCCCCATCACAACTGGAGGCTCGAACCCGGGACTTCCGCGTCTCTCTGCAGCGACCTAGCCCCGTGAGCTTAAGAGAGATCTCTTCACAGCCCAGTAGCTGTGGTCCTGCTATCACAGGGAAGGGCGGTGACGTCACCCGCTCTGGTACGCCGGCTCTTACACACACTTGTCGGCCGTAAGCGTTACAATACTTAATACTGAGTAAATACTCCCCTTTGCCTGTCTGCCTGTCAATCTAGTGACGATCAAAGATATTCTTATCAGCTCTTATTTTTGGACTCCTGGAGCCTAGAAAGGCTGACACAGTCACCTACATGAATTTATAAAAACACCAGCAGCCATATCATTCTGCAACTCACAACTGGCAGCCCACTGCAGCTCAGCAGGTGTGAGCCTGGTCAGAACCTGGATGGGAGACCTCCTGGAAAAAACTAAGGCTGCTGCTGGAAGAGGTGTGAGTGGGGCCAACAGGGGGTGCTCACCCTGCAGTCTATGTGGGTCCTAATTCCCCAGTATAGCGATGGGGACATGATACTGTAAACAGGCGCTGTCCTGTGGATGAGACTTAAAACCAAGGTCCTGCGTGGTCATTAAAAATCCCAGGGTGTTTCTTGAAAAGAGTAGGGGTTTAACCCTGGTGTCCTGGCCAAATTTCCCCCTGGCTTTTACCCATCATGGCCTCCTAATAACCCCCTCTCTGAACTGGCTTCATCACTCTTTTCTCCTCCCCACTGAGAGCTGATGTGTGGGGAGTGTTCTGGCACACTATGGCTGCAGTCGCATCATCCAGGTGGGGCTACACACTGGTGGTGGTGGAGGGGAGTCCCCATTACCTGTAAAGCGCTATATAAGTGTAAGCAATTATTAATAATACCTGAATTCATTTCTGGGCTCAGAGCGCCTTTATTTCAAAGATAAGAGAGGTCGCCCTCTTCTGGACACTGCAACTCTGAAGCCATCATGACAACATCTTCCTCTGATATTTCACACTTATTCTGTGTAGAACAGGACACAGTGTCAAACACTGATTTACTCCACAGGAGAGTCTATCAGTCTGGAAACACAGACACCCTCTAGATCACTCCTGTTTGAAACGAGGTCCCCAATATCACAGGCAAACACCCCAATACACACTCACTCTGGTGGGACTAGTGAAATAATATTGACACTCCAGTGTCATTCTTAGTGAAACACACCACTGGGTCTGTTAATGACCAGGACCATGTGAGAACACCAGCTGGGCTGAAGAGAAAGACCCCAAAGTTATTACCCCTGGCCAGTAAGAGGAGCCCTACAGCCCCAGTAAATACCCCTCTTAATTTAACCATGAGCACCTGACTCTGACATGTCTGAGCTGATCTGAGGAAAACAGGCTGTACTGTGACCCCAAGCTTCTCTCTGTCTGTGTGTCTGTGTCTCATGGAGAGCAAGCTGGGGTACTGTATGTGAAAAAATGAATTCCTAATGCAAGAGATTGTATATGGCAAATAAAGAGATCTTGATCTTAAACGTGTGTCATTTTTACCATTTCTGTGACAAGTAGAATTGACACAGCTTTCCAAACATCTGTTCTTCTTGATGTGAAACTGCAGAAACATGTCCTGTACAGAGTGTTTCCTCATTCTTTCAAAACTGAACAGAATACATTTACGATGACTTATACCTGCTGTTGGCTTCCTGTTACTGTTGGTCCCAGTAAACAGCAAGCCAGCAATGGACAAACTGTGTAACAGGTTGTGTGTCGTCCTGAATTCTTTTTTTTTTGTCTGTCATTCCCCTATCTCTTCACAGTCATCTGCGCAAAATACACAGAAATACTGTTTCTTCCCCCTTCAACTTATACCTCTCCTGCATTTTACTGTGTAATTCCCAATTCAAGTGTATTTGATGTCTGCAGACTGTAGTCTTAAAGCGTTTGAGGTTTTTGTGCTTAAAGATTTAGTGACTGACCAACAATAACCTAAGACATTCTTATTTTGGCAGGATATCAAGAACAAATGATGTTGGGTTTTCCTATCGCTCTGTTTGTTCAGACAGATCAAGTCCTGACTGTTTCTTCCTGCTAACCCATCAGCCTGGTTGATGTGTGAAGAGAAGCAGCCATTTCTCAGACAAGAGAGAGGCTTACAGGCCCCAGAGGAGCCCCTGTACCAGAGTCACACTGCTGCCGCTCACAAGAGGCTGTGTGTCTGTGAAGCTGCAGGGGAAGAGCACTGTCATCATACCATCATTATTGTGAGACTGGCTCTGCTCCTGAATATTCCAGTTATTCACAAATCCAGGGTCTCAGACTCTGACACATTCTGACAGATGGAGAATGGCAAAGGGCTGTGGCAAGACGGACTTCCCAAGGAATTCTACACCTGCTTCAGGAACACCCCAGTGGCAGACCTGGTGGAGGTGGAACAAGAGCTCTTCCATCAGCAAAAAGCTTGGACACAGGATGAGGGAAGGTGTCATCTCCCAGCACATCAGGAGGGGTTCAAAAGATGCTCTGCATGGATATCAAGATCGTGTCCAAGCTACTGGCCATTAGATTGAGGACCTCCCTGCCCCACATCACCAACAGTGACCAGACATGTGGGGTGGGAGGGTGATAAGTCAGCTGGAACCTCCAGCTCACCAGAGATGCCATCACCTGGGCCGAGGACCAGAACGTGCCCATGATGGTGGTGAGCCTGGACCAGGAGAAAGCCTTCGACACAGTAAACCACAGCTATCTGTTCAGAGGGCTGGAGCACTTCAGATTCTGAGAAAGTTTCAGTTGCTGGACAGAGATACTGTACTGTGGGCAGTAGGGTCAACATGAACAGACATCTTTGGGATTTAATCCCCCAGGAATCTGGAGTAGGTCAAGGGTGTCCTCTTTCACCTCTTCTCTATGTTCTCATTACAGAGCTGTAGGCAGAGGCACAGGGGAAGTCCTCAAGATCTCCCAGTACACATGACGCTGTTCCTGATTTCAGACAGGGGGTTGCAGAGTGGGCTGCAGGTCAGGGAGCAGTACTGCAGAGCGTCAGACTTTAGGCTAATAAACTGAAGGAGCAAGGGCAAGCTCTTTGGACCCTGGAGGGACAGGAACATGCCGCCTGAAGGTCTCAAGCTTTGCATGGAGCCCCTAATGATACTGGTGGTTTCATTCCAGAGCCAGGACAACAAGAACATAAACTGGACAGAGAGGACCGTCAAGGTCAACGTGTAACTGGGCCTGTGGAAGACTCGCATGCTGACTCTCATGGGGAAAGTGAGGGTGCTAAAGGCAAACACCCTGCTGGCTTTAGCTGACCTGGTCGTGGTGTACCCTCTGTCAGAAAGACAAAGACAAGCGCTTCAAGGGATGGTGGAACAGGTATGAGTACATCACAAGGAACCAGATGTGCCAGACAGTGAGGAAGGGGGAGAGATGTGTCGAATTTCCCTCTGAAACTCCACTGCATCTTCTTCTGCAACCTCTGTCACTAGGGGCTGGACCCCATCAGTCACAATTCTCAGTACTTTGTCAGGCTGTGGTTCTCCCTCCCAATGAAGCATCTGATCCAGTGTCAAACACAGTCCTAAAGCAGAAAACTGACCGGAGACCTACTAGGAGGTATGAGGCCATGAGACAGCCAGAGCTCTGCACCAACAAAAGGCACTATACAAGGAAGAGGAAGGAGGAACTAGTCACCAGGGAGAGACAGATGATCCTACAGGTCACCGGGGAGGGGCTGACGATCCCATGGGAGACCTGGGTAAAGACTCAACCCAGAGGACTAGACAACAAGCTGAAGGCCCTCAGCTGGATGACTGTGCACCAGAGCTGGTGACCAGAGAGGTGTCATGCCCTCTGCAGCCAAAGGGCGCTCCTACTCTGTCCTGTCCCCAGTTCCTTGTGCTTTGCTGTCCTTCCGGTGTCTCTGTCTCTGGGGATATATATGTCCAGGTCTCTCATTCCCCTTCGCTCATCATTGATGTTCGGATGTCCTGAGACCCGCCCAGCACCAGGTCGCCCCAAGTCCGCTGCCTGAGGACATTGGTTTCTAAACGACTCCTGAACTGCTGAACTGTTTCATCAGAGCAAAAGAGCACTGGATAGGACTGAGGACTGAAGAAAACCCAGAAAAACTGTTCCTTAGTGCTTCTGTTGAGAAATGGACAATCGCAGTTTCAAAGCCAGGACTGCAGCCAGTGGTAACACCCAGGAGGCTTGGAGGGGCTCTTATTGTGTGAACCAGCCTCACTGACGACTTGCAAAATAGAATGATTGATAATGGACAATCACTCTTTTTGAGACGATTTAAATTCTGTAGAAGAGTTGTTGTCAGAATTGTATTCTCTGTAAGCACTGTGCACTGCACATTGTTGTAATAAAGTGCATTTTCTTAAATAAACTACACCCACTGGAACTTCTGTGTCCATCTGTGTGTTTGACACAGTGTGTCTCTGATCCTCACAGAGTGACTGTCTGCAAGCTTGACTTTCTGAATTCAGACGTGTATCAGCATGTATCAGAGTGTGAATCAATGTGTGTGTGTCAGAGTGTGTATCAGTTTCTGTATCACTGTTCCTGCTGTGTGTTTGAGCTTCAGGTATATTTCAGAGGGGAACTGTTGTGAAAACAGACTCACAGTGTAAAAGCTCTGCTCTGGACCCGGGCTCTGGAGTCAGCAGACTGTAGACTTCAGTCACTGGGGAGACACACAGAGAAATGTCTCATCAGGGCTGCAGTAACAGAGTAACAGGAATAACATGTTCTACTGGACTGGGACTGTAGCCCCTATTAAAACGTTCCTGTTAAACTATATACAGCACAATATAACAACACACTTACTGTCATAAAGATTTGTGAGACTGGAGATTTTAAGACATTTCACCTAGAATTTGAATCATTGACTGATAAGCTGCTCTGATAAATACAGTCACTGCACAAAAAATACATTGACAATATAAGAGAGAAACAGGAAATATATAAGCTGTCCAAAAAGACATCAGTGTGTTTCTCTACTAACCTGTTATGGAAATCTTTATTGATTCCTTCTTGCAGAGATCCTCCAGTCGCTCTTTCAGTCCAGAGACAGCTCTCCTCACTGCCTCAGGAGAGAAGTGTGGACGGACAGGGATGCTGGGTGAGTCTCCAGCTCCAGGAGGGACACAGACAGACTGGAAACCCTGCAGCAGGGAAGAGAAAGAGGAGTTTCCAGTCAAACACAGCACACATTCCTGAGGAGAAGCAAGGAGCAGCTCTGTGTGAGAGACACCCTTCTGTACTGCAGAGTCACAGAGCAGTGATGTTACCTGGAGGAAATGGATGTGATTCTCTGTGTGTGAGAGCTGGTTCAGCTCAGTGTCTCTCCTCTTCAGCTCAGTGATCTCCTTCTCCAGTCGCTCTAGAAGTCCTTCAGCCTGACTCACTGCAGCCCTCTCTTGAGCTCTGATCAGTTCTTTGACCTCAGAGCGTGTTCTCTCAATGGAGCTGATCAGCTCAGTAAAGATCCTGTCAGTGTCCTGTACAGCTGTGCGTGCAGAGCTCTGAGGGAGGAGACACACAGTGGATTATTACACAGGAAAACACTCAAACTACATTATGCTGTATGCTCTGTTTCCAAAGGGTACTGTCCAGTGTCCAGCTGTGGAAATGTGTGTTTTTGTGTCCACTTATCTGGTGAATACCCACTCTGAGTGACTCCACAGCCTGTCTCAGCTCCTGCAGCTTCTTCTCTCTCTCCTGGAGTCTCTGCTGGGTTTGTGTCTGTGTCTCCCCCAGCTGCTTCTGTGGAGAAACAGAGACACTCAGGACATTTCTGCTGTAAGACAATCACATCACAGAGACACCCCTTAGAGTCACCCTGGGAAAACCACACTCTGTATCCCTGATGTCTTATCCACATGAGATGTGTTTCCTGGTCCTGTCTGACATGCTCCTGTTTCATGTCTAATCTACACCGGCAGCGTGTGCAGCGCAGCAGACACCTGACACCTGGGTCTGCACATCTGTATGTGAGGTGAAATGTAAAAAGAAGATAATTGTGTTTCAAATGATATATAAAACATCATCTAGAGATAGTTCAGGTGGGGAGCTGCGTCAGCATGCGTAGGCTGCAAAGGAACAAGCAATAGGTTTATTCCATACTGAAAAAAAGAAGAAAGAAAACACAACGTTTCGGCCGTGGAGCCTTCTCACACCTGAAGAAGAATAAACCTATTACTTGTTCCTTCATAATCTAGAGATTTCAGATTTCATTCATCTCAATATACACTAGTGTCCTGACTGCTCTCGGCATCTCAAAACAGAGGACTACAGCAGTGCTGATGAGCCTTGTTGCCACTAGTTTCTCTGAGTGGTCAGAGGAGACCCTGTGGCTGACGTGCTTGACCGCTGGATGAGGTTCTGGACCAGGCAGACCCTGTGTCCGACCACATCTCACATCCTGTCTGCTTCTGGGAAAATTCAGATCATTTCAGAGGACAAAAGGAAACATGTTCTGTGTCAGATTGACTCCAGCAGAGCCCAGCGTGAGTCTTGTATTTAATAAAGCAGGTGAAGGTATTATACCACAGTTCACTGGTTTATGTGTCTGAGATCCACCACCTGCCTATTAGATCCCCTTCCCAGCACTTTATTTCAATCCTGTTTCTCTGCTTCTGTCACATAGTTCTCAGTATAATAAATGAATCCTTGAGCACTGATGTGGTACCAGTGGATTCACAGCTGCTGCTGTTACCCCTGTGTGAGAAAAAGAATCATGGCTCTGGACAGCCTGAACAACTTTCACCCTCTATCCAACTTTCATACCCTTTCATTACCTTTTCATGCAGAAAGTTTACAGTGTGCTGTTAGATTTCAGTTAAATAATCCTCTTTGAACTCCAATATGGTTTCAGACAACCTCACAGCACAGAAAGTGCCCTGGTCAAAGTCACTAACGATCTTCTAATGGCTTCTGATTCTCGTTCTCTTTCTGTCCTCATTCTTACTGAACTCAGTGCTGCTTTCGACACTGTCAGCCATGACCTCTCACTTTCTTGTCTTGAGACTGTGTTTGGAGTTTCTGACACTGCTCTTCAATGGTTCCAGTCTTACCTCACTGATCACTTTCACTTTGTCTCTCTCTCTGCGATTGTAGCTCTGAAATTGGACTCATTAAGTCTGGTCTTCCTCAGGGGTTGACACTGGGCTCCCTACCCTTCAGCATGTATGAGTTCTGATGATACTCAAATCTGCAGTACAGTACGTCCATACTAAACTGACACTGACATGTCTCTGCTCTAATTGCTTCTCTGACATAAACACATGGATGACTCACAATTTCCTTCATTTAAACTGCTACAAGACAGAAGGCATGCTTCTTGGCACACCAATGCAGTATCCTTATTTGTGGATGACACTGTACTGGAGTCACAGTCTTGGGGGTGATATCTGATCTAGGCTTGACATGTGCAACAAATTGTCAAAACATCATTCTTCCACCTCAGAAATACTGCCAGGCTGCGTCCTATGTTATATCTAACTGTTGTTGAAAAGCTGGTCAACTCTTTCATCTTTACTCATATTGACTACTGTAACACTCCACACGCTGGGGTATCTAAACCCACACTGAACAAACTTCAGTATGTCCAGAATTTGGCAGCCAGAATCCTGATTAGGTCTAGTGCAAGTGATTACGTTACTCCTGTCCTGGAGTCCCTGAACTGGCTTCCTATCAGGTTTCATGTCGACTTCAAAATCCTCATGATCCCGTAAAAGTCTCTGCATGGCTTGACACCTCAGTACCTGTCAGAGTTACTATCATCCTACTCCCCACCTCACAACCTTCACTCTTCTAATTCTGGTCTCCTGTCAGTCCCCCAAGACAGCACTCTGGGTGACAAGGCTTCTCCTGCTGCAGCCCACAGCTCTGGAATTCTATCCCTATGGATATCATAGAGTCACCTTCCCTGAGCTCTTTCAAATCCAGACTCAAAATCTTCTGTTTCAGAAGGGTTTTAATTTAACTGGGTCTGTTTCTGCTTCTTTGCTTTTATACTGTTTTCCAAAACCCCCTTCTACCTTCTACCTTTTGTGTTCTGTAAAGTGCTTTGAGAAACCATTTTAAATCTATCATATAAAAATAGAGTTTATTATTATAAATAATAATACTATTGTGCTGAAATTAAAGCAGGACTTCATTAATGAGGGTGCAGTTTCCTCTAGAGGTGTTGAGTGTGTTGTGCATTAATGAGGGTGCAATCTGTTCTAGAGGTGTTGAGTGTGTTGTGCATTAATGAGGGTGCAGTCTGTTCTAGAGGTGTTGAGTGTGTTGTGCATTAATGAGGGTGCAGTCTGTTCTAGAGGTGTTGAGTGTGTTGTGCATTAATGAGGGTGCAGTCTGTTCTAGAGGTGTTCAGTGTGCTGTGTGCAGTTGTACAGGGTCACTGGTGCTTCATGAGCAAAAAGGGAAACAGGGAAGGAGAGGAGGAGGAGATAATGAACAACAGACAGAAGAACAGGAGACACTTCAGAGACACAACCAGTGAGGATCACAGCTGAGTACATGAGCAGAACTCAACAGTGGTGATCCAGCATTACAGATACAGTAAACACAGTCCAGAGATCACTTAAAGCCCCCAAATAAACTAAATATCCTTTTTACATGTTGTACTAGACACTTTATGAACAGACACAAAGTCCTCACCTGTTTCTCAGTCCTTCCTGCTGCAGCTGAGACAGTATCATGGCCTCTGTGTTCATCCAGTAGACAGAGATAACAAACACACTTCTGGTCAGTACGGCAATAGACCTCCAGCAGTTTGTCATGAGTGGAGCAGATCTTCTCCTGCAGTTGTCCTGTGGCATCAACCAGCTTGTGTTTTTTTCCTGGATTGAGCTCATTGTGTAGATCAAGGTGAGTCTGACAGTAAGAGGCCAGACACACCAGACAGGATTTCACAGCTCCCCTCTGTCTCCCAGTGCAGACATCACACAGCACATCTCCAGGGCCAGCAGGACTGTGAGCAGGAGGAGGGCCACTGAGCCCTGTCTCCTTCAGTTTCTCCACCACTTCAGCCAGGATGGTGTTTCTGTGAAGATCAGGTCTTGGAGTGAAAGACTGTCTGCACTGGGGGCAGCTGTATATCCCAGTCTGATCTTCCTGATCCCAGCAGTTCTTAATACAGCCCATACAGTAACTGTGTCCACAGAGCAGAGCCACTGGATCCTTCAGCAAATCCAGACACACTGAGCAGCTGAACTGGTCCTGAGAAACTGAAATACTGCCTTCTGCCATTTTTCTGACAAGTAAAAACTGCACAGAGAGGAGCAGTAGAGACGGAGCTGCAGTGAGGCTGTTTCTAGTGAAACGAAACTGATCTCTGAGTTTCACTTCCTGGATCTGCACAGAGCTGCAGGGGTGTGAATATTAGGGGGTGTGGTTGTTAGGGGTGTGATTAGGGTTGTCAGGGGGTGTGGTTTAGAACTGCAGTTATGAAACGGCTTTGGTGGTTGTTGTTTGGGGAAGGTGTGTGGTTGTAAGAGAAGTGACTTTCTGTGTCATTTTGGACTCAGCCTGACAGAAATAAGTTTTTTTAATAAACGTCGATGTCAGTAGCTGCTCAGGTGAAGTCAATCCAGTGGTTTGTGTTCCCAATAATCAAAACAATATAATACTAACTCGCTCACACAGCATGAGAAGATCAGAGCATGATGGTGACAGACAAGAGGAGGCCAGCTGGCCCATCCAGCTGTTTAATCGTTGGGAGTTATTTGGCTCCAGGATCTCCTCCAGCTGTGTCTTGACAGAGGGGTGTCACAGCTCCACATGGTGCAGAGGATTTCACTGTCCGGGTGTGAGCTCTTACTGCGAGCAGTCCAGCCTGCTGTGTCTCTCTCTCCAGGCCAGTGAGCCCAGCCTGCTGTCTGGCTCTGCCCTGCAGCGTGTGGGCCAGCAGGGTACGTCCAGGGCTTTGTGCTTCACCTGCGCAGTGACCCCCCTGTGAGCCGCACAGACCTGCGGAGCGCTGCAGAGAGTCACGAGCCCATCTCTCCCCCGAGAGACGCTAGAGGAGCAGATGGACAGGGCAGTGTCATGTGGGTGTGATTGTGATCTCCATCCACCCAGCGCAACAGCGAGCCCCTGATCTCTGTGTGCAGCAGCTCTCCTTCCGTCCACAGGGACTGACAACACCCCACGTGTCTGATAATTACTAGAAACTCATTAGTCTGATCATCTCATCTCATGTTACTCTAAGGGGTTGTGGAACCTGTTTCACACTCCCACCACTGTTTGTGTAAAGCAGTACTCCTGTGCTGTGATGGAAACCCACTTTCTTGTCAACACCTCTGAGAAGTTAATCAGCCTGGATACAGTAAGTCCCTCCTGTATCTCCTGCAGCTGAGATTCACTGGTGTTCAGTGTGACATTTTCAGAGGTCGTCTGGTTACAACCAACTGGAATCTCAGGGCTGTACTCCTGAGAAAAGCCAGGATTTCGTCCTCAAGTCTTTTACAACAAAGGCATCCTAAAACACAAGCAAGTTCCCTCTTTTAGGAAGAGAACCACAAGCAAATGGAATCCTTAATACAAACGCCTGTCACGCTCGTAAGCCCCTCCTCTTAAGGAGGCTCCAGCCCTTCCTAGTTTAGTGTTGATCTCCTGCACCTGCCTCCGGTTCCTGCCCCCCCTGCTGTACAAGCCAGGCGTTCCTGCCAGTCTGGGCTCAGCTGTGGAAGATGGACACCCGGAAGCCCAGGAGCGACTCAGCGGCACAGGCTTCATCACGGTGTCCTGATCTTCTTGGTCCGGGATGAGGGAGCGTCTGGTCCCGTGACCCCCTTTTATTCCCCCGACCCTCCTCCAGATCCCGCTCCGGCTTGTAACTCTGTTCGTCTGTCAGGATGGATCACCCGGTCTTGGACTATTGCTACACTCATGGATTCACCTCGGACTCCCTTGGAGAGTTTGCCTCGGACACACCTCCCCCGAACACCCCTGTTTCCCTCCAGCCCCGGCTGTGGAGCATCTTCAGGTGTGAGAAAGACAGGGCGGTCAGCAAAGGTAATGGTCTTTTTATCTGTGCTGCCTGCAGTTTGTCTTTGAGGACAACATGAAGGAAGTTAAGGAATTTCTACAGGTAACAGCTCCTCTTCCTTTTATCAGCTGTGAAATTCACACCTGAAGGAGGCGCAGGTCCTGAGCTGCAGAGCCATATAATGACGTAGCGTTTTCGGGGTTCAGGGGGGTCTGCGCCCTCGCCACCACCACCACTAACATTCGTTTTCTTAACTTTCTGCATAAACGATAACAAAAGAAATACAATCCAAACCAGAGAACATCTAACATTTCGAGATAAAAAGAATGGGTACACATAACGAAATCAATTCAGAATGATTCAAACGAGTTTAAACGAAATTAAATAGAGATGACGTCCGCACCGCTTAATCATGTAATGCTCAGGGGTGCTGCAGTAGAGCCTGAGAGCGATAACTTTGAGAGAATCAGGTGGCGGCGGCGGCGGCGGCGGCGGCGGCGATGCGACCGTATAATCTATCATTTTAGAGCAGCAGAGCACTAGGCACAAACACTCGTGTTGTTCATCTTGACAGAATATTCCATTCATTTCAAGGTATTTGTATACAGTGCCTTTCACAACAAGGTTGCCCCCAGGTGCTTAACATAGCAAGTGACCCTCAAGTTGTGAATACAGAACAGAAAAGACCAGGAGACAACGGAGGAGAGGAACCACAAACCCCTCAGTAAGGAGAGAAAAAATCCTCTGGGGGTCCAAGGTCAGCTGGCTGCCCAACCCCTTTGGGCATGCTAACATTATAGAATTAAAAAAGAAAGAAATGAATGAGGGTATTAATCCAGCCATCATGTCTTCTGTGTGTCAGTACTCCATGCAGATCTCTGTGGACCAGTAAATCCTCCTAAACGATAGCTATATCCACGAGGTCCCTCTTGGATCCATGGCAGTGATGCAGCATCCAGCTCAGATGGTGCCCAGCCTGGGTGCCATCCAGACGTGGGGAGGAGAACAGGATAGTCTGGTCAGAACAGATGTATCTGCCTGGTGGGCCAACACAGAGACACACAATGGCCTGTACAGCAGCACCAGCAGCCATGGCTGCAGCAGGCTATGATGTCAGCTGTGAGTAGACTAGGCTGCAGTCATGGGTCTTCAGTCTGGATCTGAGGACAGATTGACCCGCAGGTACAGGCGATGGACGCTGCGCATGGGGCCACCCGGAGATCATCCGCCGAGCTGTCGCCGAGCGATTTCGTTCAGCTGCGTTTGTCTTCCGGCCGGTTTAATAACCCGCTGTTCTCGCCCAGACGGCGACCCGGGGAATTGAAACGCCGCCGATTACTTCCAACCACACCTCGGCCCTCTTACAGAGCCGCACAGGGGTCCTCACAGACGACACCCCCCCGACGGGCAGGCACGGCAGCGGAAGAGGCAGAAGCCCGAGTCCAGCGAGACCGCGTCTCAGAGCGCGTCTCCCCCACCACACCCCCGGCCCGCCTGGTCCTCCAGCACGGTTCCCCCTCCCTCCCCGCTCAGTGCCGCTCCTCGGTGTGAGCCGCTCTGTCGCGCTACGCCTAGTTCCTCGTCCCAGCGGCCGTGGGAGGGGTGAATCGCGCAGGCGGCCGAGATAGATAGATAGAGGAGACTTTATTGATCCTGTAGGGACATTGATGTGTTACAGCAGGCCAGCCCAAGACCAGCAAAAACAGACATCGGAGTAGTTATAAAACAAAAGACAACAAAATAAATAAAAATGAATAAATACATAGGTGTGTGCAAAATGTGCTGATCATAGTCGCTGTAAAAACAATAACATATGTGCAAAATGTGCATAGGTTTATACAGACTGAGTGTCCAAAAAGTCCAATGGAGCACCATGCTGTCCATAGACGAGCAGATGAAGGGCTGACAGTCCTGGTCCAGGGCAGCGTTCTACACCCTGACAGCCGCCGGGAGGAGAGACCTGCGGAAACGTTCCCTTGAACACCGCAGCTGGAGCAGTCTGGTGCTAAAGGTGCTCCGCTGCCCAGTAACAGTCCCATGAAGCGGAGGAGAGGCGTCGTTCATGATGGCTGTGAGCTTGGTCAGCATTCTCCTCTCGGCCACCACCTCCATGAGTACTGTAACACTTCGGGGGTCAGGCGGGCGCCCCTGTCGCATCAGGTCGGCCCCCCACCATCAGGGGCTCAAACCCGGGACTCCCGCATCACTCAACAGGGACCCAGCCCGGTGAGCCAAAGAGAGACCTCTTTACAGCCCAGTAGCTGTGGTCCTGCTATCACAGGGAAGGGCGGCGACGTCACCGCTCTGGTAAGCCGGCTCTTACACACCCTGATGGCCGTATGCGTTACACTCTCCCCCGCTTAACTCGCCATCCCCGGGCTATCCCATCCCACTGCTGACACCAATGTAATGCAACAGGGGCTCAGGCGGGCGCCAGCTGTACTCGTCAAAAAAAAAAGACGGCTCGTGGAGGTTCTGCGTCAACTACCGCAAGCTGAACGAGGTCACCCGGAAAGATTCCTACCCCCTGCCGAGGATAGATGACGCCCTGGACTACATCACCGGGTCGACCTGGTTCAGCTCCCTGGACCCCCGCTGCGGCTACTGGCAGGTACCGCTCGCTCCCGATGCTCGCCTGAAGACGGCCTTTTCCATCGGCCAGGGCCTCTGGCAGTTTACTGTCATGCCCTTTGACCCGTGCAATGCCCCGGCAACGTTCGAGAGGCTGATGGAGAGGGTGCTGGCGTCGGTCCCGCGGAACCAGTGTGTGTTGTATCTGGACGATCTGCTGGTTCATGCACGGAGTTTCGACCAGGCCTTGACGAACCTCCAGGCGGTGCTGGCCTGCATCCGCCGTGCTGGCCTGAGGCTCAACCCCCGCAAGTGCGAGCTCCTGCGGCGGGAGGTGACCTTCCTGGGTCATGTCGTTGGACCGCGAGGGGTGGCTACAGACCCAGGTAAGGTCGCTGCAGTGAGGGGCTGGCAGCTCTCTGGGGTTACTACCGGAGGTTCATCCGGGACTTTGCCAGCATCGCTGCCCCGCTGCACCGTCTCACCAACAAGGGCCGACCCGATGCGGCAAGGGCACCCGCCTGAACCCCGTTGCGCTACAGTACATACAAGTACAGCAAGTGGGGCTACCGTGCTGCTGAGGAGCGGGGGAAAACCCTTTTTGGTTTAGGATAAGGATGGACTGCGCTCTGCAACGGGATTGACTTTTTTGTTGTGACTTGTTATTCTTGTATATTAATAAAAAAAATGCCTTATTCCTCTCTGCTGCTTTGTGGTTACGGACTCTTGGTTCTCTCCTTCGACCACGGCTTCAGGATCACGGCTTGGCTTCGGTTCCCTTCTCCCTGGTTTGGGGGGTCACTGGCTTCCCCTGCGGACGTGGGGTTGTTTGGCGGTGCAGATCTCCTGCAGGGTCACTCCTCCGGCTCCCGCGAGTGGGTTCGTTGGCCGGATCTCTGACAGGCGGTTCGGAACGGTGACGGCAGGAGGTCTCGATCCCTGTTGTACAGGAGGGTCACTGGGCGGGGAAAAGCGCACCTTGTCGACGGTCCTCTGTGTTTCGCCAGGTCGTGTGCGCGGCCTGGTGGACACTGGCTGTGGCGACAGGGGGCTGAGCCGACACGCAGCGAGTCGGGTCGCTCAGAGGATCGGGAGACGAGCTTGTCAGACGCTGCAGCTTTTTTCTTTAATAAAAAGCCCTTAGAGGCGCTCGTTCAAATTCTGTGCCGTGAAGCGGGGCGAGTGGAAATATTTCACGCCGGGTCCCCCGCCGTCAGAATCTAAACCGCTGTTTGTTCTACTGCGGGAAGGTCATGGCTCATCTTTTTAAACAGTCGAGCTGTTGTCATCGATCCGCGGATCTTCGCAGTCACGGCCACGCCGCGGATCGCCACGGCAGCGCCGTGCGCGCCGGCATTAAAGCCCGTAAAACGTTTTTCGGTCCCGCGTGTTGCGACACGGAGGCAGACGTTCAGAACCGCCCTGTGCGCGAGGTCTCGGGTCTCGTTCAGAAGGCGGCGGCGGGTGTCGGTCGCTGTGAGAAATGGGGGGTTTCATCACGCGTCGTGAAGAAAAGCTGTGCCGACGGTGTAACGCCTTCATCGACACCCCTGATGCGCACCTGTGCGACAGGCCGCCTGTGGAGACCCCCACAATCTCACCCACGGGCGCGCAGGAAACGGGGACGCGCACCCCGGACGACGCTTCCGCCCGTGTCGAAGAAAACTCGACTGCAGTCTGGGCGGGAGATCGACTGGGTCCCAGAACAGTGTGGGGCCAAGAACGAGAGGAGCAGCCGGGCTCTGAAACGAGGGCGAGGAGTCGGCAGCCGAAAGGAAATCCAGCCGATCGAAGAGACGAGTAACTGGTTTCAGAGCTCAGGGAGAGAGGGGGGGGTGAACAGGGTGCGGGGGCCGAACTGGAGCTCGTGGGCATGGCGGAGCTTGCGTGCTCGCGGGCGGGTCGTGACAGGGGGGGGGCACTCGAGTCCTTGATCCGTGCGCGCGGGGAAGACGCCACCAGGCGGATCGGAGAGCAGCCTCTCGCACAGATCTGTGGGTAACCTCTCCCCCGCGGTGGGAAAGGCGCTGGGTTTCACACAGATCTCCACATTCGGAGTTGTGTTTCTCTCTCTCTACACAACACTTCGCTGTGACTGACCACATTCTTCTTCAGAAGCGATTTTACCTTGTTGACAGAGACACGGGAGTAAACAGGAAGTGTGAAATGAGCTAGAGGCTCTGCGATTGTGGCACTAATGTCAAAGTCCAGTAACGCGCCTGAATTGTCCGTTGACACTGCTGCTGAGCAGGGCAGGCAGATGAGCGAACAGTCACTGTAGTACAGGCTGAAAAGAGGTGGATGTTCACACTCTTCCTCACCCCTCACGCTCATGACAAACGAGGCTGGGAGTGTTGTGGCGAAGCGTGTTTCGAGGATTTGGCGTGTAAATGCATCGAGGGGCGTTTTCAGAAACCGTACTTTCGTGTCGCGCAGTGGCAAGGGGGTCCTGACGACTGCCTGGTAATCCCACAGCTCGTAGATGAAAAGATGGAGGTGGAACTAACTAATCAGGGTGGTACAGTAATGAGCATGACCGTACAAGCTCTGGACACCGGCTTGATCGACGCTCCGAACTTTCTCCCGCCGTGACCAGCAGCCGGGGGGCTCCCAGGGGCCAGGGGGCGGTTTCACCCCCTGAGGGACACGTCGGACAAGCAGGAAGAGGCAGGACCGGCGCCCGCTCCGGATCTCGAGGGTGCCGAGGGAGGGAAGGACACACTGCCCGGTGAGGAAGACGGGTTTGTGGGACGGGCTGAGTGCGAGGGGACGTGTGTTTCACCCACTGGGTGAACTGGAACGCTCCTTCAGCAGATCACCTGTACCGGCCACACGGGCTTCAGCAGATCACCTGTACCGGCTTCACGGGCTTCAGCAGATCACCTGACTACACGTGCTTCAGCAGATCTCCTGTACCGGCTACATGGGCTTCAGCAGATCTCCTGTACCGGCTACACGGGCTTCAGCAGATCTCCTGTACCGGCTACACAGGCTTCAGCAGATCACCTGGCTACACGTGCTTCAGCAGATCTCCTGTACCGGCTACACGGGCTTCAGCAGATCTCCTGTACCGGCTACACGGGCTTCAGCAGATCTCCTGTACCGGCTACAAGGGCTTCAGCAGATCACCTGTACTGGCTACACAGACACACAGCTGTCACTGTATTCGGCACACCACACTCCTGGGACACCCTGGACACATCGCAGCTCTGTGAATGTCGCCGCTGCCGCCTCAGGTCGGTCCCCCCACCGCTGGGGACTCGAACCCGGGCCTCCGGCGTCGTTCCACAGGGACCCAGCCAGCTGAGCTAGAGGGCAGATCTCCCCTTGACGAGGGGTCGACCTGCGAGTGTTTGGATGAAAAGGCAGCCTGCGCCACCTGCCAACGCGCTGAAGACGCGGCGGGGAAGCCACAGCGGTCTCGTGCGCGAGCGCTGCGCTTGTGCCGGTGAAAGTAACTTCCCTGCTGCTCTCGTTCCCGAGATATAACGTCTAACGATTGACGTCTGACCTGGCACTGACGAGTGAGACCGGTCCGGTTCCCCTATGAGGTTGTGGGGGGGCTGAGTGACGTCACGACCCCGAAACGACAAGGCGCTACATCTGGGGAACGACAGCAGCGCCGACGCCACCTTCAACGGCACACGAGCGCAGCGCTGACGAAGGAGGGGGGGGGGTTTCTTCGTTTATGCTGTCTGCAGGGGGGTGGGGGGGCAGCTTCCCGGCGCTCGAACACGACCGTGTCGACTGTGGCGGGTAAGGCCTGCGCGAGGCGCGTCCCGGCGCTCGGGTGACCCCGTTTCGATCAGGGGATGATGCCCTGTGCCCTCCTGGTCCGGCGCTGAGGGGGAAAGCGAGCAGTGTCCCCCCCCGGCGTGCTCCCCGCGGTGCTCCGGCAGGGGCTCGTCTCCCAGACGCTTCCCGGCTGTGTCCGCCAGGGGAGAGCTCTCCGCTCCTGAAGTCGGGCTGAAGAGGCTGCTTGGGGATTGGCCCGCCCGTGAACAGAGAGAGACAGGAAGACACACGGTGTCATGTTCACAGGCGAAGGGGGTTTGAGGGAACGCTCCTGCTGACTGCCATTTTGGCCTGCACCTACACTAACGCGCACACGCGCACACACGCACACACACACACACACACACACACACACACACACACACACACACGCACGGGGACGGGTTAGAGTGCTACACACACACACACAGGGTTAGTGAGAGAGGGGGGTACGGAGAGAGAGACCGTCATGCTTTCAGATGAAATGACACCTGCTCGTTTCGATCCGTCTTCATTTCGAGAGCGATGGTGTTTTAAACTGATCGATGCTCACCAGCACGCAGTGGGGCTTGTCATGCAAAAACCGTGACGAATTCGCCATCCACGCCTTTGAAAGGCACGCAACGCAGAAGCGGCGCCTAGACGTCCCCTATGAACTGGTGTTCTATGATTTCTGTGTATAGACGCACATGGTGATAATCCCGCCCGTCATATTGACAGGATGGGGCGATTTTACACTTCCGCCACCTGATCTGAGACCCAGCACCCTCGCCAGAGGGTCATGCTTGTACATTAGAAACCGGGTATCCCTCCCAACAACCCCCACAGCCCGGCTCATGGGGTGGTCTTTTCCAGAGCCCGGGAGGGGACCATCGGTAGGAAGAAAAAAAGTGAAATATCGAGGGAACGATTTACACTGCGTGCGCACGAAAAGGCTAAATCGTTCCCTCGTTTTCTCTCAAAATAACGTTTTCTAACTCTGCCCTTCGCAAGGACAGGTGCGGCACTAGCAGTGAAAGAGAGCTGCGGTCCTCACTAGGAAGTTCAAGAGTACAGGAGCTACAGTGCCCTAATAACTCCTCCCCAAACCAGAATAAAACTTCATCAGTTCATCTCTCTCCATTATCCCAATCTACAGCAGTGTCAGACAGTTCGGCTTTATTGCACTGATACAAAGACACAAAGACACAGTAACGCGTTTGATAGTTTTTGATTCTGTATGTTGTAATATGCTTTGATATTTCCTTTTCCTGTGCATTCATTGTGCAGGGAAACTTCAGTGACCGTATGATTTTCCTTGCCGTTGGCTGCAAGTTTTCATACACAGTTTCAATTTCCTCAAGGGCTTTGCTGAGGGGAGCGAGTACACTTTCCCACTGTTCGATAACATAAGCAGGCTCTTGAATAAGGGTTTTGTGAGCCAGTTCTTGCAGAATCTGTTCAGTGTTGTGTGCATTTGGCATTCTTCGGCAGCTGTAGTTGTCCAAGATTTCCAGTAATTCATCTTGGTCAGAACTGTTGAAGTCTCTGCGACAACATTCCAAGGTATAACGGTCAGATTCTGAGACATACTTTACTTTAGAAAATTGTCAACAAGATCACTCTTCACATATCCAAGAGCTGCCTGTTC
This sequence comes from Lepisosteus platostomus, assembly GCF_059453375.1. Lineage (NCBI taxonomy): Eukaryota > Metazoa > Chordata > Actinopteri > Semionotiformes > Lepisosteidae > Lepisosteus > Lepisosteus platostomus. The sequence continues at coordinate 3,274,778 of NC_142616.1, forward strand.
CAAGATTACAGGAGCAAGCTTGATGGGCAAATACTTCTCTTTCTGCCAACCAAAAGAAATAATTTTACCTATACTCTGCCACTTTTTTTGCCATAGTCATGTCGGAGAAATGGTATCTTGAAAGTGCTGCCTGTTGTACATTGTTCATAGAATTCATGCCAGAATTCAGAGAGGCCATCTCTGAGAACGCCTCCCTCATCATATCCATTCTCATACTGCCCATTTGGTAGTAGAAGCTTTACTTGAATTTCTGATTGAGTATATGAAAGGCGTTCATCAGTGAAATGTTCAATAAGCTCAGATAGTATCTGGCTGCGGTGGACAACAAGGATTTTTTTGTCTGGTTCCCTGAGTTCTTGTGCCAGAGGCAAAGTGTCTTCTAGACTCTGTTCTCCCATCTCAGAGAGGTCTCCATTGAAAATTGTAATGATATTGCTATCCTCCACATTTTCCCCAGTAAACATGGTAGAACTTTGCTGAGCTAAACTGGAATCGTCTGTGACATCTGCAGGATGAAATTGTGCCACGTCATCACTGCCTAAGTTCAAATCATTTCCAGTATTTCCAACATAGATGACATCTAATGTTTCTAATTCCAATGCTGGATCAATCTGTGAGTCTGTAGAGGGAAACTCCTGTGTGTTTTCCTGTGAGGGACCTGCAGTGTTTGATTCTTGCTGTGTCTCCACACCACCACTGTCATGTTTCTTTTTGGTTGACAGATAGAACCTCATGACAGTTAACTTTGAGGCTTCATATAGAGCTCCCACTGTACTGTCCTCATCTAAGGAAACGTCTTGGTCGTTTGTCAGATCCACCTCAAACTCAGAAATATTTCCATGTGCATTCTTTCCATCTGGGAAAAACAAACGTATTGCCTCCGCTATGAGGTCTTTTTTTTCCAGTCCTTTGAAACACTTAACTTTCGTGTTCCACCACCCTTTTTGGTTCTCACCTGGATAAAGCCTCCTTCTCCTTCCTCATACAGCATCCAGCCCAACTCCACTTTCCTTACTTTCCTCTGTGTGTTCACCTCTTGATGAGGAGTGATATTTTCTGGATGCTTACACTTTTTTCTTTTATTCAGTTTTGACTTCAGTCTGTCAAAAAGCTTTGATTTCCTACTGTTGGGCTCTTTTTCGTGTCTCCTACAATATCCCATCACTGCCAATCTGTCTCCATAAGAAGGCAAATAATCCCTCATCTGTTCATCTGTCATTAACATCAGGACACTGGCATCAATCTAAAAATGAAGAGTGTATTATCAATTTTCAGTTTCAAAATACCATACTTAAAGCATCATTTTATGTGGATCAATATGCTGATACTGGTTTAAGGAAAAAGTCCATTCGGGATTGTGGAGGTACTGTATGAAGTGAAAAACTCTACAATACGTGAAAATATCAATATGCTGTACAGTACTGTGCAGAAGTCAGAGACCACCCTTGCATTTATTTAATTTCCAGTTCAAACAGCCATTCAGTGCAAATTATTTAGTTTTTGGTGTCAGAAAATAATGCAAGAAACATATATTTGACAGAAGAGTACACTAAATATAATATCAAATCTATCAGTATTTAATTTGCCCACTCTTTACTTTTGTGCACCCTTCTGGCACTTTAAGTCTTCCATCCGTCCAATCAAACAAGTTACAGCTGTGTCCTCCCAACACAAGTTGATCCCAAAACTGTCACTGACATTATATTAGAACACTTTCCATTAAAAGTGACACTGACATTCAAACAACTACCCAAACACACCATAGCTGCCTTGCACATGTCTTTGTCATGTGCATCTGAAATGGCAAGAGGCGATATTTCTGATGAGATTAGCTATAAAGATAGTTCACTTGCATTAGGAAAATATAAGCCAAAGGAAAATAAGTGAAAAACAAGTTTCCAAAACTGGAGATAAAAATTACTACAATATATAGAGAAAATGGGACTCCTAACAATCGTGCAAGGCCTGGTAGACCACTGAGAACATCACCATCACATAGACAGAAGTTAACGTTTTGATCACTCTTGCATCAGATCTGAAAAAAATCCACAAGTGTTTCTGTCAATACTTCCATTGTAAGAAGACAACACAATGCTATGGGTCTGAAGGGGTGTGTAGCTGTCAAAAAGTCACTATTTGAAAAGGAAATAGACAAAAGAGAAGAAATTTTGCCCTAGAACACCAAAACTGGACACTTGAGATAAGTAAGGTTTTATGGACGATGAGTTACGGAGTGGATTTGGATTTGAACCAGCAGAAGCAGAAAATACAACCAACTTCTAAGACTGAACTTTGGAGGTGTTTACAGGAAGCATGAAAAAATATCCCAGTGGATTTATTTGAAAAACTCAAAGAAAGTCTCCTGTAAATAATGGAAGCTGTAATAAAGGCAAAGGGTGGACACAATAAACAATGAAAGATTTGACATTATATTTAGATGTGGATGCTTTTGTGTAATTTTGTGTTAAATATATGTTTCCTGGAATAATTCCTGACATTGAAAAATAAATCAATTGCACTTAATGACCGTTTTGACTGGAAATTAAATAAGCGAAAGGGTGGTCTCTGACTTTTCACAGTACTGAAAGTGCTGTTAATATCTACAGTAGGTCAGTGGGAGTTAGTTATAATAAACATGAACACATTCATTCTGTTAACTACCTTTTCTTCCTTCATTTTTTCGATAGTGGACTCTGGAATGTCCCTCTCCCTGAGGAAATCGATAAGATCCTCCATCCTGCAATTGTGGCCTAGGAAGCACACATGGGACAGTGGTGCAGCATTGATTAGTTAGGATAGTGTAATTACCTAGCCTCCTGTTTGCCCGGACTCCAACAGTATGCATTATAGTACATTCAGAAGTAGTCAGGACAGGCAACGATGACCAACACTCGCCACACATTTGCATTCACAGGGTGCACATACAGTAGGTCACACCCCAAGGGTATGTGAATGACAAATGTAGAGTAGGCTTTTCAATTTAATCTGACTAGTCACATACAGTATGCATACACAGGCAGCACCTCACTCAACTAATCACTGTCTATAGAACACCCGGTTAGCCTGAGCTCAAAGATACAGATTTGAAACAGTCTAAACTCTGCAGAAAGTTATATCTCCTGAAAGAGGGTTGGTCAATACTAACCTAGTGACTAGTTTTAACCTACTGTACTCTACCTTGTAATCATCTTAAGAGCAGCTAACTTATCAAAAAGTTACAGAAAGCTGAATCAAACCACGGCTGTAAAAACATGTTCTGTAAACCAAAAATTGATATAACTAAGTTACGGAATTGTTACCAAACGTACACGAATGTCTTCATTATGATCACGGCTGTTTTGTGCGTGTCACTTGGTAATTTACAGCCTTAGGAAGCCGAAAAGACCGGATGGAGGGTTTGTAAAAATGAGACCGTTGTGCCTCTCAAAGTCCGGCTCGGGAGACACACGGGCCGCTCCCATGGCAAGACGTTTGCGACAGTTAAATGTCGCCTGATCATGTTTAGTAAACATAAACATGCTTGTGATCCTGGTATGTTTCTGAGAGATACGCAATCACAGAATTGTATCCGAGCAATTAGACGGAGAGATACTGGGGTTTGGCCAAGTACATTATTGGAAGGATATTGAAAATAAATAAGCATATCAAATCTCTTAACGTACAAAGGGGGAGAGTAAACAAAAATAATAAAAGACGTTCCCTTTAATGTATGTCTGTATTGTTACGGGTTTCATTAATTGTATCGAAGCAAATTTATGTTTTGATCGTGAATAGGCGACCCCAGATTGACTCGCGTAGAAGCTCATAGCACCATCCTCGCTCATATGGGTCCAAAGCTGTGTTACTGTGCTGAAACAGCTGCTGGTAAAGTGTTTGCAGGAGCTGCCTTGTACAAACGGACGAAACCCCCACAAGAGTATAGGCCTACTGTTAGTTTTGCCTCATTAATTAGGTCGCACTTGGAAAGGTTAAATCGATCAACCAAAACCATCCAAGTAGCTCTTGCATATGATTTTTTTTTTTTACTTAGCTACGTTAGTCTATGTACAGTTTACGCAGACGTTATTTAAGTCTGTGAATTGTATGAAGGTATCAGTAGAATGTGGCGCTGTACCTGGACTGGATTGTGAACAGTGGATTTCCTATGCCAGATGAGCAACCTACAGTACTTTCATTGCTGGCGCCAGAAGTGACGTCAAAACTGTGAGACTTGAAGTCGCAATTCTGAGATACTAAGTCGCAATTCTGAGTTACTAAGTCGCAATTCTGAGATACTAAGTCGTAATTCTGAGATACTAAGTCGCAATTCTGAGATACTAAGTCGCAATTCTGAGTTACCAAGTCGTAATTCTGAGATACTAAGTCGCAATTCTGAGATACTAAGTCGTAATTCTGAGATACTAAGTCGCAATTCTGAGATACTAAGTCGCAATTCTGAGTTACCAAGTCGTAATTCTGAGATACTAAGTCGCAATTCTGAGATACTAAGTCGTAATTCTGAGATACTAAGTCGGAATTCTGAGATACTAAGTCGCAATTCTGAGATACTAAGTCGTAATTCTGAGATACTAAGTCGGAATTCTGAGATACTAAGTCGCAATTCTGAGATACTAAGTCGGAATTCTGAGATACCATAGCGCGTTTTTTTTTTACTCCCTGGCGGAAACGGGCTTCCATAGTATGCAGAGCCAGGGAGACAGCATCATCCACTGATCTGTTGTTCTTGTAGGCGAACTACAAGGGGTCCAGGGACTCTGTGATGGAGGAGTTGATGTGTGACAACACCAGCTTCTCCAGGCATTTCATCACCACAGATGTTAATGGTGGTGATGAAACACCACCAACATTGTTTTTACCACATTGTAGTCATAGAGACATTTTAGTCAAGCGGTTTAATTTATGTGCATAATAAAATGTATTTCTAAGAGAATTACTGAACAGCTCGAAGTTTGATACTCATTTTGTCAACAGTGTTTTCCCGCGGTACAGCGCTGCGTCACGAAGCGAACAATTTTTAATTGTAGCGCGTTTTGTTCCAATACAGAGGAACTAAAATAAGCGAAATGAAATATATTTATATATTCTACATGCCAAAGTTTCACAAATAATCCCTCAGATAATGATGTTGAATACACAAACTGCCGAAGCGGTGCAGTCATCTCCCGGTGCAGTCTCTCGTGTTTTGGGTTAGTTTATATATATTAAACAGCTGAACACAACAGCAGGAATGAGTTTAACTTCACTTCTTACTAGAACAGCAGGTCTGTCGCCATCTTCTAACCCGCTTGCTCTAGGGAGCGTCTCACAACTACCACACTGACCAGCGCACAAGGGAGTGTGTTAAAACTACCTCTCATGACACAGTCCCTCTGTGGACAGAGAATCGTCCACACGAAATGTCCAAACGGCAGGACAGAACACAAGACTGACACGGAGCCCAAGTTTCTGTCCGTGAAGAAAAAAACTCGCCGCTACCAACAAACTATTGGGCTTCATATGAAGGAAATTAGAGCTTTCACTGGCCCATTACCAAACTTCATTGGGAAATAAAATAAAGAAAAGACTAGAAAGAAGCATCCACTTTTCCCTGGATCACGATCAGAGATCAAATAAAACGTCTCTCACAAACCACCACAGTAAAAATAAACCCCAAACGAACATAAAATACCGAATATAGTCATGTATCCCTGTATTAAAGGGAGCCGGGTATTAGACTGGCTGGAGCTGCTCACAGACACAGCGCTGGTGATAAACTACAACTCCCATAACCACCCTGAGCCACTTCCTGTCTGCGTCACAGTCCCTATTCCGCCTGGCTGTGGTGACGTCACCGGATCCCTCCCCGTTCTGGCAGCTTCACGATCACCGGCGCGCGCAGGAGAGACTCACACGGGATTTCATTTTTAAAAGTTTATTTTCTCAAAAATTAGAAAAAAAAAACACAGCAGGGTTTCCAGAGATATTTACAAGTCAGGAGTACAGCAGGCTGGTAGCGCTTTATCTCGCCCTCTCTCGTACATGTTATTTTCCCCCGTTTAAATGTGTTATAGTAAATAAAACAATTTAAACACAACATCATCTACAATTCCTACTATATTTCTGACCTCATCTCACTGGCCGTCAGTAAACCCGTCTCCCAGTGTGAGCAGTGGACAGAGAGCTGGGAGAGAGTCAGCCTGTGTTCATGAGTCAGTGACGGGTTTAATCTCCACACTGACAGCAGGCAGCAGCTCAAGGTCTTTATCTAAATCCCCAGTATAGAAGACAGGATAGATCTTCTCCCCCTGAGGGAAGACCATGTCAGTGAAAGTGTAGACATGAGCTCTGGACTCCACTGTGTAAAAGGAGACCTTCCTCTCCTCAATATCCACACACACCCCCAGCTTCCTGGGCTGCAGACTGAGGGGGAGACGGGTCACACGGGCAGTGAGAGCAGAGAAACCAGACCGGTGAGACTCCAGACACCAGTAACCCTGCTGGGGAGAGAAGCTGAACCTCCCTTTCCTCTTTGCAGACTCTCTGGTCACTCCTATTGTCCAGTATCGATTCACCTCCACCTCCCAGTAGTGTCTCCCTGAGGTGAAGGCCTCCCTGCTCACGACACAGTAATTCCAGGAATAAAATCTGTGAGGATTGTCAGAGAGACTCTTCCTCTCTCCCAGTCTCACTCTCTTCCCATCCTCAGACAGGCTGAGCCCACAGTGAGCTGTATCAGGGTCCAGAGTCACAGCAGCTGGGGAATAAAACACAAACATCACAACAGGCTCTTGCCGATCACAGTCCAACTCAACTCCATCAGACTGTGAAATGTCTTTGTCCCCAAACACACCGAGAGAGAAACACCAGTCAATTACTAATGACTGCTCTTCCCTTCCAGAGAAACGACATCTTCTTCACTGTTTCACTAGTGTTACACATGGGAGTGATCCCCAATATCCTCTAAATACAAACATGTCATGTTTCATCTTGTTTCGATGAAACTTTATTTTCTTAAACGACATTAATAATAAACACAGGACCGACCGGACTGCAGGAGAAACTACAGCCCGACCACTCGCTTTCAAACACTTCAAACCCACCACAGCGACCTGTATACTGTAAGACACTGGACAGCCTGTCTGTTAAACCGGTTTATTTCAAATCCGAGTTCAGCAGCTCGTTCATCTTCTCTGAGACCATTTTCCTGACGACGCAGAATAAAAAAGTGCTGAATTCAAAGACTGTGTAATGCAAGTTTTTACAGAAAAAATATAATGGAAAAAGCAAAACCTTGTTCAGATATAAGAAAGCCTTCCCACTTACTTTGAAAATGCGAAGAAATATCCAAAGTGTTCAATTTAAAGCAGAAATAACACATCCAGAAATCCGGAGAGAAAGACGAGAGAAACAGAGGCGCTCATACTGACTTCAGACTGTTCGCGCTCACTGTCCGCCTCTCTGATTGGGCACACCAGCTGTCAATCAGTGAGCTCTGACCACTGAGAGACGGGGGCGGGGCTTATACATGCCCAGAGCGAATGGGGGTTTTCATCGATTCAATTCAAGAAGCTTTTTTCGCATGACTAATGAATATTGACTTAATACTCTCCTCATACTTAATACTTCAGTGTAAACTCTTAATATTTAATACTGAGTAAATACTCCCCTTTGCCTGTCTGCCTGTCAATCTAGTGAAGATCAAAGATATTCTTATCAGCTCTTGTTTTCTGACTCCTGGAGCCTAGAAAGGCTGACACAGTCACCTACATGAATTTATAAAAACACCAGCAGCCATATCACTCTGCAACTCACAACTGGCAGCCCACTGCAGCTCAGCAGGTGTGAGCCCGGTCAGTACCTGGATGGGAGACTTCCTGGAAAAAACTAAGGCTGCTGCTGGAAGAGGTGTGAGTGGGGCCAACAGGGGGTGCTCACCCTGCAGTCTATGTGGGTCCTAATTCCCCAGTATAGCGATGGGGACATGATACTGTAAACAGGCGCTGTCCTGTGGATGAGACTTAAACCCCAGGTCCTGTGTGGTCATTAAAAATCCCAGGGTGTTTCTTGAAAAGAGAAGGGGTGTAACCCTGGTGTCCTGGCCAAACTTCTGCCTGGCTTTTACCCATCATGGCCTCCTAATAACCCCCCTCTCTGAACTGGCTTCATCACTCTGCTCTCCTTCCCAATGAGAGCTGGTGTGTGGGGAGTGTTCTGGCACACTATGGCTGCAGTCGCATCATCCAGGTGGGGCTACACACTGGTGGTGGTGGAGGGGAGTCCCCATTACCTGTAAAGTGCTATATAAGTGTAAGCAATTATTATTAATACCTGAATTCATTTCTGGGCTCAGAGCGCCTTTATTTCAGTGATGAGAGAGGTCGCCCTCTTCTGGACACTGCAACTCTGAAGCCATCGTGACAACATCTTAAACTGATATTTCACACTTATTCTGTGTCAAACACTGACTTACTCCACAGGAGAGTCTATCAGTCTGGAAACACAGACACCCTCTAGATCACTCCTGTTTGAAACGAGGTCCCCAATATCGCAGGCAAACACCCCAATACACACTCACTCTGGTGGGACTAGTGAAATAATATTGACACTCCAGTGTCATTCTTAGTGAAACACACCACTGGGTCTCTTAATGACCAGGACCATGTGAGAACACCAGCTGGGCTGAAGAGAAAGACCCCGAAGTTATTACCCCTGGCCAGTAAGAGGAGCCCTACAGCCCCAGTAAATACCCCTCTTAAACTAACCATGAGCACCTGACTCTGATGAGCACCTGACCAACAATAAAGACATTTTTATTTTGGCAGGATATCAAGAACAAATGATGTTGGGTTTTCCTATCGCTCTGTTTGTTCAGACAGATCAAGTCCTGACTGTTTCTTCCTGCTGACCCATCAGCCTGGTTGACATGTGAAGAGAAGCAGCCATTTCTCAGACAAGAGAGAGGCCTACAGGCCCCAGAGGAGCCCCTGTACCAGAGTCACACTGCTGCCTCTCACAAGAGGCTGTGTGTCTGTGAAGCTGCAGGGAAAGAGCACTGTCATCATACCATCATTATTGTGAGACTGGCTGTGCTCCTGAATATTCCAGTTATTCACAAATCCAGGGTCTCAGACTCTGACACATTCTGACAGATGGAGAATGGCAAAGGGCTGTGGCAAGACGGACTTCCCAAGGAATTCTACACCTGCTTCTGGGACACCCCAGTGGCAGACCTGGTGGAGGTGGAACAAGAGCTGTTCCATCAGCAAAAAGCTTGGACACAGGATGAGGGAAGGTGTCATCTCTCAGCACTTCAGGAGGGGTTCAAAAGATGCTCTGCATGGACATCAAGATCGTGTCCAAGCTACTGGCCATTAGACTGAGGACCGCCCTGCCCCACTTCATCAACAGTGACCAGACATGTGGGGTGGGAGGGTGATAAGTCAGCTGGAACCTCCAGCTCACCAGATATGCCATCACCTGGGCCGAGGACCAGAACGTGCCCATGATGGGGGTGAGCCTGGACCAGGAGAAAGCCTGGAGAGAGCTGGAGCACTTCAGATTCTGAGAAAGTTTCAGCTGCTGGACAGAGATACTGTACTCTGAAGTAAGCAGTAGGGTCAACATGAACAGACATCTTTGAGATTTAATCCCCCAGGAATCTGGAGTAGGACAAGGGTGTCCTCATTCACCTCTTCTCTATGTTCTCATTACAGAGCTGTAGGCAGAGGCACAGGGGAAGTCCTCAAGATCTCCCAGTACACATGACGCTGTTCCTGATTTCAGACAGGGGGTTGCAGAGTGGGCTGCAGGTTAGGGAGCAGTACTGCAGAGCCTCAGACTTGAGGCTAATAAACAGAAAGAGCAAGGGCAAGCTCTTTGGACCCTGGAGGGACAGGAACATGCTGCCAGAAGGTCTCAAGCTTTGCATGGAGCCCCTAATGATACTGGTGGTTTCATTCCAGAGCCAGGACAACAAGAACATAAACTGGACAGAGAGGACCGTCAAGGTCAACGTGTAACTGGGCCTGTGGAAGACTCGCACGCTGACTCTCATGGGGAAAGTGAGGGTGGTGAAGGCAGACACCCTGCTGGCTTTAGCTGACCTGGTCGTGAATGAAGCATCAGATCCGGTGTCATGCCCTCTGCAGCCAAAGGGCGCTCCTACTCTGTCCTGTCCCCAGTTCCTTGTGCTTTGCTGTCCTTCCGGAGTCTCTGTGTCTGGGGATATATATGTCCAGGTCTCTCATTCCCCTTCGCTCATCATTGACGTTCGGATGTCCTGAGACCCGCCCAGCACCAGGTCGCCCCAGGTCCGCTGCCTGAGGACATTGGTTTCTATACGACTCCTGAACAGCTGAGCCCAGGCTAACCCCTGTTCCACCACTACGCATAGGGTCTTTTTCACTCTCCTGCCTCTCCACGATTTGTCCCTTCCGACATCCATGACAGAATGCTGAGCCTCCTACTGACCCTGCGAGCGGCGCTTTTTTGTTTTTCCGCAGTTTTTTTTCCTCTGGGCTTTTTTTTTCCCTCAGCTCTCCTATTCTAATCGCGAGATTCTTTTTCCGACTCCTGTGCCTGTGAGCAGGCCGTGTGCCTGGCTTTCCTCGGGTTGTCCACTCCGATATCAGTGATAGAATGTTGAATGTGCCTATTGCCCAGTCTGTGGTATTTTACCTGGGTTTTTGTCCTTTTGTTTGTTTCTGCCTGGTGTTTTGCTTTTTTCACTTCCTGGTTTCCCCTTCTCTCTGGTCCCCCTGTCCCCTGTGTTGTAGAACTCTTGGTTCCTATCTGTTTATTGTGGTTTGTTACCCTGGTCTCCCAGGTTTATTTCTGTCGTTGTTTGTGCTTGTTTACTTGTCTTTTTTTGTTTTATGTCTCTGGAGCACTACCCCAGCCCCCCCTTCCGCTACCCAATAAAGGTTTCTACCCTGGAGGAGGGGGTAGCTCTCAGCCGTGGACTCCCGGAGGTTTCCTTTCAGTTAAATGAGGTTTTCCCTCCCCCCAGTGCTGTGCAGCTCGCTTATTTGTATGGGCGTCAGGAGCCGCCCATGAAGGGGAGGGGGTACTGTCATGGCCTCTGCAGCCAGAGGGAGCTCCTACTCTGTCCTGTCCCTAGTTTCCTGTGCTTTGCTATCATTCTAGTGTCTCTCTCTCTGGGAATATATATTTCCGGGTCTCTCATTCCCCTTCGCTCACCATTGACGTTCGGATGTCCTGAGACCCGCCTAGCACCAGGTCGCCCCACGTCCGCTGCCTGAGAGCTTTGGTTTCTATATGTCTCCTGAACTGCTGAACTGTTTCATCAGAGCACTGGACAGGACTGAGAGCTGAAGAAAACCCAGAAAAATCTGTTCTTTAGTGCTCCTTTTGAGAAATGGACAATCACAGTTTCAAAGCCAGGACAGCAGCCAGTGGTTACACCCAGGAGGCTTGGAGGGGCTCTTATTGTGTGAACCAGCCTCACTGACCACTTGCAAAATAGAATGATTGATAATGGACAATCACTCTTTTTGAGACGATTTAAATTCTGTAGAAGAGTTGTTGTCAGAATAGTATTCTCTGTAAGCACTGTGCACTGCACATTGATGTAATAAAGTGCATTTTCTTAAATAAACTACACCCACTAGAACTTCTGTGTCCATCTGTGTGTTTGACACAGTGTGTCTCTGATCCACACAGAGTGACTGTCTGCAAGCTTGACTTTCTGAATTCAGACGTGTATCAGCATGTATCAGAGTGTGAATCAGTGTGTGTGTCAGAGTGTGTATCAGTTTCTGTATCACTGTTCCTGCTGTGTGTTTGAGCTCCAGGTATATTTCAGAGGGGAACTGTTGTGAAAACAGACTCACAGTGGAAAAGCTGTGCTATGGACCAGGGCTCTGGAGTCAGCAGACTGTAGACTTCAGTCACTGGGGAGACACACAGAGAAATGTCTCATCAGGGCTGCAGTAACAGAGTATCAGGAATAACATGTTCTACTGGACTGGGACTGTAGCCCCTATTAAAACGTTCCTGTTAAACTATATACAGCACAATATAACAACACACTTACTGTCATAAAGATTTGTGAGACTGGAGATTTTAAGATATTTCACCTAGAATTTGAATCATTGACTGATAAGCTGCTCTGATAAATACAGTCACTGCACAAAAAATCCATTGACAATATAAGAGAAAAACAGGAAATATATAAGCTGTCCAGAAAGACATCAGTGTGTTTCTCTACTAACCTTTAATGGAAATCTTTATTGATTCCTTCTTGCAGAGATCCTCCAGTCGCTCTTTCAGTCCAGAGACGGCTCTCCTCACTGCCTCAGGAGAGAAGTGTGGACTGACAGGGATGCTGGGTGAGTCTCCAGCTCCAGGAGGGACACAGACAGACTGGAAATCCTGCAGCAGGGAAGAGAAAGAGGAGTTTCCAATCAAACACAACACACATTCCTGGGGAGAAGCCAGGAGCAGTCTGTGTGAGAGATACCCTTCTGTACTGCAGAGTCACAGAGCAGTGATGTTACCTGGAGGAAATGGATGTGATCCTCTGTGTGTGAGAGCTGGTTCAGCTCAGAGTCTCTCCTTTTCAGCTCAGCGATCTCCTTCTCCAGTCGCTCTAGAAGTCCTTCAGCCTGACTCACTGCAGCCCTCTTTTGAGCTCTGATCAGCTCTGTGACCTCAGAGCGTGTTCTCTCAATGGAGCGGATCAGCTCAGTAAAGATCCTGTCAGTGTCCTGTACTGCTGTGCGTGCAGACCTCTGAGGGAGGAGACACACAGTGGATTATTGCACAGGAAAACACTCAAAATACATTATGCTGTATGCTCTGTTTCCAAAGGGTACTGTCCAGTGTCCAGCAGTGCAAATGTGTGTCTGTGTGTCCACTCCTCTGATGAATACCCACTCTGAGTGACTCCACAGCCTGTCTCAGCTCCTGCAGCTTCTTCTCTCTCTCCTGGAGTCTCTGCTGGGTTTGTGTCTGTGTCTCCCCCAGCTGCTTCTGTGGAGAAACAGAGACACTTAGGACATTTCTTCTGTAAGAGAATCACATCACAGAGACACCCCTTAGAGTCACCCTGGGAAATCCACACTCTGTATCCTTGATGTCTTATCCACACGAGATGTGTTTCCTGGTCCTGTCTGACATGCTCCTGTTTCATGTCTAATCTACACCGGCAGCGTGTGTAGACCAGTAGACACCTGACACCTGGGTCTGCACATCTGTATGTGAGGTGAAATGTAAAAAGAAGACAATTGTGTTTCAAATGATATATAAAACATCATCTAGAGATAGTTCAGGTGGGGAGCTGCGTCAGCATGCGTAGGCTGCAAAGGAACAAGCAATAGGTTTATTCCATACTGAAAAAAAAGAAGAAAGAAAACACAACGTTTCGGCCATGGAGCCTTCTCACACCTGAAGAAGAATAAACCAATTATTTTTTCCTTCATAATCTAGAGTTTTCAGATTTCATTCATCTCAATATACACTAGTGTCCTGACTGCTCTCGGCATCTCAAAACAGAGGACTACAGCAGTGCTGATGAGCCTTGTTGCCACTAGTTTCTCTGAGTGGTCAGAGGAGACCCTGTGGCTTTATATAAGAAATGAATCCTTGAGCACTGATGTGGTACCAGTGGCTTCACAGCTGCTGCTGTTACCCCTGTGTGAGAAAGAGAATCATGGCTCTGGACAGCCTGAACAACTTTCACCATCTCTCCAACTTTCATACCCTTTCATTACCTTTTCATGCAGAAAGTTACAGTGTGCTGTTAGATTTCAGTTAAATAATCCTCTTTGAACTCCAATATGGTTTCAGAAAACCTCACAGCACAGAAAGTCCCCTGGTCAAAGTCACTAACGATCTTCTAACGGCTTCTGATTCTCGTTCTCTTTCTGTCCTCATTCTTACTGAGCTCAGTGCTGCTTTCGACACTGTCAGCCATGACCTCTCACTTTCTTGTCTTGAGACTGTGTTTGGAGTTTCTGACACTGCTCTTCAATGGTTCCAGTCTTACCTCACTGATCACTTTCACTCTGTCTCTCTCGCCGATTGTAGCTCTGAAATTGGATTCATTAAGTCTGGTCTTCCTCAGGGGTTGACACTGGGCTCCCTACCCTTCAGCATGTATGAGTTCTGATGATACTCAAATCAGCAGTACAGTCTGTCCATACTAATCTGACACTGACATCTCTCTGCTCTAATTGCTTCTCTGACATAAACACATGGATGACTCACAATTTCCTTCATTTAAACTGCTACAAGACAGAAGTCATGCTTCTTGGCACACCAATGCAGTATCCTTATCTGTGGATGACACTGTACTGGAGTCACAGTCAAAATTGAAGAACGTGGGGGTGATATCTGATCTAGGCTTGACATGTGCAACAAATTGTCAAAACATCATTCTTCCATACCAGAAATAATGCCAGGCTGCGTCCTATGTTATATCTAATTGTTGCTGAAAAGCTGGTCATCTTTACTCATATTGACTACAGTAACACTCCACTCGCTGGGGTATCTAAACCCACACTGAACAAACTTCAGTATGTCCAGAATATGACAGCCAGAATTCTGACCAGGTCTAGTGCAAGTGATCACATTACTCCTGTCCTGAAGTCCCTGCACTGGCTTCCTATCAGGTTTCATGTTGACTCATGATCCCCTAAAAGTCTCTGCATGGCTCGACACCTCAGTACCTGTCAGAGTTACTATCATCCTACTCCCCACCTCACAACCTTCACTCTTCTAATTCTGGTCTCCTGTCTGTCCCCCAAGCCAGCACTCTGGGTGACAGGGCTTCTCCTGCTGCAGCCCAGAGCACTGGAATTCTATCCCTGTGGATATCATAGAGTCACCTTCCCTGAGCTCTTTCGAATCCAGACTCACAATCTTCTGTTTCAGAAGGGTTTTAATTTAACTGGGTCTGTTTCTGCTTCTTTGCTTTTATACTGTTTTCCAAAACCCCCTTCTACCTTCTACCTTTTGTGTTCTGTAAAGTGCTTTGAGAAGCCATTTTAAATCTATCAGATAAAAATAGAGTTTATTATTATAAATAATAATACTTTTGTGCTTAAATTAAAGCAGGACTTCATTAATGAGGGTGCAGTCTGTTCTAGAGGTGATGATTATGCTGTGCATTAATGAGGGTGCAATCTGTTCTAGAGGTGTTGAGTGTGTTGTGCATTAATGAGGGTGCAGTCTGTTCTAGAGGTGTTGAGTGTGTTGTGCATTAATGAGGGTGCAGTCTGTTCTCGAGGTGTTGAGTGTGTTGTGCATTAATGAGGGTGCAGTCTTTTCTAGAGGTGTTGAGTGTGCTGTGCATTAATGAGGGTGCAATCTGTTCTAGAGGTGTTGAGTGTGTTGTGCATTAATGAGGGTGCAGTCTGTTCTAGAGGTGTTGAGTATGCTGTGCATTATTGAGGGTGTAGTCTGTTCTAGAAGTGTTGAGTGTGCTGTGCATTAATGAGGGTGCAGTCTGTTCTAGAGGTGTTGAGTGTGTTGTGCATTAATGAGGGTGCAGTCTGTTCTAGAGGTGTTGAGTGTGTTGTGCATTAATGAGGGTGCAGTCTGTTCTAGAAGTGTTGAGTGTGCTGTGCATTAATGAGGGTGCAGTCTGTTCTAGAGGTGTTGAGTGTGTTGTGCATTAATGAGGGTGCAGTCTGTTCTAGAAGTGTTGAGTGTGCTGTGTGGAGTTGTACAGATTCACTGGTGCTTCATGAGGACAGTAAAGAGGGAAACAGGGAAGGAGAGGAGGAAGAGATAATGAACAACAGACAGAAGAACAGGAGACACTTCAGAGACACAACAGTGTGGATCACAGATGAGTACATGAGCAGGACTCAGCAGTGGAGATCGAGCATTACAGATACAGTAAATACAGTCCAGAGATCACTTAAAGCCCCCAAATATCCTAAATATCCTTTTTATATTTTGTACTAGACACTTTATGAACAGACACAAAGTCCTCACCTGTTTCTCAGTCCTTCCTGATGCAGCTGAGACAGTATCATGGCCTCTGTGTTCATCCATTACACAAAGATAACAAACACACTTCTGGTCAGTACGGCAATAGACCTCCAGCAGTTTGTCATGAGTGGAGCAGATCTTCTCCTGCAGTTGTCCTGTGGCCTCAACCATCTTGTGTCTCTTGAAAGCAGGAGATTCATAGTGAGGCTGGAGATGAGTCTGACAGTAAGAGGCCAGACACACCAGACAGGATTTCACAGCTCCCCTCTTTCTCCCAGTGCAGACATCACACAGCACATCTCCAGGGCCAGCAGGACTGTGAGCAGGAGTCTCCTTCAGTTTCTCCACCACTTCAGCCAGGATGGTGTTTCTGTGAAGATCAGGTCTTGGGGTGAAGGTCTGTCTGCACTGGGGGCAGCTGTAGATCCCAGTCTGATCTTCCTGATCCCAGCAGTTCTTAATACAGCCCATACAGTAACTGTGTCCACAGAGCAGAGTCACTGGATCCTTCAGCAAATCCAGACACACCGAGCAGCTGAACTGGTCCTGAGAAAATGGAAAAGTGCCTTCTGCCATTTTTCTGACAAGTAGATACTGCACAGAGAGGAGCAGTAGAGAAGGAGCTGCAGTGAGGCTGTTTCTAGTGAAACGAAACTGATCTCTGAGTTTCACTTCCTGGATCTGCACAGAGCTGCAGGGGTGTGATTATTAGGGGGTGTGGTTGTTAGGGGTGTGATTAGGGTTGTCAGGGGGTGTGGTTTAGAACTGCAGTTATGAAATGGCTTTGGTGGTTGTTGTTTGGGGAAGGTGTGGGGTTGTAAGAGAAGTTACTTACTGTGTCATTTTGGACTCAGCCTGACAGAGAGAAGTTTTTTTAATAAACGTCGATGTCAGTAGCTGCTCAGGTGAAGTCAATCCAGTTGTTTGTGTTCCCAATAATCAAAACAATAAAATACTAACTCGCTCACACAGCATGAGAAGATCAGAGCATGATGGTGACAGACAAGAGGAGGCCAGCTGGCCCATCCAGCTGTTTAATCTTTGGGAGTTATTTGGCTCCAGGATCTCCTCCAGCTGTGTTGTGAGAGAGGGGTGTCACAGCTCCACATGGTGCAGAGGATTTCACTGTCCGGGTGTGAGCTCTTACTGCGAGCAGTCCAGCCTGCTGTGTCTCTCTCTCCAGGCCAGTGAGCCCAGCCTGCTGTCTGGCTCTGCCCTGCAGCGTGTGGGCCAGCAGGGTACGTCCAGGGCTTCGTGCTTCACCTGCGCAGTGACCCCCCTGTGAGCCACACAGACCTGCGGAGCGCTGCAGAGAGTCACGAGCCCATCTCTCCCCCGAGAGACGCTAGAGGAGCAGATGGACAGGGCAGTGTCATGTGGGTGTGATTGTGATCTCCATCCACCCAGCGCAACAGCGAGCCCCTGATCTCTGTGTGCAGCAGCTCTCCTTCCGTCCACAGGGACTGACAACACCCCGCGTGTCAGATAATTACTAGAAACTCATTAGTCCGACCATCTCATCTCATGTTACTTTAAGGGGTTGTGGAACCTGTTTCACACTCCCACCACTGTTTGTGTAAAGCAGTACTCCTGTGCTGTGATGGAAACCCACTTTCTTGTCAACACCTCTGAGAAGTTAATCAGTCTGGATACAGTAAGTCCCTCCTGTATCTCCTGCAGCTGAGATTCACTGGTGTTCAGTGTGACGTTTTCAGAGGTTATCTGGTCACAACCAACTGGAATCTCAGGGCTGTACTCCTGAGAAAAGCCAGGATTTTGTCCTCAAGTCTTTTACAACAAAGGCATCCTAAAACACAAGCAAGTTCCCTCTTTTAGGAAGAGAACCACAAGCAAATGGAATCCTTAATACAAACACCTGTCACGCTCGTAAACCCCTCCTCTTAAGGAGGCTCCAGCCCTTCCTAGTTTAGTGTTGATCTCCTGCACCTGCCTCCGGTTCCTGACCCCCCTGCTGTACAAGCCAGGCGTTCCTGCCAGTCTGGGCTCAGCTGTGGAAGATGGACACCCGGAAGTCCAGGAGCGACTCAGCGGCACAGGCTTCATCACGGTGTCCTGATCTTCTGGGTCCAGGATGAGGGAGCGTCTGGCCCCGTGACCCCCTTTTATTCCCCCGACCCTCCGCCAGATCCCGCTCCGGCTTGTAACTCTGTCCGTCTGTCAGGATGGATCACCCGGTCTTGGACTATTGCTACACTCATGGATTCACCTCGGACTCCCTTGGACAGTTTGCCTCGGACACACCTCCCCCGAACACCAGCGCACCGTGGACACGCCCCTGTTTCCCTCCAGCCTCCTGCCCGCCTCTTTCCCCCTGTTTTCCTCACTCCTCCCCGGATTGTGCCGTCTGCCCAGGGTCCGGAAAGAGACGCGCTCGGCCGGCCGGTTTCCCTGCTGTAGCTCTTCTGCGTCAAAGGGGCCCTGCGTGTCGTCAGCGGCGTGGCCCTGCAGTTTGTAAGAGGGTCTCGGAGCCGGGGGTCCGCTCTTGGACGGTGACGGTTTTATCCGTGAGGGTCTGCTCATACCCCTTCTCCAACACTCCCTTGATTCTGGACACCCGCACCTGGTCACCCACATTGGAGTGAAAACTTGGACCACGCACCTCTCAAGCGGACAGAACTCCACAGGGGAGATTTTCACACCATGGCGTCGAGTTAATTTCTCAAAGGAGAGGTCAGGAGGATCAGAGCCTCCAGAACCGGCCATGATGAGAAAATAAACCCCGCTTTTCCCCAAAAAGACAGAAAAACACAAAACCAGTGAAGAAACACCGCCACACGATCAAACCCACCGAAGCTCCGCCCACTCACTCACTCAGTCTCGCGAGAAACACACTGAGAGAGAGGGGTGAAAACACACACTGAGACTGGACACTCCAGTACATTAACACTGCACTGAGAGAGAGAGGGGTTAATACAGACACACTGACTGGACACTCCAGTACATTAACACTGCACTGAGAGAGAGAGAGGGGTTCATACAGACACACCGACTGGACACTCCAGTACAGTAACACTGCCCTGAGAGAGAGAGGGGTTAATACAGACACACTGACTGGACACTCCAGTACATTAACGCTGCACTGAGAGGTTGGGGTACCTGTGGAAGAAGGTTGTGAGGGACAGGAAGGAGAGCTCTCCAAGGCCGCCGGAGACACTGGCGAACACCACCCCTGAGAAGCGTGTTGGGGTAGAAACCAGAGAGAGAACCATGATCAGTGGCAACAGCACCCACAGGTGTCACAGGCCCAGAGGGGGGACCCTCAGCACCTGTAGCTTTCATCAAGACCACGACAGCTACCCTGGACAACGGCCACTGGAGCCCAACCCGTATCTACACTGCTACAACATCCAGCGCTACATCATGCAGGCCAGCAGCCACGTCACCCTGCAGCTCCCAGCTGGCAGCCCACTGGAGCCCAGCAGTGTGAGCCTGTCAGTACCTGGAGGGGAGACTCCTGGGACAAACTAAGGCTGCTGCTGGAAGAGGTGTGCGTGGGGCCAGCAGGGGGCGCTCACCCTGTGGCTCATGTGTGTCCTAATGCCCCAGTATGTTGTTTAAATTAAAGCTGCTGCAATTTTCACAAATCGCGATCTCTTAAACGCGTGTGATTTGAAGGCTCTGTGTCATTTTCGCAAAGTTATTGTCACGGACGTCCAAAGGGACTAACCGTGGGGAGCAGGAGAGCGGAAAAAGACCCATATGCGTAGCGGCGAGACGGGAAAAAGGCCCGGGCTCATAGTGCAAAGAGTTCAGGAATGCCGTATAGAAACCTATGCCCTCAGGGAGCGGACGTGGGGCGCCCTGGTGCTAGGCGGGTCTCAGGACATCCGAACGTCAATGCTGAGCGAGGACAGAGTGCAAGACCCGGAAATATATAGCCCAAGGGAAAGAGAGGGACAGGAAGGACAGCAGACCGGAAACTAGGGACAGGACAGAGAAGGAGCGCCCCCTGGCTGCAGAAGGCGTGACAGTTATTGACATCTGAAAAATCGTGGTCTCAAAAATAGGCATTTTAATAAGGAAAGGTTATGAAAACCGGAAAAAACAAATGACTCTGAACTACAATATAGCAGGGTTTCCTGTCTCCTTTTACAGATGGACGATAACATACCAGATTCACACTCACCTTTTTCTATACATACATTGTCATTGATCTCTGCAGTACTAAACACATCACACTGAATTAAACCTACAAGGTTCAGAAATATGTTTCTTGTCTTCTTCCACAGCTCGACAATAACACAGCAGATTTACACTCACCTGATTTTAAACAAACGGGATGTTTACAGTGTTAATTACAGTCCAGATTCAGAGCGAATTTTTACACACCGATATTTTACACAGAAGACCGACACAGCTTTGTGGATCTCTGTCTCTCGTGGTTTTATTGAATGTGGCGCTATGAGACAGGCAATGCACTGGGATAGGGGGGTGCTGTTCACGAGCCAAGAGGATTTAAACACCCACACTGCTGCAGCTAAGTGTTTTACACACCGGGGTTTGTGCGGCAATAACCCAGAGAACGATCTTGGGTAGCGCACACACAGCTCCTCATTACAGAGCTCCTGCAGCCTTTCTTCAGTGTCAGCCAGCACTCAGGGAAGAGACTTTTACAACCCTTTCGACAAGGGTGAGACACACACAAGGGCAGTAAAGTGTATGACATGACATGGACAGATCTGAGTGACATTTTAGGCTCTCGAATAAAGTAAATAATTAAATAGCCCATTTGTTTTTTGCCAAACATTCTTGCGATCGATTGACTTGTAAGCACTCCGCGATCGACTGATTGGGCACCCTGGTTTATATAGATTAAACAAGGTTGAACAACACCAGGAATGCGTTTAACTTCACTTCTTACATGAACAGTTATTAAGCAACTCAGCCATCTACTAACTCGCCTGCTCTAGGGAGTGTCTCACAATTACCACACAAACCAGCGCACAAGGGAGTGTGTTAAAACTACCTCTCACGACACAGTCCCTCTGTGGAAAGAGAATCGTCCACATGAAATGTCCAAACGGCAGGACGGAAGACAAGACTGACACGGAGCCCAAGTTTCTGTCCGTGAAGAAAAAAACTCGCCGCTGCCACCAAACAGATGTAAAATCCTGAGTTCGGTTTAGGAGTTTGGGCTTTCATATTGTAACGCTTCGGGGTTCAGGTGGGCACCCTTGCCGCATCAGGTCGACCCCCGACCGTCAAGGGCTCAAACCCAGGACTCCCACGTCACTCAACAAGGACCCAGCCCGGTGAGCCAAAGAGAGATCTCTCTACAGCTTAGTAGCTGTGGTCCTGCTATCACAGGGAAGGGCGGCGACGTCACCGCTCTGGTAAGCCGGCTCTTACACACCCTAATGGCCGTATGCGTTACAATATGAAGGAAAACAGAGCTTTCACCGGGCGATTATCTCGATTTATTGGGAACTAAAATAAAGAAAAGAGCAGGAAAAAGGAGTAACGGGCACATCGCGTCCATACCGCACTTTCCCCTGAGACACAGATCAAATAAAACTTATTTTATTGAAACATTAAACTTAACTCTAAGGGGAGCCGTGTACTAGACTGTCAGGGTCTGTAGCTGCTCACAGACACAGCGCTGGTGATAAACTACAACTCCCATAACCACCCTGAGCCACTTCCTGTCTGCGTCACAGTCCCTATTCCTCCTGGCTGTGGTGACGTCAGCGGGTCCCTCCCCGTTCTGGCAGCTTCACGGTCACCGGCGCGCGCAAGAGAGACTCACACGGGATTTCATTTTTAAAAGTTTATTTTCTCAAAAATTAGAAAAAAAACACTGGAGGGTTTCCAGAGATATTTACAAGTCAGGAGTATAGCAGGCTGGTAGCGAGGTATCTCGCCCTCTCTCGTACATATTATTTTTCCCCGTTTAAATGCGTTATAGTAAATAAAAAAAATTTAACACGACACAACATCATCATTTCTACAATTACTAATATATTTCTGACCTCATCTCACTGCCCGTCAGTAAACCCGTCTCCCAGTGTGAGCAGTGGACAGAGAGCTGGGAGAGAGTCAGCCTGTGTTCATGAGTTAGTGACGGGTTTAATCTCCACACTGACAGCAGGCAGCAGCTCAAGGTCTTTATCTGAATCCCAGGTACAGAAGACAGGATAGATCTTCTCCCCCTGAGGGAAGACCATGTCAGTGAAAGTGTAGAGATGAGCTCTGGACTCCACTGTGTAAAAGGAGACCTTCCTCTCCTCAATATCCACACACACCCCCAGCTTCCTGGGCCGCAGACTGAGGGGGAGAGGGGTCTCAGGGGCAGTGAGAGCAGAGAAAACAGACTGGTAAGATCTCAGACACCAGTAACCCCGCTGGGGAGAGAAGATGAACCCCCCTTTCCTCTCTGCAGACTCTCTGGTCACTCCTATTATCCACCCGTCATTCACCTCCACCTCCCAGTAGTGTCTCCTTGAGGTGAAGGCCTCCCTGCTCACGACACAGGGACAGTAATCAAACCTGTGAGGATTGTCAGAGAGACTCTTCCTCTGTCCCAGTCTCACTCTCTTCCCATCCTCAGACAGGCCGAGCCAACAGTGAGCTGTATCAGGGTCCAGAGTCACAGCAGCTGGGGAATAAAACACAAACATCACAACAGGCTCCTGCCGATCACAGTCCAACTCAACTCCATCAGACTGTGAAATGTCTTTGTCCCCAAACACACCGAGAGAGAAACACCAGTCAATTACTAATGACTGCTCTTCCCTTCCAGAGAAACGCCATCTTCTTCACTGTTTCACTAGTATTACACATGGGAGTGATCCCAATATCCTCTAAATACAAACATTAAACACTTGTTTTCACAGCGATGAAACTTTATTTTCTTAAACGACATTATTAATAAACACAGGACCGACCGGACTGCAGGAGAAACTACAGCCCGACCACTCGCTTTCAAACACTTCACAACCCACCACAACGACCTGTATACTGTAAGAAACTGGACAGCCTGTCTGTTAAACCGGTTTATTTCAAATCCCAGTTCAGCAGCTCGTTCATCTTCTCTGAGACCATTTTCCTGACGACGGAGAATAAAAAAAGTGCTGAATTCAAAGTGCTCGTTTTTACAGAAAACAAATATAATGGAAAAAGCAAAACCTTGCTGAAATATAAGAAAGCATTCCCACTTACTTAGAAAATGCGAAGAAATATCCAAAGTGTTCAATTTAAAGCAGAAATAACACATCCAGAAACCCGGAGAGAAAGACGAGAGAAACAGAGGCGCTCATACTGACTTCAGACTGCTCGCGCTCACTGTCCGCCTCTCTGATAGGAGACACCAGCTGTCAATCAGTGAGCTCTGACCACTGACAGACGGGGGCGGGGCTTATACATGCCCAGAGCGAATGGGGGTTTTAATCGATTCAAGAAGCTTTATTCGCATGACTAATGAATACTGACTTAATACTCTCCTCATACTTAATACTTCAGTGTAAACTATTTATACTTAATACTGAGTAAATACTCCCCTTTGCCTGTCTGCCTGTCAATCTAGTGAAGATCAAAGATATTCTTATCAGCTCTTATTTTTTGACTCCTGGAGCCTAGAAAGGCTGACACAGTCACCTACATGAATTTATAAAAACACCAGCAGCCATATCACTCTGCACCTCACAACTGGCAGCCCACTGCAGCTCAGCAGGTGTGAGCCTGGTCAGTACCTGGATGGGAGACCTCCTGGAAAAAACTAAGGCTGCTGCTGGAAGAAGTGTGAGTGGGGCCAACAGGGGGTGCTCACCCTGCAGTCTATGTGGGTCCTAATTCCCCAGTGTAGCGATGTGGACATGATACTGTAAACAGGCGCTGTCCTGTGATTGAGACTTAAAACCAAGGTCCTGTGTGGTCATTAAAAATCCCAGGGTGTTTCTTGAAAAGAGTAGGGGTTTAACCCTGGTGTCCTGGCCAAATTTCCCCCTGGCTTTTACCCATCATGGCCTCCTAATAACCCCCCTCTCTGAACTGGCTTCATCACTCTGCTCTCCTTCCCAATGAGAGCTGATGTGTGGGGAGTGTTCTGGCACACTATGGCTGCAATCGCATCATCCAGGTGGGGCTACACACTGGTGGTGGTGGAGGGGAGTCCCCATTACCTGTAAAGTGCTATATAAGTGTAAGCAATTATTATTAATACCTGAATTCATTTCTGGGCTCAAAGCGCCTTTATTTCAGTGATGAGAGAGGTCGCCCTCTTCTGGACACTGCAACTCTGAAGCCATCATGACAACATCTTCTACTGATATTTCACACTTATTCTGTGTAGAACAGGACACAGTGTCAAACACTGACTTACTCCACAGGAGAGTCTATCAGTCTGGAAACACAGACACCCTCTAGATCACTCCTGTTTGAAACGAGGTCCCCAATATCACAGGCAAACACCCCAATACACACTCACTCTGGTGGGACTAGTGAAATAATATTGACACTCCAGTGTCATTCTTAGTGAAACACACCACTGGGTCTCTTAATGACCAGGACCATGTGAGAACACCAGCTGGGCTGAAGAGAAAGACCCCAAAGTTATTACCCCTGGCCAGTAAGAGGAGCCCTACAGCCCCAGTAAATACCCCTCTTAAACTAACCGTGAACACCTGACCCTGACATGTCTGAGCTGCTCTGAGGAAAACAGGCTGTACTGTGACCCCAAGCTTCTCTCTGTCTGTGTGTCTGTGTCTCACGGAGAGCAAGCTGGGGTACTGTATGTGAAAAGATGAATTCCTAATGCAAGAGATTGTATATGGCAAATAAAGAGATCTTGATCTTAAACTTGTGTCATTTTTACCATTTCTGTGACAAGTAGAATTGACACAGCTTTCCAAACATCTGTTCTTCTTGATGTGAAACATGTCCTGTACAGACTGTTTGCTTACTCTTTCAACACTGAACAGAATACATTTACGATGACTTATACCTGCTGTTGGCTTCCTGTTACTGTTGGTCCCAGTAAACAGCAAGCCAGCAATGAACAAACTGTGTAACGGGTTGTGTGTCGTCCTGAATTCTTTTACTTTTTGTCTGTCATTCCCCTATCTCTTCACATTCATCTGCGCAAAATACACAGAAATACTGTTTCTTCCCCCTTCAACTTATACCTCTCCTGCATTTTACTGTGTAATTCCCAATTCAAGTGTATTTGATGTCTGCAGACTGTAGTCTAAAAGCGTTTGAGGTTTTTGTGCTTAAAGATTTAGTGACTGACCAACAATAACCCAAGACATTCTGATTTTGGCAGGATATCAAGAACAAATGATGTTGGGTTTTCCTATCGCTCTGTTTGTTCAGACAGATCAAGTCCTGACTGTTTCTTCCTGCTGACCCATCAGCCTGGTTGATGTGTGAAGAGAAGCAGCCATTTCTCAGACAAGAGAGAGGCCTACAGGCCCCAGAGGAGCCCCTGTACCAGAGTCACACTGCTGCCGCTCACAAGAGGCTGTGTGTCTGTGAAGCTGCAGGGGAAGAGCACCGTCATCATACCATCATTATTGTGAGACTGGCTCTTGTCACGATATTAGTTCCCCCTCCTTAAGGGTGCTCCAGCCCTTTCACGTAAGACTTCATTCTCTGCACCTGTTTCCCATTCCCTGCCCACCTTAAAAGCCAGGCGCTGACGCTCTTCCGGGCTCTGCATCTGATTTCCATATCGTGCGAGTCCGGGATCAGGAAGCGCCTGGTCCCGTTAAGGTTTTAACCTCTGTTCCCGTTCCCGTTCCCGTTCCTGTTCCCCGTCCGCCGGTTCCGACCCGGCCTTCGTGGTTTTTAATCCCTTCTTCTGATGGATCTTCTGGTTTTGGATTTACCCTTGTGTTTTGGATATTCCCAAAGGACTACTCTCTCGGATTGTTCACCTCGGCCACACCTCCCAGCGCACCTTGGACACGCCCCCCTGTCTTCTGCCCCGTATTCCTGCATGACGTTTCCCTAGTGTTTCCCCACTCCGTCGGACTGTGTCGTCCGCATAGGGTCCGGAAAGAACTGTTCGTTACACTCTGCTCCTGAATATTCCAGTTATTCACAAATCCAGGGTCTCAGACTCTGACACATTCTGACAGATGGAGAATGGCAAAGGGCTGTGGCAAGACGGACTTCCCAAGGAATTCTACACCTGCTTCTGGGACACCCCAGTGGCAGACCTGGTGGAGGTGGAACAAGAGCTCTTCCATCAGCAAAAAGCTTGGACACAGGATGAGGGAAGGTGTCATCTCTCAGCACTTCAGGAGGGGGTCAAAAGATGCTCTGCATGGACATCAAGATCGTGTCCAAGCTACTGGCCATTAGATTGAGGACCACCCTGCCCCACTTCATCAACAGCCACCAGATATGTGGGGTGGGAGGGTGATAAGTCAGCTGGAAAGTTTCAGCTGCTGGACAGAGATACTGTACTCTGAAGTGGGCAGTAGGGTCAACATGAACAGACATCTTTGGGATTTCATCCCCCAGGAATCTGGAGTAGGACAAGGGTGTCCTCATTCACCTCTTCTCTATGTTCTCATTACAGAGCTGTAGGCAGAGGCACAGGGGAAGTCCTCAAGATCTCCCAGTACACATGACGCTGTTCCTGATTTCAGACAGGGGGTTGCAGAGTGGGCTGCAGGTTAGTGAGCAGTACTGCAGAGCCTCAGACTTGAGGCTAATAAACAGAAAGAGCAAGGGCAAGCTCTTTGGACCCTGGAGGGACAGGAACATGCTGCCAGAAGGTCTCAAGCTTTGCATGGAGCCCCTAATGATACTGGTGGTTTCATTCCAGAGCCAGGACAACAAGAACATAAACTGGACAGAGAGGACCGTCAAGGTCAACGTGTAACTTGGCCTGTGGAAGACTCGCACGCTGATGGGGAAAGTGAGGGTGCTGAAGGCAGACACCCTGGTGGCTTTAGCTGACCTGGTCGTGGTGTACCCTCTGTCAGCCAGACTCAGACAAGCGCTGCAAGGGATGGTGGAACAGGTACGAGTACATCACAAGGAACCAGATGTGCCAGACAGTGAGGAAGGGGGAGAGATGTGCCGAATTTCCCCCTGAAACTCCACTGCATCTTCTTCTGCAACCTCTGTCACTAGGGGCTGGACCCCATCAGTCACACTTCTTAGTACTTTGTCAGGCTGTGGTTCTCCCTCCCAATGAAGCATCTGATCTGGTGTCAAACACTAGTCCTAAAGCAGAAAACTGACCGGAGACCTACTAGTAGGTATGAGGCCATGAGACAGCAAGAGCTCTGCACCAACAAAAGGCACTATACAAGGAAGAGAAAGGAGGAACTAGTCACCAGGGAGAGACAGATGATCCTACAGGTCACCGGGGAGGGGCTGACGATCCCATGGGAGACCTCAGTAAAGACTCAACCCAGAGGACTAGACAACAAGCTGAAGGCCCTCAGCTGGATGACTGTGCACCAGAGCTGGTGACCAGAGAGGTGTCATGCCCTCTGCAGCCAAAGGGCGCTCCTACTCTGTCCTGTCCCCAGTTCCTTGTGCTTTGCTGTCCTTCCGGTGTCTCTGTCTCTGCGGATATATATGTCCAGGGCTCTCATTCCCCTTCGCTCATCATTGTTCGGATGTCCTGAGACCCGCCCAGCACCAGGTCGCCCCACGTCCGCTGCCTGAGGACATTGGTTTCTATACGACTCCTGAACAGCTGAGCCCAGGCTAACCCCTGTTCCACAACTACGCATAGGGTCTTTTTCACTCTCCTGCCTCGCCACGATTTGTCCCCTCCGACATCCGTGACAGAATGCTGAGCCTCCTACTGACCCTGCGAGCGGCGCTTTTTTGTTTTTCTGCAGTTTTTTTTCCCCTGGGCTTTTTTTTTCTCTCAGCTCTCCTATTCTAATCGAGAGGTTCTTTTTCCGACTCCTGTGCCTGTGAGCGGGCCGTGTGCCTGGCTTTCCTCGGGTTGTCCACTCCGATATCAGTGATAGAATGTTGAAGGTGCCTATTGCCCAGTCTGCGGTATTTTTCCCCGGTTTTTGTCCTTTTGTTTGTTTCTGCCTGGTGTTTTGCTTTTTTCACTTCCTGGTTTCCCCTTCTCTCTGGTCCCCCTGACCCCTGTGTTGTAGAACTCTTGGTTCCTATGTGTTTATTGTGGTTTGTTACCCTGGTCTCCCAGGTTTATTTCTGTCGTTGTTTGTGCTTGTTTACTTGTCTTTTTTTGTTTTATATCTCCGGAGCACTACCCCAGCCCCCCCTTCCTCTACCCAATAAAGGTTTCTACCCTGGAGGAGGGGGTAGCTCTCAGCCGTGGACTCCCGGAGGTTTCCTTTCAGTTAAATGAGGTTTTTCCTCCCCCCAGTGCTGTGCAGCTCGCTTATTTGTATGGGCGTCAGGAGCCGCCCATGAAGGGGAGGGGGTACTGTCATGGCCTCTGCAGCCAGAGGGAGCTCCTACTCTGTCCTGTCCCTAGTTTCCTGTGCTTTGCTATCCTTCCGGTGTCTCTCTCTGGGGATATATATTTCCGGGTCGCTCATTCCCCTTGGCTCACCATTGACGTTCGGATGTCCTGAGACCCGCCTAGCACCAGGTCGCCCCACGTCCGCTGCCTGAGAGCATTGGTTTCTATACAATTCCTGAACTGCTGAACTGTTTCATCAGAGCAAAAGAGCACTGGACAGTACTGAGGGCTGAAGAAAACCCAGAAAAACCTGTTCCTTAGTGCTCCTGTTGAGAAATGGGTAATCGCAGTTTCAGAGCCAGGACTGCAGCCAGTGGTAACACCCAGGAGGCTTGGATGGGCTCTTATTGTGTGAACCAGCCTCACTGACCACTTGCAAAATAGAATGATTGATAATGGACAATCACTCTTTTTGAGACGATTTAAATTCTGTAGAAGAGTTGTTGTCAGAATTGTATTCTCTGTAAGCACTGTGCACTTGCCATTGTTGTAATAAAGTGCATTTTCTTAAATAAACTACACCCACTGGAACTTCTGTGTCCATCTGTGTGTTTGACACAGTGTGTCTCTGATCCACACAGAGTGACTGTCTGCAAGCTTGACTTTCTGAATTCAGACGTGTATCAGCATGTATCAGAGTGTGAATCAGTGTGTGTCAGAGTGTGTATCAGTTTCTGTATCACTGTTCCTGCTGTGTGTTTGAGCTCCAGGTATATTTCAGAGGGGAACTGTTGTGAAAACAGACTCACAGTGTAAAAGCTCTGCTCTGGACCAGGGCTCTGGAGTCAGCAGACTGTAGACTTCAGTCACTGGGTAGACACACAGAGAAATGTCTCATCAGGGCTGCAGTAACAGAGTAACAGGAATAACATGTTCTACTGGACTGGGACTGTAGCCCCTATTAAAATGTTCCTGTTAAACTATATACAGCACAATATAACAACACACTTACTGTCATAAAAATTTGTGAGACTGGAGATTTTAAGACATTTCACCTAGAATTTGAATCATTGACTGATAAGCTGCTCTGATAAATACAGTCACTGCACAAAAAATCCATTGACATTATAAGAGAAAAACAGGAAATATATAAGCTGTCCAGAAAGACATCAGTGTGTTTTTCTACTAACCTGTTGTGGAAATCTTTATTGATTCCTTCTTGCAGAGATCCTCCAGTCGCTCTTTCAGTCCAGAGACAGCTCTCCTCACTGCCTCAGGAGAGAAGTGTGGACAGACAGGGGTGCTGGGTGAGTCTCCAGCTCCAGGAGGGACACAGATAGACTGGAAACTCTGCAGCAGGGAAGAGAAAGAGGAGTTTCCAATCAAACACAACACACATTCCTGAGGAGAAGCCAGGAGCAGCTCTGTGTGAGAGACACCCTTCTGTACTGCAGAGTCACAGAACAGTGATGTTACCTGGAGGAAATGGATGTGATCCTCTGTGTGTGAGAGCTGGTTCAGCTCAGAGTCTCTCCTCTTCAGCTCAGTGATCTCCTTCTCCAGTCGCTCTAGAAGTTCTTCAGCCTGACTCACTGCAGCCCTCTCTTGAGCTCTGATCAGCTCTGTGACCTCAGAGCGTGTTCTCTCAAAGGAGTGGATCAGCTCAGTAAAGATCCTGTCAGTGTCCTGTACAGCTGTGTGTGCAGAGCTCTGAGGGAGGAGACACACACTGGATTATTACACAGGAAAACACTCAAACTACATTATGCTGTATGCTCTGTTTCCAAAGGGTACTGTCCAGTGTCCAGCTGTGGAAATGTGTGTCTGTGTGTCCACTCATCTGGTGAATACCCACTCTGAGTGACTCCACAGCCTGTCTCAGCTCCTGCAGCTTCTTCTCTCTCTCCTTGAGTCTCTGCTGGGTTTGTGTCTGTGTCTCCCCCAGCTGCTTCTGTGGAGAAACAGAGACACTCAGGACATTTCTGCTGTAAGAGAATCACATCAGAGAGACACCCTTTAGAGTCACCCTGGGAAATCCTCACTCTGCATCCCTGATGTCTTATCCACACGAGATGTGTTTCCAGGTCCTTTCTGACATGCTCCTGTTTCATGTCTAATCTACACCGGCAGCGTGTGCAGCGCAGCAGACACCTGACACCTGGGTCTGCACATCTGTATGTGAGGTGAAATGTAAAAAGAAGATAATTGTGTTTCAAATTATATATAAAACATCATCTAGAGATAGTTCAGGTGGGGAGCTGCATCAGCATGCGTAGGCTGCAAAGGAACAAGCAATAGGTTTATTCCATACTGAAAAAAAGAAGAAAGAAAACACAACGTTTCGGCCGTGGAGCCTTCTCACACCTGAAGAAGAATAAACCTATTACTTGTTCCTTCATAATCTAGAGATTTCAGATTTCATTCATCTCAATATACACTCGTGTCCTGACTGCTCTCGGCATCTCAAAACAGAGGACTACAGCAGTGCTGATGAGCCTTGTTGCCACTAGTTTCTCTGAGTGGTCAGAGGAGACCCTGTGGCTGACGTGCTTGACCGCTGGATGAGGTTCTGGACCAGGCAGACCCTGTGTCCGACCACATCTCACATCCTGTCTGCTTCTGGGAAAATTCAGATCATTCCAGAGGAGAAAAGGAAACATGTTCTGTGTCAGATTGACTCCAGCAGAGCCCAGCGTGAGTCTTGTATTTAATAAAGCAGGTGAAGGTATTATACCATAGTTAACTGGTTTACAGATGCAGCCTTTCAAAATGGGTGGGGTATTTCGCGGCATACCCCGGTGGGCGTGTCGCGGTATCAGACGGTATCACGCAGTGGGATGGGAGGAGGGTTTGGTTTTGCATAAGGGGCAGAAGATTTCCCTTGTAAGGATGGTATCAAAAGCAATCTTAAGTGGTGAGAAAGCTGTGCTCAATGTATTTAAGGTAGTTAAAAGTAAAAGGAGATGTTTCATATTGCTTAACTAATTTTAAAAACTAAGTTATAAATGCAGACGCTCCCTCGGTGCGCCGGCTCTTACACAGTGCCTGTCGGCACTAAGCGTTACAATATACATACCCAACACTGCTTGTACATCTGTCATGCAAATAAAACACCTTGCAAACCCCTTATGCAAAACCAAACCCTCCTCCCATCCCAGTTTACCCTCTTTATCATCCTCAAAATCTACCTCGATTTTCGACTTAAAGCATTACTGCTTACTGGGTTTTTGAGGGGGAGGTGTCTTTCGCTGGAAATCTCGCCTGCCTCCACTACTCAACCCCCTCCCTCCCGGAGTGCTGGCTGTGACGAATTAAACAGGTCTCGCAGGTATTCAAAGTAGGAAGTACAGTGTTAAATGGTAGCGGGGCTACTCCCTCAATAGAATCGCTTTAAGGAAAAGCATTTTCAGAGAGCAATCACGCTGTTTATGTAGAAAAAGCGATTAGGTTTATGAGCAATCTAATTACCTATTCGCTTAAAACGCTATATAAAATAAAGTTTATTTAGAGATGAACGATCAGTGTCGCAGTTTAAATAATTTTCGTAGGAGGGCTTGGACAGATTCCAAGTGCATTTTTGCAATTTACGTTGCATTGTCCAATGTGCTGTTGTAATACAGTTTAGAATACAGTAAGTCTAAACTGTATCAGCTTTATTTATGGGTTGCAATTTAGAAAAAGTCAAAAACCGCACTCAAAATGCATTGTCCAATGTTCTGTTGTAATACAGGCTAGAATACAGTTACAGTAGTCTAAGCTTTATCAGCCAATTTAAAATATTTTTTTGAATCCCCGGCGGAACACTCTCCATAGGAATCAGCGCTTTTATACAGTATATATCGCCTTTAAACACATATATTTAAACACGTGTTTACGATTTAAATCAAAACGCGATTCAAATCAATATAAATGTATATTTTATAACGCATAGGTGACTATTCATTGTTATTAAAAAGACTTAAATTTGATCATGTCGTGATATTTAGAAATATACATTTGTTTGGTGCGAGTGAGGTTTTATTTAATCTCTGACCAAGGGAAACGTTTCATTTTTTCAAAGAAATGTTTGTTAAAAAATAAAGTCATAGTTCCATGGGATTCAATCACAGACCATGTGACATGGGAGTCAGGAAACTAACACACAGCGCCACTGGATTTAATAACGCAATAAAAATGCTATAAAATAATGTGACTAGGCACAGAAAAAGTTACAACACAGTACAATAATAAATGCTGACCATGACTTTAGAAGCATAAATTACCTTACACTCAATTTATACACAAGCTGTCTTTCTGTATGAACCTCTAAGCTGGTTCATACAGAAAATGTAGAAATGCATTAGCCTGATTATGATTAAAAAACACGCGTTTGCGATTTAAATCAGAACACGATTTAAATCAATATAAATGTTTATATTGTAACGCATATTGTCCAGCCTCCATTTCTCTATAAAAATTTACTCTGTTGCACACACACACAATAGAAGCAGGAACCGCTGTCAGAAGGGAAGATATGGTCAAAATATCGCAAATATCGATCATGTTGCGATATTTTGAAATATAAAAGTCAATTGATGTCCATAATATCGCTATTCTATTTTTTCGAAGAAATGTTTGTTAAAAGAAAAGTCCAGCACCAGCTGGATTCGAACACACAACCTGCCAGTTGGTAGTCAAGCACCTAGACCAGTAGGCTACAAGACAGCTTGCATGAACAGGCAGGCGAAACAGCCCTACACAGCCCTGCCGCAGTACACGGATATAATCATACCATTATTAAATTCTTTAGATACGCGATTCCATATTATATTCCCTTTTAATCAAATTCTAA
The DNA here is from genome assembly GCF_059453375.1 of Lepisosteus platostomus. Lineage (NCBI taxonomy): Eukaryota > Metazoa > Chordata > Actinopteri > Semionotiformes > Lepisosteidae > Lepisosteus > Lepisosteus platostomus. The sequence continues at coordinate 3,307,918 of NC_142616.1, forward strand.
AAGTATGCTTGTTGACTCCGGTATCACGTTAGTTAAAGACTTCGAAGCTTAAAATGTTTAGGGAGAAATAAAAAATACTGGTGTGTATTTTTTTCTTTAAAGTACCAAGACCAGCTATATACTGTATGTTTATGTTCCAAAATTAATATCGTTTATGGCCTTCACACGCGTTACAGTATGCTCCTCTTCTTTTTATGCTCAGCTACTAAGATTTCCCTTCAGTGGTAAAATTCAATATCTACAACGGGCACAGTAAAGACGTTTACAGTAAGTCTTTCTACGACAGACCAACGGACCACGAGTGCCCCTGTCGGTCAACCAATCACGCACCGCGGTACCCCGTGTCATCTTACCTGCGGTACGTGTCTGTACCGCTCACTTTGAATGGCTGCATCTGTATGTGTCTGAGATCCACTACCTGCCTATTAGATCCCTTTCCCAGCACTTTATTTCAATCCTATTTCTCTGCTTTCTGCCCCATAGTCCTCAGTATAATAAATGAATCCTTGAGCACTGATGTGGTACCAGTGGCTTCACAGCTGCTGCTGTTACCCCTGTGTGAGAAAGAGAGTCATGGCTCTGGACAGCCTGAACAACTTTCACCCTCTCTCCAACTTTCATACCCTTTCATTACCTTTTCATGCAGAAAGTTTACAGTGCGCTGTTAAACTTCAGTTAAATAATCCTCTTTGAACTCCAATATGGTTTCAGACAACCTCACAGCACAGAAAGTGCCCTGGTCAAAGTCACTAACGATCTTCTAACGGCTTCTGATTCTCGTTCTCTTTCTTACTAGGCTCAGTGCTGTTTTCGACACTGTCAGCCATGACCTCTCACTTTCTTGTCTTGAGACGGTGTTTGGAGTTTCTGACACTGCTCTTCAATGGCTCCAGTCTGACCTCCTTCAATTTCACTTTGTCTCTCTCTGCGATTGTAGCTCTGAAATTGGACTCATTAAGTCTGGTCTTCCTCAGGGGTTGACACTGGCCCCCTACCCTTCAGCATGTATGAGTTCTGATGATACTCAAATCTGCAGTACAGTACATCCATACTAAACTGACACTGAGATGTCTCTGCTCTAATTGCTTCTCTGACATAAACACATGGACGACTCACAATTTCCTTCATTTAAACTGCGACAAGACAGAAGTCATGCTTCTTGGCACACCAATGCAGTATCCTTATCTGTGGATGACACTGTACTGGAGTCACAGTCAAAATTGAAGAACTTTGGGGTGGTATCTGATCCAGGCTTCACATGTGCAACAAATTGTCAAAACATCATTCTTCCACCTCAGAAATACTGCCAGGCTGCATCCTATGTTATATCTAATTGTTGCTGAAAAGCTGGTCAACTCTCTCATCTTTTCTCATACTGACTAGAGTAACGCTCCACTCGCTGGGGTATCTAAACCCACACTGAACAAACTTCAGTATGTCCAGAATATGACAGCCAGAATTCTGACCAGGTCTAGTGCAAGTGATCACATTACTCCTGTCCTGAAGTCCCTGCACTGGCTTCCTATCAGGTTTCCTGTTGACTTCAAAGTCCTCATGATCCCCTAAAAGTCTCTGCATGGCTCGACACCTCAGTACCTGTCAGAGTTACTATCATCCTACTCCCCACCTCACAACCTTCACTCTTCTAATTCTGGTCTCCTGTCTGTCCCCCAAGACAGCACTCTGGGTGACAGGGCTTCTCCTGCTGCAGCCCAGAGCTCTGGAATTCTATCCCTGTGGATATCATAGAGTCACCTTCCCTGAGCTCTTTCAAATCCAGACTCAAAATCTTCTGTTTCAGAAGGGTTTTAATTTAAGTGGGTCTGTTTCTGCTTCTTTGCTTTTATACTGTTTTCCAAAACCCCCTTCTACCTTCTACCTTTTGTGTTCTGTAAAGTGCTTTGAGAAGCCATTTTAAATCTATCATATAAAAATAGAGTTTATTATTATAAATAATACTATTGTGCTGAAATTAAAGCAGGACTTCATTAATGAGGGTGCAGTCTGTTCTAGAGGTGTTCAGTGTGCTGTGCATTAATGAGGATGCAGTCTGTTCTAGAGGTGTTGAGTGTGCTGTGCATTAATGAGGGTGCAGTCTGTTCTAGAGGTGTTGAGTGTGTTGTGCATTAATGAGGATGCAGTCTGTTTTAGAGGTGTTGAGTATGCTGTCCATTAATGAGGGTGCAGTCTGTTCTAGAGGTGTTGAGTGTGTTGTGCATTAATGAGGCTGCAGTCTGTTCTAGAGGTGTTGAGTGTGCTGTGCATTAATGAGGGTGCAGTCTGTTCTAGAGGTGTTGAGTGTGCTGTGCAGTAATGAGGGTGCAGTCTGTTCTAGAGGTGTTGAGTATGCTGTGCATTAATGAGGGTGCAGTCTGTTCTAGAGGTGTTGAATGTTCTGTGCATTAATGAGGGTGCAATCTGTTCTAGAGGTGTTGAGTGTAGTGTGCATTAATGAGGGTGCAGTCTCCTCTAGAGGTGTTGAGTGTGCTGTGAAGTTGTACGGTGCTATATGAGGACAGAAAAGAGGGAAACAGTGAAGGAGAGGAGGAGGAGATAATGAGCAACAGAGAGAAGAACAGGAGACACTTCAGAGACACAACCAGTGTGGATCACAGCTGAGTACATGAGCAGGACTCAACAGTGGAGATCCAGCATTACAGATACAGTAAATACAGTCCAGAGATCACTTAGAGCACCAAATATCCTAAATATCCTTTTTACATGTTGTACTAGACACTTTATGAACAGACACAAAGTCCTCACCTGTTTCTCAGTCCTTCCTGCTGCAGCTGAGACAGTATCATGGCCTCTGTGTTCATCCAGTAGACAGAGATAACAAACACACTTCTGGTCAGTACGGCAATAGAACTCCAGCAGTTTGTCATGAGTGGAGCAGATCTTCTCCTGCAGTTGTCCTGTGGCATCAACCAGCTTGTGTTTCTTCAATGGAGCAGCTTCATAGTGAGGCTGGAGGTGAGTCTGACAGTAAGAGGCCAGACACACCAGACAGGATTTCACAGCTCCCCTCTGTCTCCCAGTGCAGACATCACACAGCACATCTCCAGGGCCAGCAGGACTGTGAGCAGGAGGAGGACCACTGAGCCCTGTCTCCTTCAGTTTCTCCACCACTTCAGTCAGGATGGTGTTTCTGTGAAGATCAGGTCTTGGGGTGAAGGTCTGTCTGCACTGGGGGCAGCTGTAGATCCCAGTCTGATCTTCCTGATCCCAGCAGTTCTTAATACAGCCCTTACAGTAACTGTGTCCACAGAGCAGAGTCACTGGATCCTTCAGCAAATCCAGACACACTGAGCAGCTGAACTGGTCCTGAGAAAATGGAAAAGTGCCTTCTGCCATTTTTCTGACAAGTAAAAACTGCACAGAGAGGAGCAGTAGAGACGGAGCTGCAGTGAGGCTGTTTCTAGTAAAACGAAACTGATCTCTGAGTTTCACTTCCTGGATCTGCACAGAGCTGCAGGGGTGTGATTATTAGGGGGTGTGGTTGTTAGGGGTGTGATTAGGGTTGTCAGGGGGAGTGGTTTAGAACTGCAGTTATGAAACAGCTTTGGTGGTTGTTGTTTGGGGAAGGTGTGGGGTTGTAAGAGATGTGACTTACTGTGTCATTTTGGACCTGACAGAAAGATGTTGTTTTAATAAACTTTGATGTCAGTAGCTGCTCAGGTGAAGTCAATCCAGTTGTTTGTGTTCCCAATAATCAAAACAATAAAATACTAACTCGCTCACACAGCATGAGAAGATCAGAGCATGATGGTGACAGACAAGAGGAGGCCAGCTGGTCCATCCAGCTGTTTAATCGTTGGGAGTTATTTGGCTCCAGGATCTCCTCCAGCTGTGTTTTGACAGAGGGGTGTCACAGCTCCACATGGTGCAGAGGATTTCACTGTCCGGGTGTGAGCTCTTACTGCGAGCAGTCCAGCCTGCTGTGTCTCTCTCTCCAGGCCAGTGAGCCCAGCCTGCTGTCTGGCTCTGCCCTGCAGCGTGTGGGCCAGCAGGGTACGTCCAGGGCTTCGTGCTTCACCTGCGCAGTGACCCCCCTGTGAGCCGCACAGACCTGCGGAGCGCTGCAGAGAGTCACGAGCCCATCTCTCCCCCGAGAGACGCTGGAGGAGCAGGTGGACAGGGCAGTGTCATGTGGGTGTGATTGTGATCTCCATCCACCCAGCGCAACAGTGAGCCCCTGATCTCTGTGTGCAGCAGCTCTCCTTCCGTCCACAGGGACTGACAACACCCCGCGTGTCTGATAATTACTAGAAACTCATTAGTCTGACCATCTCATCTCATGTTACTCTAAGGGGTTGTGGAACCTGTTTCACACTCCCACCACTGTTTGTGTAAAGCTCTACTCCAGTGCTGTGATGGAAACCCACTTTCTTGTCAACACCTCTGAGAAGTTAATCAGTCTGGATACAGTAAGTCCCTCCTGTATCTCCTGCAGCTGAGATTCACTGGTGTTCAGTGTGACGTTTTCAGGGTCGTCTGGTCACAACCAACTGGAATCTCAAGGCTGTACTCCTGAGAAAAGCCAGGATTTTGTCCTCAAGTCTTTTACAACAAAGGCATCCTAAAACACAAGCAAGTTCCCTCTTTTAGGAAGAGAACCACAAGCAAATGGAATCCTTAATACAAACACCTGTCACGCTCGTAAGCCCCTCCTCTTAAGGAGGCTCCAGCCCTTCCTAGTTTAGTGTTGATCTCCTGCACCTGCCTCCGGTTCCTGCCCCCCCTGCTATACAAGCCAGGCGTTCCTGCCAGTCTGGGCTCAGCTGTGGAAGATGGACACCCGGAAGCCCAGGAGCGACTCAGCGGCACAGGCTTCATCACGGTGTCCTGATCTTCTGGGTCCGGGATGAGGGAGCGTCTGGTCCCGTGACCCCCTTTTATTCCCCCGACCCTCCGCCAGATCCCGCTCCGGCTTGTAACTCTGTTCGTCTGTCAGGATGGATCACCCGGTCTTGGACTATTGCTACACTCATGGATTCACCTCGGACTCCCTTGGACAGTTTGCCTCGGACACACCTCCCCCGAACACCAGCGCACCGTGGACACGCCCCTGTTTCCCTCCAGCCCCCTGCCTGCCTCTTTCCCCCTGTTTTCCTCACTCCTCCCCGGATTGTGCCGTCTGCCCAGGGTCCGGAAAGAGACGCGCTCGGCCGGCCGGTTTCCCTGCTGTAGCTCTTCTGCATCAAAGGGGCCCTGCGTGTCGTCAGCGGCGTGGCCCTGCAGTTTGTAAGAGGGTCTCGGAGCCGGGGGTCCGCTCTTGGACGGTGACGGTTTCATCCGTGAGGGTCTGCTCATACCCCTTCTCCAACACTCCCTTGATTCTGGACACCCGCACCTGGTCAACCACATTGGAGTGAAAACTTGGGACGGTTTAATAATCATAGTTCCTCACACTTACATAGCGCTTTTCTGGACACTCCACTCAAAGCGCTTCACAGGTAATGGGGATCCCTCCACCCCCACCAGTGTGCAGCCCCACCTGGATGATGCGACCGCAGCCATAGTGCGCCAGAACGCTCCCCACACACCAGCTCTCATTGGGGAGGAGAGCAGAGTGATGAGGCCAGTTCAGAGATCACCCTAGACTGTTCTCCAGCCCTTAAGGGAGTCGTCTGGTGGGACGGAGACCGGAGATCGCTCACTAGCCGTGTGGGAGAACTGGGGTTAGAAGAGCAAACGAGACCAGTTAGGACCCCAATGGAGCGGGAGGTGTTTCTGTGGCGCGGCGCCTCCACGTTCTTGTGTTGATAGTTCCGCTGAACCTCTCTACCGCCCCAGCCCCCACGTCGCTGGCCGGCACGAGATGTCCGGTCTTCTCGCGTTTGAGAGCACCTTGGGAGGTCCCGCTTAAGAAATTCCTCTCCCCTCGGCCACTTGTGGCGTTGTGTAGGAGGAGCGCCCCTCTTGGGGAGTACACTTCGGGGGGAGAAGCCCCTCCAGAGGCTCAGCCCCTCCAGAGGCTCAGCCCCGGCGGATTTAGACGACGCGACTATCCATGTGGAGATGTCCCGGAGACCGCCGTTGAACTCATAGTAGACTCTCTCCCCTGTCCACCACGTCAGCCTGCCCCTGCCCGTCCATATCGGGCACCGGCGTCCTGGTTCTCTGCGGAGCTCGGCTAAGCCAGCCGATGGGACAGCCAGTCTGACCCAGGCTCACACCCCGGGATCACCAGACCCCCTAGGGGTATAACACAGCGCGCTAAAACCCACGGCGGACACGATCGCCTACCCTCTGACGTGAATACGCACTTGTGTGCACATATTTCAGACATGAGGGGGAAATTTGGACCCAGATGCTGGACCACTCGGGAAGACGGGGGCGGGACATTGCAACTCAGAACGACAGACCATTGGCACAGAAGGGGGCGGGACATCCAACACATAACGGGCGCCCATTGGTTGAAAAAGGGGGGCGTGGCACCTGTCAAAAAGTTTGATGGAAGGTGTTGCTTCTCCCTACTACAGTGTGTGATCTCCTGTCCCAGCCTGAGGAACAGACAGTGAGCCCGTCTCTCAATAATAATAATACAGTGTGTGATGTCCTGTCCCAGCCTGAGGAACACTGAGCCTGTCTCTCAATAATAATAATACAGTGTGTGATCTCCTGTCCCAGCCTGAGGAACAGACAGTGAGCCTGTCTCTCAATAATAATAATACAGTGTGTGATCTCCTGTCCCAGCCTGAGGAACAGACAGTGAGCCTGTCTCTCAATAATAATAATACAGTGTGTGATCTCCTGTCCCAGCCTGAGGAACAGACAGTGAGCCCGTCTCTCAATAATAATACAGTGTGTGATCTCCTGTCCCAGCCTGAGGAACAGACAGTGAGCCCGTCTCTCAATAATAATAATAAAGTGTGTGATCTCCTGTCCCAGCCTGAGGAACAGACAGTGAGCCCGTCTCTCAATAATAATAATACAGTGTGTGACCTCCTGTCCCAGCCTGAGGAACAGTGAGCCTGTCTCTCAGTAATGCTCTATATGCTGTATGTAAATGTACTATGATGTGTTCATTGTATATGCTTTGGCAACACTGCAAATCAGCAGTAATACCAGTAAAGCTGCTTACAGTGTGGAGAGAGAGGAAAGAGGAGAGAGGGAGTGTGGAAAGAGAGAAAGAGGAGAGAGGGAGTGTGGAAAGAGGAGAGATATCACAGGACACTACACGGCACTGGATATCACAGGACACTACAGGGCACTGGATATCACAGGACACTACAGGACACTGGACATCACAGGACACTACAGGGCACTGGATATCACAGGACACTACAGGGCACTGGATATCACAGGACACTGGATACCTGTAGCAGCGTGTATACAGTGTATACAGACACACTGATTGGACACTCCAGTACATTCACACTGCACTGAGAGAGAGAGGGGTTCATACACACACACTGACTGGACACTCCAGTACATTAACACTGCACTGAGAGAGAGAGGGGTTAATACAGACACACTGATTGGACACTCCAGTACATTAACACTGCACTGAGAGAGAGAGAGGGGTTCATACAGACACACTGACTGGACACTCCAGTACATGAACACTGCACTGAGAGAGAGAGGGGTTAATACAGAGACACTGACTGGACACTCCAATACTTTAACACTGCACTGAGAGAGAGAGGGGTTAATACAGACACACTGACTGGACACTCCAGTACATTAACACTGCACTGAGAGAGAGGGGGGTTAATACACACACACTGACTGGACACTCCAGTACATTAACACTGCACTGAGAGAGAGAGGGGTTCATACTGTACACACACACTGACTGGACACTCCAGTACATTAACACTGCACTGAGAGAGAGGGGGGTTAATACACACACACTGACTGGACACTCCAGTACATTAACACTGCACTGAGAGAGAGAGGGGTTCATACTGTACACACACACTGACTGGACACTCCAGTACATTAACACTGCACTGAGAGAGAGAGAGGGGTTAATACACACACACTGACTGGACAATCCAGTACATGAACACTGACCTGAGAGAGAGAGAGGGGTTAATACACACACACTGACTGGACACTCCAGTACATTAACACTGCACTGAGAGAGAGAGAGGGGTTCATACAGATGGAGTGAGAGAGAACCTTTATTTCTCTGGTTATGATCCTGCGCGTGTTTCTGGTGTGGGTGGCGGGTGGTAATGATTAACAGGAGAGAGAGGCGTGTCTCACTGCGGTGGCACACCTGATGGCAGCCCCCTGTCTGGGCAGCAGCGCGCCGAGAGCACAGACGACCCGCAGACGTGCAGCTCAGCTCCGCCACAGTGAAACAGGACGCTGCGCACACACTCAAACAGCAGCGAGGAACACGCGTGACGAAACAAGCCGAGAGGAAGTCGAGGAGTCTGGGACGTGTCACCATCCCCACCCCTCCTCTAGGGGGCGCTCCGGTCCTCTCCGATGTCCCCTGGTGACGGGCCCCTGCCCCCAGTCCTGCCCCTCCCGCTGTTCCGGGCTCAGCACTGGGAAGACCCGCCTGCCAGCAGCTCCAGGAGAGCCCCGACGGCACGGCTTCACCCCGACTTCACCCTGACCCCTGACCCGGGGCTCGCAGCGCCTGGTTCGAGTCCCTGTCCCTGCCCCGGATCCCATTCCGGATCGGAACCCGTCTGTCTCGGATGGACCCCCCGGCTCCTGTTTCAATAAGTTTGAAACATTTATTTTCATTCTCTAGGAATCTGAAAAGTGCAAAAGCAAGTGAACGTTTGTTCTATGTCAAAAATAATCTTCTTATATAATTTCCTTCATCACCTCTGGCGGTTAATTGTTTTTTTTCTGATTGTGTCTTTTTCCTCTTGTACTGGTTTCTGCTCCTCTAGTTGTAGTTGTATCTGTAAATTCTTTAAACACTGAATCATTTAAAAAAAAACAACGAAACCAGCCCTGGTCAAACTCCTCAATCTCATCATGACAGCCGGCTGTTTCCCCGAGGCCTGGAACCAAGGACTGATCACGCCCATCTGTAAGAGTGGAGACAGACTCCATCCCAACAACTACTGGGGCATCTGTGTGAACAGTAACCTGGGGAAGGTATTCTGCAGTACCCTGAACACATGAATACTGGCCTTCCTTACTGAACACAGTGTCCTGAGCAAGAGTCAGATTGGCTTCTTGCCAGATCACCGCACATCTGATCACATTTACACCCTACACACACTGATAGACAAACACGTCCACCAGAAACACAAAGGAAACATTTTTGGCTGCTTTGTCGATTTCGAAAATTCATTTGACTCGATTTGGTGTGAAGGACTCTTTTACAAAGCCCTCCAAAGTGGTGCAGAAGACAAACTCCACAACGTCAAAGTGCTCAGAGAACACATCCCAATCAGATCTTATGATGTTGGCACAGCTTTGCACCACATGCATATTATATTTGGAAGAACAAAGATATAATAATAATAATAATAATAATAATAATAATAATAATAATAATAATAATAATAATAATTGCTGACACTTATATAGCGCTTTTCTGGACACTCCACTCAAAGCCCTTTACAGGTCATGGGGATCCCCTCCACCACCACCAGTGTGCAGCCCCACCTGGATGATGCTCCAGTCCTCTCACACACACCAGCTCTCAGTGGGGAGGAGAGCAGAGGGAAGCCAGTTCAGAGAGGGGGGTTATTAGGAGGCCATGATTGGTAAGGGCCAATGGGAAATTTGGCCAGGACACCCCTACTCTTTTCGAGAAACACCCTGGGATTTTTAATGACCACAGAGAGTCAGGACCTTGTTTTTACGTCTCATCCGAAGGACGGCGCCTGTTTTACACTATAGTGTCCCCGTCACTACACTGGGGCATTAGTACCCACACAGAGCGCAGGGAGAGAGCGCCCCCTGCTGGCCCCACTAACACCTCTCCCAGGAGTCTCCCCTCCAGGTACTGGCCAGGCTCCCCCTGCTGGGCTCCAGTGGGCTGGGAGCTGGGTGAGAGCGCCCCCTGCTGGGCTCCAGTGGGCTGCCAGTTGTGAGCTGCAGAGTGACCTGACTGCTGTCCAGATCAAAACGTGCCAAACCTTTGGAAAGAACTAATAATGCAATTGGAGACTTGTCGATTGAGGTAATACGGCACATCTTGAGAGCTACATAGCTCAGTAGCTACGGCGAGCAATGAAGAGATTCGGAGCGCCTAAAAGCTGTTTTTGCAGAGGTTCATCCCCTTCCACCCAAACCCACCCGTTTAGACATAACTTCTACAGAGGAGACAGCTCAAAAGTCAGGACTCCGCGACCTGGCAGTGGTGTTTTGTGGCTGTAAGTGACTGAACACGCGGTCTCAGAAGTGGTGGAAAGACCGACCCCTGACTAACGTCAAGCGTCCGCACGTCAGTACAAGACTTGGACTTGCGAAAGCATTTTTTGCTGAGGGGCAGAATCAGAGAATGTGGGGGCAGGAAGGAGGTGATGTGATGGTCAGGGGAGCTGCAGCAGAACCTTGAACTTGAACTTGAACTTTACTGCCATATGTAACCGGTACTGGTCCAATGGAATTCTTACTGACAGGAAGTCTCTCGATTGTAAAACAGGTGTAAAAAACAAAACAAAGTGCAGACAGTGCATCAGGACAATATAGATACAGACAGTAGACAATGTGCAAGTAAACATGTAGACAGTTTGAATGTAAACAATACAGACGTGTAAACAGTGCCTGGAGATGTGTGATAGATAAGAAATCACAAAGAGGTAGATGGTGATGGTGTAGGTGTGGTCCGAGGGGGATGGCTCAATGTGTTCGCCAGTCTCACTGCTTGTGGATAGAAGCTATTGAAGAATCTGGTGGTCAGTGTCCGTGTGCTCTTGTATCTCTTGCCTGAGGGCAGTGGGGTGAAAAGCTCATGCCCGGGGTGGTGACTGTCCTCTGTGATGGCCAGAATTCTACCACGGCAGCGGTCCTCATAGAGCTGTTTAATCTCGGTGAGACCGCAGCCGATGATCTTCTGGGCCATATTGACCATTCTCTGCAGTGCCTTTCTTTCTCGCGAAGAGGTGTTGCCATACCACACGGTGATCCCGTTGGTGAGGACGCTCTCGATGGTGCAGCGGTAGAAGTTCACCAACACATGTATTGGCATCCCCCAGCGCTTGAGGCACCTCAAGAAATAAAGGCACTGCTGAGCCTTCTTCATGATAGAGCCAGTGTGCATAGTCCAGGTTAGATCTTTAGAGATGTGAATTCCCAAAAACCTAAAGCTGGTGACTGTTTCCACTTCCGTTCCATCAATACTGAGTGGGCTGTGAGTGTGTGGCCTGTGTCTCCGAAAGTCCACTATTAGCTCTTTCGTTTTCTTTACGTTCAAGTCCAGGTTATTGCTATGACACCACCTAAGCAGCTGTACGACTTCATCCCTGTAAGTGGACTCGTCATCATCACTGATCAGTCCTATTATAGTGGTGTCATCAGCAAACTTAATGATGTGGTTGTTGCTGTGTCTTGCTGTGCAGTCGTGAGTGAACAGGGAGTACAGCTCTAAGTTCGATACTCATTTTGTCAACAGTGTTTTCCCGCGGTACAGCGCTGCGTCACGAAGCGAACAAAGTGAAATATTTCAGATGCGGTCGGAGAGGGCGGTACTGAGAGTCCTGAACTGGACGTTTCTCAGGTTGTTCTGAGACTCTGGACACGGCTGGGATTAAAACAAAAGTTGAACAAGTAACGAATTGTAGCGCGTTTTGTTCCAATACAGAGGAACTAAAATAAGCAAAATGAAATATATTTATATACTGTACATGCCAAAGTTTCACAAATAATCCCTCAGATAATGATGTTGAATACACAAACTGCCGAAGCAGTGCAGTAATCTCCCGGTGCAGTCTCTCGTGTTTCAGGTTAGTTTATATATATTAAACACAGCTGAACACAACAGCAGGAATGAGTTTAACTTCACTTCTTACTAGAACAGCAGGTCTGTCGCCATCTTCTAACCCGCTTGCTCTAGGGAGCGTCTCACAATTACCACACTAACCAGCGCACAAGGGAGTGTGTTAAAACTACCTCTCACGACACAGTCCCTCTGTGGACAGAGAATCGTCCACATGACATGTCCAAAAGGCAGGACGGAAGACAAGACTGACACGGAGCCTAAGTTTCTGTCCGTGAAGAAAAAAACTCGCCGCTACCAACAAACTTTTGGGCTTCATATGAAGGAAAGCGGAGCTTTCACTGGCCCATTACCAAACTTCATTGGGAAATAAAATAAACAAAAGACTAGAAAGAAGCATCCACTTTTCCCTGGATCACGATCAGAGATCAAATAAAACGTCTCTCACAAACCACCACAGTAAAAATAAACCCCAAACGAACATAAAATACTGAATATAGTCATGTATCCCTGTATTAAAGGGAGCCGGGTATTAGACTGGCTGGAGCTGCTCACAGACACAGCGCTGGTGATAAACTACAACTCCCATAACCACCCTGAGCCACTTCCTGTCTGCGTCACAGTCCCTGTTCCTCCTGGCTGTGGTGACGTCAGCGGATCCCTCCCCGTTCTGGCAGCTTCACAGTCACCGGCGCGCGCAGGAGAGACTCACACGGGATTTCATTTTTAAAAGTTTATTTTCTCAAAAATTAGAAAAAAAACACAGCAGGGTTTCCAGAGATATTTACAAGTCAGGAGTACAGCAGGCTGGTAGCGAGTTATCTCGCCCTCTCTCGTACATGTTATTTTCCCCCGTTTAAATGTGTTATAGTAAATAAAAAAATTAAACACGACACAACATCATCATTTCTACAATTCCTACTATATTTCTGACCTCACCTCACTGCCCGTCTCCCAGTGTGAGCAGTGGACAGAGAGCTGGGAGAGAGTCAGCCTGTGTTCATGAGTCAGTGACGGGTTTAATCTCCACACTGACAGCAGGCAGCAGCTCAAGGTCTTTATACTGATCCAGAGTCCAGAAGACAGGATAGATCTTCTCCCCCTGAGGGAAGACCATGTCAGTGAAAGTGTAGACATGAGCTCTGGACTCCACTGTGTAAAAGGAGACCTTCCTCTCCTCAATATCCACACACACCCCCAGCTTCCTGGGCCGCAGACGGAGGGGGAGAGGGGTCACAGGGTCAGTGAGAGCAAAGAAACCAGACCGGTTAGAGTACAGACACCAGTAACCCTGCTAGGGAGAGAAGCTGAAATTCCCTTTCCTCTCTGCAGACTCTCTGGTCACTCCTATTATCCAGCTGTCATTCACCTCCACCTCCCAGTAGTGTCTCCCTGAGGTGAAGGCCTCCCTGCTCACGACACAGGACCACTGATCAAATCTGTGAGGATTGTCAGAGAGACTCTTCCACTGTCCCCGTCTCACTCTCTTCCCATCCTCAGACAGGCTGAGCTCACAGTGAGCTGTATCAGGGTCCAGAGTCACAGCAGCTGGGGAATAAAACACAAACATCACAACAGGCTCCTGCCGATCACAGTCCAACTCAACTCCATCAGACTGTGAAATGTCTTTGTCCCCAAACACACCGAGAGAGAAACACCAGTCAATTACTAATGACTGCTCTTCCCTTCCAGAGAAACGACATCTTCTTCACTGTTTCACTAGTGTTACACATGGGAGTGATCCCAATATCCTCTAAATACAAACATTAAACACTTGTTTTCACAGCGATGAAACTTTATTTTTTTAAACGACATTATTAATAAACACAGGACCGACCGGACTGCAGGAGAAACTACAGCCCGACCACTCGCTTTCAAACACTTCACAACCCACCACAACGACCTGTATACTGTAAGAAACTGGACAGCCTGTCTGTTAAACCAGTTTATTTCAAATCCCAGTTCAGCAGCTCGTTCATCTTCTCTGAGACCATTTTCCTGACGACGCAGAATAAAAAAGTGCTGAATTCAAAGACTGTGTAATGCAAGTTTTAACAGAAATAAAATATAATGGAAAAAGCAAAGTCTTACTGAAATATAATAAAGCCTTAACACTTACTTTGAAAATGCGAAGAAATATCCAAAGTGTTCAGTTTAAAGCAGAAATAACACATCCAGAAACCCGGAGAGAAAGACGAGAGAAACAGAGGCGCTCATACTGACTTCAGACTGCTCGCGCTCACTGTCCGTCTCTCTGATAGGAGACACCAGCTGTCAATCAGTGAGCTCTGACCACTGAGAGACGGGGGCGGGGCTTATATATGCCTGAGCGAATGGGGGTTTTAATCGATTCAAGAAGCTTTATTCGCATGACTAATGAATACTGACTTAATACTCTCCTCATACTTAATACTTCAGTGTAAACTATTAATACTTAATACTGAGTAAATACTCCCCTTTGCCTGTCTGCCTGTCAATCTAGTGAAGATCAAAGATATTCTTATCAGCTCTTATTTTTTGACTCCTGGAGCCTAGAAAGGCTGACACAGTCACCTACATGAATTTATAAAAACACCAGCAGCCATATCACTCTGCAACTCACAACTGGCAGCCCACTGCAGCTCAGCAGGTGTGAGCCTGGTCAGTACCTGGATGGGAGACCTCCTGGAAGAAACTAAGGCTGCTGCTGGAAGAGGTGTGAGTGGGGCCAACAGGGGGTGCTCACCCTGCAGTCTATGTGGGTCCTAATTCCCCAGTATAGCGATGGGGACATGATACTGTAAACAGGCGCTGTCCTGTGGATGAGACTTAAAACCAAGGTCCTGTGTGGTTATTAAAAATCCCAGGGTGTTTCTTGAAAAGAGTAGGGGTGTAACCCTGGTGTCCTGACCAAATTTCCCCCTGGCTTTTACCCATCATGGCCTCCTAATAACCCCCCTCTCTGAACTGGCTTCATCACTCTGCTCTCCTCCCCACTGAGAGCTGGTGTGTGGGGAGTGTTCTGGCACACTATGGCTGCAGTCGCATCATCCAGGTGGGGCTACACACTGGTGGTGGTGGAGGGGAGTCCCCATTACCTGTAAAGTGCTATATAAGTGTAAGCAATTATTATTAATACCTGAATTCATTTCTGGGCTCAGAGCGCCTTTATTTCAGTGATGAGAGAGGTCGCCCTCTTCTGGACACTGCAACTCTGAAGCCATCATGACAACATCTTCTACTGATATTTCACACTTATTCTGTGTAGAACAGGACACAGTGTCAAACACTGATTTACTCCACAGGAGAGTCTATCAGTCTGGAAACACAGACACCCTCTAGATCACTCCTGTTTGAAACGAGGTCCCCAATATCACAGGCAAACACCCCAATACACACTCACTCTGGTGGGACTAGTGAAATAATATTGACACTCCATTGTCATTCTTAGTGAAACACACCACTGGGTCTCTTAATGACCAGGACCATGTGAGAACACCAGCTGGGCTGAAGAGAAAGACCCCAAAGTTATTACCCCTGACCAGTAAGAGGAGCCCTACAGCCCCAGTAAATACCCCTCTTAAACTAACCATGAGCACCTGACCCTGACATGTCTGAGCTGCTCTGAGGAAAACAGGCTGTACTGTGACCCCAAGCTTCTCTCTGTCTGTGTGTCTGTGTCTCACGGAGAGCAAGCTGGGGTCCTGTATGTGAAAAGATGAATTCCTAATGCAAGAGATTGTATATGGCAAATAAAGAGATCTTGATCTTAAACGTGTGTCATTTTTACCATTTCTGTGACAAGTAGAATTGACACAGCTTTCCAAACATCTGTTCTTCTTGATGTGAAACTGCAGAAACATGTCCTGTACAGAGTGTTTGCTCACTCTTTC
Source organism: Lepisosteus platostomus (assembly GCF_059453375.1). Lineage (NCBI taxonomy): Eukaryota > Metazoa > Chordata > Actinopteri > Semionotiformes > Lepisosteidae > Lepisosteus > Lepisosteus platostomus. Next base: position 3,323,659 of record NC_142616.1, read on the forward strand.
AACACTGAACAGAATACATTTACGATGACTTATACCTGCTGTTGGCTTCCTGTTACTGTTGGTCCCAGTAAACAGCAAGCCAGCAATGAACAAACTGTGTAAAGGGATGTGTGTCGTCCTGAATTCTTTTTCTTTTTGTCTGTCATTCCCCTATCTCTTCACCTTCATCTGCGCAAAATACACAGAAATACTGTTTCTTCCCCCTTCAACTTCTACCTCTCCTGCATTGTACTGTGTAATTCCCAGTTCAGGTGTATTTGATGTCTGCAGACTGTAGTCTAAAAGCGTTTGAGGTTTTTGTGCTTAAAGATTTAGTGACTGACCAACAATAACCTAAGACATTCTGATTTTGGCAGGATATCAAGAACAAATGATGTTGGGTTTTCCTATCGGTCTGTTTGTTCAGACAGATCAAGTCCTGACTGTTTCTTCCTGCTGACCCATCAGCCTGGTTGATGTGTGAAGAGAAGCAGCCATTTCTCAGACAAGAGAGAGGCCTACAGGCCCCAGAGGAGCCCCTGTACCAGAGTCCCACTGCTGCCTCTCACAAGAGGCTGTGTGTCTGTGAAGCTGCAGGGGAAGAGCAGTGTCATCATACCATCATTATTGTGAGACTGGCTCTGCTCCTGAATATTCCAGTTATTCACAAATCCAGGGTCTCAGACTCTGACACATTCTGACAGATGGAGAATGGCAAAGGGCTGTGGCAAGACGGACTTCCCAAGGAATTCTACACCTGCTTCTGGGACACCCCAGTGGCAGACCTGGTGGAGGTTGGAACAAGAGCTCTTCCATCAGCAAAAAGCTTGGACACAGGATGAGGGAATGTGTCATCTCTCAGCACTTCAGGAGGGGTTCAAAAGATGCTCTGCATGGACATCAAGATCGTGTCCAAGCTACTGGCCATTAGACTGAGGACTGCCCTGCCCCACATCACCAACAGTGACCAGACATGTGGGCTGGGAGGGTGATAGTCAGCTGGAACCTCCAGCTCACCAGAGATGCCATCACCTGGGCCGAGGACCAGAACGTGCCCAAGATGGTGGTGAGCCTGGACCAGGAGAAAGCCTTCGACACAGTAAACCACAGCTATCTGTTCAGAGGGCTGGAGCACTTCAGATTCTGAGAAAGTTTCAGCTGCTGGACAGAGATACTGTACTCTGAAGTAAGCAGTAGGGTCAACATGAACAGACATCTTTGAGATTTAATCCCCCAGTAATCTGGAGTAGGACAAGAGTGTCCTCTTTCACCTCTTCTCTATGTTCTCATTACAGAGCTGAAGGCAGAGGCACAGGGGAAGTCCTCAAGATCTCCCAGTACACATGACGCTGTTCCTGATTTCAGACAGGGGGTTGCAGAGTGGGCTGCAGGTTAGGGAGCAGTACTGCAGTCTAATGTTTATTAGACTTGAGGCTAATAAAAAGAAAGAGCAAGGGCAAGCTCTTTGGACCCTGGAGGGACAGGAACATGCCGCCAGAAGGTCTCAAGCTTTGCATGGAGCCCCTAATGATACTGGTGTTCATTCCAGAGCCAGGACAACAAGAACATAAACTGGACAGAGAGGACCGTCAAGGTCAACGTGTAACTGGGCCTGTGGAAGACTCGCACGCTGACTCTCATGGGGAAAGTGAGGGTGCTGAAGGCAGACACCCTGCTGGCTTTAGCTGACCTAGTCGTGAATGAAGCATCTGATCCGGTGTCATGCCCTCTGCAGCCAAAGGGCGCTCCTACTCTGTCCTGTCCCCAGTTCCTTGTGCTTTGCTGTCCTTCCGGAGTCTCTGTGTCTGGGGATATATATGTCCAGGTCTCTCATTCCCCTTCGCTCATCATTGACGTTCGGATGTCCTGAGACCCGCCCAGCACCAGGTCGCCCCACGTCCGCTGCCTGAGGACATTGGTTTCTATACGACTCCTGAACAGCTGAGCCCAGGCTAACCCCTGTTCCACCACTACGCATAGGGTCTTTTTCACTCTCCTGCCTCTCCACGATTTGTCCCTTCCGACATCCGTGACAGAACGCTGAGCCTCCTACTGACCCTGCGAGCGGCGCTTTTTTGTTTTTCCGCAGTTTTTTTTCCTCTGGGCTTTTTTTTCCCCTCAGCTCTCCTATTCTAATCGCGAGATTCTTTTTCCGACTCCTGTGCCTGTGAGCGGGCTTTGTGCCTGGCTTTCCTTGGGTTGTCCACTCCGATATCAGTGATAGAATGTTGAATGTGCCTATTGCCCAGTCTGCGGTATTTTTCCCCGGTTTTTGTCCTTTTGTTTGTTTCTGCCTGGTGTTTTGCTTTTTTCACTTCCTGGTTTCCCCTTCTCTCTGGTCCCCCTGTCCCCTGTGTTGTAGAACTCTTGGTTCCTATCTGTTTATTGTGGTTTGTTCCCCTGGTCTCCCAGGTTTATTTCTGTCGTTGTTTGTGCTTGTTTACTTGTCTTTTTTTGTTTCATGTCTCCGGAGCACTACCCTGCCCCCCCCTTCCTCTACCCAATAAAGGTTTCTACCCTGGAGGAGGGGGTAGCTCTCAGCCGTGGACTCCCGGAGGTTTCCTTTCAGTGAAATGAGGTTTTCCCTCCCCCCAGTGCTGTGCAGCTCGCTTATTTGTATGGGCGTCAGGAGCCGCCCATGAAGGGGAGGGGGTGCTGTCATGGCCTCTGCAGCCAGAGGGAGCTCCTACTCTGTCCTTTCCCTAGTTTCCTGTGCTTTGCTGTCCTTCCGGTGTCTCTCTCTGGGTATATCTATTTCCGGGTCTCTTATTCCCCTTGGCTCAGGATTGACGTTCGGATGTCCTGAGACCCGCCTAGCACCAGGTCGCCCCACGTCCGCTGCCTGAGAGCTTTGGTTTCTATACAACTCCTGAACTGCTGAACTGTTTCATCAGAGCAAAAGAGCACTGGACAGTACTGAGGGCTGAAGAAATCCCAGAAAAACTGTTCCTTGGTAATCCTGTTGAAAAATGGACAATCACAGTTTCAGAGCCAGGACTGTAGCCAGTGATAACACCCAGGAGGCTTGGAGGGGCTCTTATTGTGTGAACCAGCCTCACTGACGACTTGCAAAATAGAATGATTGATAATGGACAATCACTCTTTTTGAGACGATTTAAATTCTGTAGAAGAGTTGTTGTCAGAATAGTATTCTCTGTAAGCACTGTGCACTGCACATTGATGTAATAAAGTGCAATTTCTTAAATAAACTACACCCACTGGAACTTCAGTGTCCATCTGTGTGTTTGACACAGTGTGTCTCTGATCCACACAGAGTGACTGTCTGCAAGCTTGACTTTCTGAATTTAGATGTGTATCAGCATGTATCAGAGTGTGAATCAGTGTGTGTGTCAGAGTGTGTATCAGTTTCTGTATCACTGTTCCTGCTGTGTGTTTGAGCTCCAGGTATATTTCAGAGGGGAACTGTTGTGAAAACAGACTCACAGTGGAAAAGCTGTGCTATGGACCCGGGCTCTGGAGTCTGCAGACTGTAGACTTCAATCACTGGGGAGACACACAGAGAAATGTCTCATCAGGGCTGCAGTAACAGAGTAACAGGAATAACATGTTCTACTGGACTGGGACTGTAGCCCCTATTAAAACGTTCCTGTTAAACTATATACAGCACAATATAACAACACACTTACTGTCATAAAGATTTGTGAGACTGGAGATTTTAAGATATTTCACCTAGAATTTGAATCATTGACTGATAAGCTGCTCTGATAAATACAGTCACTGCACAAAAAATACATTGGAAATATAAGAGAAAAACAGGAAATATATAAGCTGTCCAGAAAGACATCAGTGTGTTTCTCTACTAACCTTTAATGGAAATCTTTATTGATTCCTTCTTGCAGAGATTCTCCAGTTGCTCTTTCAGTCCAGAGACAGCTCTCCTCACTGCCTCAGGGGAGAAGTGTGGACGGACAGGGACACTGGGTGAGTCTCCAGCTCCAGGGGGCACACATACAGACTGGAAATTCTGCAGCAGAAAATTGAGAGTTTCCATTCAAACACAGCACACATTCCTGGGGAGAAGCCAGGAGCAGCTCTGTGTGAGAGACACCCTTCTGTACTGCAGAGTCACAGAGCAGTGATGTTACCTGGAGGAAATGGATGTGATCCTCTGTGTCTGAGAGCTGGTTCAGCTCAGAGTCTCTCCTCTTCAGCTCAGCGATCTCCTTCTCCAGTCGCTCTAGAAGTCCTTCAGCCTGACTCACTGCAGCCCTTTCTTGAGCTCTGATCAGCTCTGTGACTTCAGAGCGTGTTCTCTCAATGGAGCGGATCAGCTCAGTAAAGATCCTGTCAATGTCCCGTACTGCTCTGCGTGCAGAGCTCTGAGGGAGGAGACACAAAGTGGATTATTACACAGGAAAACACTCAAACTACATTATGCTGTATGCTCTGTTTCCAAAGGGTACTGTCCAGTTTCCAGCTGTGCAAATGTGTGTCTGTGTGTCCACTCCTCTGATGAATACCCACTCTGAGTGACTCCACAGCCTGTCTCAGCTCCTGCAGCTTCTTCTCTCTCTCCTGGAGTCTCTGCTGGGTTTGTGTCTGTGTCTCCCCCAGCTGCTTCTGTGGAGAAACAGAGACACTCAGGACATTTCTGCTGTAAGAGAATCACATCACAGAGACACCCCTTAGAGTCACCCTGGGAAATCCACACTCTGTATCCCTGATGTATTATCCACACGAGATGTGTTTCCTGGTCCTGTCTGACATGCTCCTGTTTCATGTCTAATCTACACCGGCAGCGTGTGCAGCGCAGCAGACACCTGAGACCTGGGTCTGCACATCTGTATGTGAGGTGAAATGTAAAAACAAGATAATTGTGTTTCAAATGATATATAAAACATCATCTAGAGATAGTACAGGTGGGGAGTTGCATCAGCATGCGTAGGCTCCAAAGGAACAAGCAATAGGTTTATTCCATACTGAAAAAAAGAAGAAAGAAAACACAACGTTTCTCACACCTGAAGAAGAATAAACCTATTACTTGTTCCTTCATAATCTAGAGATTTCAGATTTCATTCATCTCAATATACACTAGTGTCCTGACTGCTCTCGGCATCTCAAAACAGAGGACTACAGCAGTGCTGATGAGCCTTGTTGCCACTAGTTTCTCTGAGTGGTCAGAGGAGACCCTGTGGCTGACGTGCTTGACCGCTGGATGAGGTTCTGGACCAGGCAGACCCTGTGTCCGACCACATCTCACATCCTGTCTGCTTCTGGGAAAATTCAGATCATTTCAGAGGACAAAAGGAAACATGTTCTGTGTCAGATTGACTCCAGCAGAGCCCAGCGTGAGTCTTGTATTTAATAAAGCAGGTGAAGGTATTATACCACAGTTCACTGGTTTATATGTCTGAGATCCACCACCTGCCTATTAGATCCCCTTCCCAGCACTTTATTTCAATCCTGTTTCTCTGCTTTCTGCCGCATAGTCCTCAGTATAATAAATGAATCCTTGAGCACTGATGTGGTACCAGTGGCTTCACAACTGCTGCTGTTACCCCTGTGTGAGAAAGAGAATCATGGCTCTGGACAGCCTGAACAACTTTCACCCTCTCTCCAACTTTCATACCCTTTCATTACCTTTTCATGCAGAAAGTTTACAGTGTGCTGTTAGATTTCAGGTATAAAATCCTCTTTGAACTCCAATATGGTTTCAGACAACCTCACAGCACAGAAAGTGCCCTGGTCAAAGTCACTAACGATCTTCTAACGGTTTCTGATTCTCGTTCTCTTTCTGTCCTCATTCTTACTGAGCTCAGTGCTGCTTTCGACACTGTCAGCCATGACCTCTCACTTTCTTGTCTTGAGACTGTGTTTGGAGTTTCTGACACTGCTCTTCAATGGTTCCAGTCTTACCTCACTGATCACTTTCACTTTGTCTATCTTGGTGATTGTAGCTCTGAAATTGGACTCATTAAGTCTGGTCTTCCTCAGGGGTTGACACTGGGCCCCTACCCTTCAGCATGTATGAGTTCTGATGATACTCAAATCTGCAGTACAGTCTGTCCATACTAAACCGACACTGACATGTCTCTGCTCTAATTGCTTCTCTGACATAAACACATGGATGACTCACAATTTCCTTCATTTAAACTGCGACAAGACAGAAGTCATGTTTCTTGGCACACCAATGCAGTATCCTTATCTGTGGATGACACTGTACTGGAGTCACAGTCAAAATTGAACAACTTGGGGGCGATATCTGATCCAGGATGACATATTCAACAAATTATCAAAACATCATTCTTCCACCTCAGAAATACTGCCAAGCTGCGTCCTATGTTATATCTAATTGTTGCTGAAAAGCTGGTCAACTCTTTCATCTTTACTCATATTGACTACAGTAACGCTCCACTCGCTGGGGTATCTAAACCCACACTGAACAAACTTCAGTATGTCCAGAATATGACAGCCAGAATTCTGACCAGGTCTAGTGCAAGTGATCACATTACTCCTGTCCTGGAGTCCCTGCACTGGCTTCCTATCAGGTTTCAAGTTGACTTCAAAGTCCTCATGATCCCCTAAAAGTCTCTGCATGGCTCGACACCTCAGTACCTGTCAGAGTTACTATCATCCTACTCCCCACCTCACAACCTTCACTCTTCTAATTCTGGTCTCCTGTCTGTCCCCCAAGCCAGCACTCTGGGTGACAGGGCTTCTCCTGCTGCAGCCCAGAGCTCTGGAATTGTATCCCTATGGATATCATAGAGTCACCTTCCCTGAGCTCTTTCAAATCCAGACTCACAATCTTCTGTTTCAGAAGGGTTTTAATTTAACTGGGTCTGTTTCTGCTTCTTTGCTTTTATACTGTTTTCCAAAACCCCCTTCTACCTTCTACCTTTTGTGTTCTGTAAAGTGCTTTGAGAAGCCATTTTAAATCTATCATATAAAAATAGAGTTTATTATTATAAATAATAATACTATTGTGCTGAAAAAAAAAGCAGGACATCATTAATGAGGGTGCAGTCTGTTCTAGAGGTGTTGAGTGTGCTGTGCACTAATGAGGGTGCAGTCTGTTCTAGAGGTGTTGAGTATGCTGCGCATTAATGAGGGTGCAGTCTGTTCTAGAGGTGTTGAGTGTGCTGTGAAGTTGTACGGTGCTACATGAGGACAGTAAAGAGGGAAACAGTGAAGGAGAGGAGGAGGAGATAATGAACAACAGACAGAAGAACAGGAGACACTTCAGAGACACAACAGTGTGGATCACAGCTGAGTACATGAGCAGGACTCAGCAGTGGAGATCCAGCATTACAGATACAGTAAATACAGTCCAGAGATCACTTAAAGCATCAAATATACTATATATCCTTTTTACATTTTGTACTAGACACTAAACATTTTGTACCTGTTTCTCTGTCCTTCCTGCTGCAGCTGAGACAGTATCATGGCCTCTGTGTTCATCCAGTAGACAGAGATAACAAACACACTTCTGGTCAGTACGGCAATAGACCTCCAGCAGTTTGTCATGAGTGGAGCAGATCTTCTCCTGCAGTTGTCCTGTGGCATCAGCCAGCTCCTGTCTGTGTCCAGGGTGGAGCTCATTGTGTAGATTGAGGTGAGTCTGACAGTAAGAGGCCAGACACACCAGACAGGATTTCACAGCTCCCCTCTGTCTCCCAGTGCAGACATCACACAGCACATCTCCAGGGCCAGCAGGACTGTGAGCAGGAGGAGGACCACTGAGCCCTGTCTCCTTCAGTTTCTCCACCACTTCAGTCAGGATGGTGTTTCTGTGAAGATCAGGTCTTGGGGTGAAGGTCTGTCTGCACTGGGGGCAGCTGTAGATCCCAGTCTGATCTTCCTGATCCCAGCAGTTCTTAATACAGCCCTTACAGTAACTGTGTCCACAGAGCAGAGTCACTGGATCCTTCAGCAAATCCAGACACACTGAGCAGCTGAACTGGTCCTGAGAAAATGGAAAAGTGCCTTCTGCCATTTTTCTGAGAAGTAAAAACTGCACAGAGAGGAGCAGTAGAGACGGAGCTGCAGTGAGGCTGTTTCTAGTGAAACGAAACTGATCTCTGAGTTTCACTTCCTGGATCTGCACAGAGCTGCAGGGGTGTGATTATTAGGGGGTGTGGTTGTTAGGGGTGTGATTAGGGTTGTCAGGGGGAGTGGTTTAGAGCTGCAGTTATGAAACGGCTTTGGTGGTTGTTGTTTGGGGAAGGTGTGGGGTTGTAAGAGAAGTGACTTACTGTGTCATTTTGGACTGACAGAAAGAAGTTTTTTTAATAAACGTCGATGTCAGTAGCTGCTCAGGTGAAGTCAATCCAGTTGTTTGTGTTCCCAATAATCAAAACAATAAAATACTAACTCGCTCACACAGCGTGAGAAGATCAGAGCATGATGGTGACAGACAAGAGGAGGCCAGCTGGCCCATCCAGCTGTTTAATCGTTGGGAGTTATTTGGCTCCAGGTTCTCCTCCAGCTGTGTTTTGACAGAGGGGTGTCACAGCTCCACATGGTGCAGAGGATTTCACTGTCCGGGTGTGAGCTCTTACTGCGAGCAGTCCAGCCTGCTGTGTCTCTCTCTCCAGGCCAGTGAGCCCAGCCTGCTGCCTGGCTCTGCCCTGCATCGTGTGGGCCAGCAGGGTACGTCCAGGGCTTCGTGCTTCACCTGCGCAGTGACCCCCCTGTGAGCCGCACAGACCTGCGGAGCGCTGCAGAGAGTCACGAGCCCATCTCTCCCCCGAGAGACGCTGGAGGGGCAGATGGACAGGGCAGTGTCATGTGGGTGTGATTGTGATCTCCATCCACCCAGCGCAACAACGAGCCCCTGATCTCTGTGTGCAGCAGCTCTCCTTCCTTCCACAGGGACTGACAACACCCCGCGTGTCTGATAATTACTAGAAACTCTAAGGGGTTGTGGAACCTGTTTCACACTCCCACCACTGTTTGTGTAAAGCAGTACTCCTGTGCTGTGATGGAAACCCACTTTCTTGTCAACACCTCTGAGAAGTTAATCAGTCTGGATACAGTAAGTCCCTCCTGTATCTCCTGCAGCTGAGATTCACTGGTGTTCAGTGTGACGTTTTCAGGGTCGTCTGGTCACAACCAATTGGAATCTCAGGGCTGTACTCCTGAGAAAAGCCAGGATTCTGTCCTCAAGTCTTTTACAACAAAGGCATCCTAAAACACAAGCAAGGTCCCCCTTTTAGGAAGAGAACCACAAGCAAATGGAATCCTTAATACAAACACCTGTCACGCTCGTAAACCCCTCCTCTTAAGGAGGCTCCAGCCCTTCCTAGTTTAGTGTTGATCTCCTGCACCTGCCTCCGGTTCCTGCCCCCCGTGCTGTACAAGCCAGGCGTTCCTGCCAGTCTGGGCTCAGCTGTGGAAGATGGACACCCGGAAGTCCAGGAGCGACTCAGCGGCACAGGCTTCATCACGGTGTCCTGATCTTCTGGGTCCGGGATGAGGGAGCGTCTGGCCCCGTGACCCCCTTTTATTCCTTTTATTCCCCCGACCCTCCGCCAGATCCCGCTCCGACTTCTAACTCTGTTCGTCTGTCAGGATGGATCACCCGGTCTTGGACTATTGCTACACTCATGGATTCACCTCGGACTCCCTTGGACAGTTTGCCTCGGACACACCTCCCCCGAACACCCCTGTTTCCCTCCAGCCCCGGCTGTGGAGCATCTTCAGGTGTGAGAAAGACAGGGCAGTCAGCAAAGGTAATGGTCTTTTTATCTTTGCTGCCTGCAGTTTGTCTTTGAGGACAACATGAAGGAAGTTAAGGAATTTCTACAGGTAACAGCTCCTCTTCCTTTTATCAGCTGTGAACTTCACACCTGAAGGAGGCGCAGGTCCTGAGCCGCAGAGCCATATAATGATGTAGCGTTTTCGGGGTTCAGGGGGGTCTGAGCCCTCGCCTCCACCACTACTAACGTTCTTTTTCTTAACTTTCTGCATAAACGGTAACAAAAGAAATACAATCCAAACCAGAGAACATCTAACATTTCGAGATAGAAAGAACAGGTACACATGACGAAATCACTTCAGAATGATTCAGACGAGTTTAAATGAAATAAAAAAGGAATAAATGAATGAGGGTATTAATCCAGCCATCATGTCTTCTGTGTGTCAGTACTCCATGCAGATCTCTGTGGACCAGTAAATCCTCCTAAACGATAGCTATATCCACGATGTCCCTCTTGGATCCATGGCAGTGATGCAGCATCCAGCTCAGATGGTCCCCAGCCTGGGTGCCATCCAGACGTGGGGAGGAGAATAGGATAGTCTGGTCAGAACAGATGTATCTGCCTGGTGGGCCAACACAGAGACACATAATGGCCTGTACAGCAGCACCAGCAGCCATGGCTGCAGCAAGCTATGATGTCAGGTGTGAGGAGGCGAAGCTGCAGTCATGGGTCTTCAGTCTGGATCTGAGGACAGATTGACTCGTAGGTACAGGCTATGATGTCAGCTGTGAGTAGACTAGACTGCAGTAGTAGGTCTTCAGTCTGGATCTGAGGACAGATTGACTCGTAGGTACAGGCTATGATGTCAGCTGTGAGTAGACTAGGCTGCAGTCATGGGTCTTCAGTCTGGATCTGAGGACAGATTGACTCGTAGGTACAGGCTATGATGTCAGCTGTGAGTAGACTAGGCTGCAGTCATGGGTCTTCAGTCTGGATCTGAGGACATATTGACTCGTAGGTACAGGCTATGATGTCAGCTGTGAGTAGACTAGGCTGCAGTAGTAGGTCTTCAGTCTGGATCTGAGGACAGATTGACCCGCAGGTACAGGCGATGGACGCTGCGCATGGGGCCGCCCGGAGATCATCCGCCGAGCTGTCGCCGAGCGATTTCGTTCAGCTGCGTTTGTCTTCCGGCCGGTTTAATAACCCGCTGTTCTCGCCCAGACGGCGACCCGGGGAATTGAAACGCCGCCGATACTTTTAACCACACCTCGGCCCTCTTACAGAGCCGCACAGGGGTCCTCACAGACGACACCCCCCCGACGGGCAGGCACGGCAGCGGAAGAGGCAGAAGCCCGAGTCCAGCGAGACCGCGTCTCAGAGCGCGTCTCCCCCACCACACCCCCGGCCCGCCTGGTCCTCCAGCACGGTTCCCCCTCCCTCCCCGCTCAGTGCCGCTCCTCGGTGTGAGCCGCTCTGTCGCGCTACGCCTAGTTCCTCGTCCCAGCGGCCGTGGGAGGGGTGAATCGCGCAATCGGCCGAGATAGATAGATAGAGGAGACTTTATTGATCCCGTAGGGACATTGATGTGTTACAGCAGGCCAGCCCAAGACAAGCAAAAACAGACATCGGAATAGTTATAAAACAAGACAACAAAATAAATAAAAATGAATAAATACATAGGTGTGTGCAAAATGTGCTGATCATAGTCACTGTAAAAACAATAACATATGTGCAAAATGTGTATAGGTTTATACAGACTGAGTGTCCAAAAAGTCCAATGGAGCACCATGCTGTCCATAGATGAGCAGATGAAGGGCTGACAGTCCTCGCCCAGGGCAGCGTTATACACCCTGACAGCTGCCGGGAGGAGAGACCTGCGGAAACGTTCCCTTGAACACCGCAGCTGGAGCAGTCTGGTGCTAAAGGTGCTCCGCTGCCCACTAACAGTCCCATGAAGCGGAGGAGAGGCGTCGTTCATGATGGCTGTGAGCTTGGTCAGCATTCTCCTCTCAGCCACCACCTCCATGAGTACTGTAACACTTCGGGGGTCAGGCGGGCGCCCCTGTCGCATCAGGTCGGCCCCCCACCATCAGGGGCTCAAACCCGGGACTCCCGCATCACTCAACAGGGACCCAGCCCGGTGAGCCAAAGAGAGATCTCTTACAGCCCAGTAGCTGTAGTCCTGCTATCACAGGGAAGGGCGGCGACGTCACCGCTCTGGTAAGCCGGCTCTTACACACCCTGATGGCCGTATGCGTTACACTCTCACCCGCTTAACTCGCCGACCCCGGCGAAGGGCTATCCCATCCCACTGCTGACACCAATGTAATGCAACAGGGGCTCAGGCGGGCGCCAGCTGTACTCGTCAAAAAAAAAAGACGGCTCGTGGAGGTTCTGCGTCAACTACCGCAAGCTGAACGAGGTCACCCGGAAAGATTCCTACCCCCTGCCGAGGATAGATGACGCCCTGGACTACATCACCGGGTCGACCTGGTTCAGCTCCCTGGACCCCCGCTGCGGCTACTGGCAGGTACCGCTCGCTCCCGATGCTCGCCCGAAGACGGCCTTTTCCATTAGCCAGGGCCTCTGGCAGTTTACTGTCATGCCTTTTGGCCTGTGCAATGCCCCGGCGACGTTCGAGAGGCTGATGGAGAGGGTGCTGGTGTCGGTCCCGCGAAACCAGTGTGTGTTGTATCTGGACGATCTGCTGGTTCATGCCCGGGGTTTCGACCAGGCCTTGACGAACCTCCAGGCGGTGCTGGCCTGCATCCGCCGTCCTGGCCTGAGGCTCAACCCCCGCAAGTGCGAGCTCCTGCGGCGGGAGGTGACCTTCCTGGGTCATGTCGTTGGACCGCGAGGGATGGCTACAGACCCAGGTAAGGTCGCTGCAGTGAGGGGCTGGCAGCTCTCTGGGGTTACTACCGGAGGTTCGTCCGGGACTTTGCCAGCATCGCTGCCCCGCTGCACCGCCTCACCAACAAGGGCCGACCCGATGCGGCAAGGGCACCCGCCTGAACCCCGTTGCGCTACAGTACATACGAGTACAGCAAGTGGGGCTACCGTGCTGCCGAGGAGCGGGGGAAAACCCTTTTTGGTTTAGGATAAGGATGCACTGCGCTCTGCAACGTGATTGATTTTTTTGTTGTGACTTGTTATTTTTGTATATTAATAAAAAAAGCCTTATTCCTCTCTGCTGCTTTGTGGTTACGGACTCTTGGTTCTCTCCTTCGACCACGGCTTCAGGATCACAGCTTGGCTTCGGTTCCTCTCTCCCTGGTCTGGGGGGTCACTGGCTTCCCCTGTGGACGTGGGCTTGTTTGGCGGTGCAGATCTCCTGCAGGGTCACTCCTCCGGCTCCCGCGAGTGGGTTCGTTGGCCGGATCTCTGACGGGCGGTCCGGAACGGCGACGGCAGGAGGTCTCGATCCCTGTTGTACAGGAGGGTCACTGAGCGGGGAAAAAGCGCACCTTGTCGACGGTCCTCTGTGTTTCGCCAGGTCGTGTGCGCGGCCTGGTGGACACTGGCTGTGACGACAGGGGGCTGAGCCGACACGCAGCGAGTCGGGTCGCTCAGAGGATCGGGAGACGAGCTTGTCAGACGCTGCAGCTTTTTTCTTTAATAAGAAGCCCTTAGAGGCGCTCGTTCAAATTCTGTGCCGTGAAGCGGGGCGAGTGGAAATATTTCACGCCGGGTCCCCCGCCGTCAGAATCAGAAATGTTTCACGCTGTTTGTTCTACTGCGGGAAGGTCATGGCTCATCTTTTTAAACAGTCGAGCTGTTGTCATCAATCCGCGGATCTTCGCAGTCACGGCCATGCCGCGGATCGCCACGGCAGCGCCGCGCGCGCCGGCGTTAAAGCCCGTCAAACGTGTGTCGGTCCCGCGTGTTGCGGCACGGAGGCAGACGTTCAGAACCGCCCTGTGCGCGAGGTCTCGGGTCTCGTTCAGAAGGCGGCGGCGGGTGTCGGTCGCTGTGAGAAATGGGGGGTTTATAACCTCGCAAATCATCACACGTCGTGAAGAGAAGCTGTGCCGGCGGTGTAACGCCCTCATCGACACCCCTGACACGCACCTGTGCGACAGGCCGCCTGTGGAGACCCCCACAATCTCACACACGGACGCGCAGGAAACGGGGACGCGCACCCCGGACGACGCTCCCGCCCGTGTCGAAGAAAACTCGTCTCTCGATCGGGGGAGGTGGGGTCAGGAGGCGGGACCCGGTGCGGGGCTCACCCCGGTGGAGTCTGGGCGGGAGACCGACTGGGTCCCAGAACAGTGTGGGGCCAAGAACGAGAGGAGCAGCCGGGCTCTGAAACGAGGGCGAGGAGTCGGCAGCCGAAAGGTAATCCAGCCGATAGAAGAGACGAGTAACTGGTTTCAGAGACGAGTAACTGGTTTATGAGCTCAGGGAGAGGGGGGGGGGGGTGAACAGGGTGCGGGGGGGCCGTTCAGCGTGACTGGAGCTCGTGGGCATGGCGGAGGGCTTGCGTGCTCGCGGGCGGGTCGTGACGGGGGGGGGCCACTCGAGTCCTTGATCCGTGCACGCGGGGAAGACGCCATCAGGCGGATCGGAGAGCAGCCTCTCGCACAGATCTGTGGGTAACCTCTCCCCCGCGGTGGGAAAGGCGCTGGGTTTCACACAGATCTCCACATTCGGAGTTGTGTTTCTCTCTCTCTCTACACAACACTTCGGTGTGACTGACCACGTTCTTCTTCAGAAGCGATTTTACCTTGTTTACAGAGACAAGGGAGTAAACAGGAAGTGTGAAATGAGCTAGAGGCTCTGCGATTGTGGCACTAATGTCAAAGTCCAGTAATGCGCTTGAATTGTCCGTTGACACTGCTGCTGAGCAGGGCAGGCAGATGAGCGAACAGTCACTGTAGTACAGGCTGAAGAGAGGTGGATGTTCACACTCTTCCTCACCCCTCACGCTCACGACAAACGAGGCTGGGAGTGGTTTGGTGAAGTGTGTTTCGAGGATTTGGCGTGTAAATGTTTTCTTCAGCGGATCTCCTGTTCCGGCTACACGGGCTTCAGCAGATCACCTGTACTGGCTACACGGGCTTCAGCAGATCTCCTGTACCGGCTACACGGGCTTCAGCAGATCAC